>NC_081415.1:599459643-599787143 GCF_030272615.1 Cryptomeria japonica
GTTACCAAGCCTAGCATATTTTTGAATTTCCAGAACACACACAGGTTATGAGAAATTTCTTTTTTTTTTGCATGTGGCCACTTTTTTGTTCACCATCTTGGTGCACTTACCCTTCATAGTCATCAGGGAGATATACTTCTTTGATTTTGACTAGCATCCCTTTCCAAGAAGAGATGGGTGCTTTGCCCAGTTTCTTCTTCTCATCTTGTACAAATTTCCACCATGTGAGGGCAACTCCTCTCATCCTTGACTTGGCTACCTTGACTCTCTAGGCTTCAATTATTCCTTCACATTCAAAGTGGTTCTCCATACCTTCTATCCATTCTACGACCACTTCTGCCTCCATCTTACCAGTGAACAATGGTAATCCTTCTAGTGATTTGCCACTCAAGGCCTTCAATACCCTTCAAGAAAGGTTCTTGCTCTAGGATAGGATCAAGTTCAGGTATCTTGTCTATCTCTGACACTTCTTTACCCTTCCCTTCTGCTCCTTCCACCTTTACCAATACTTCATCAGCCTTGGTTTCTATTGCACCAAGTTTGCTCTCCAATTCAATCAATTTCTCTTTCAGGAGTCTATTCTCCTCCTCATTATCATCCACTCTCCTGGCCAACTCTGCACTGGTCACCATGTTGTTGTCTCCTATAGATTTCACTGAGGACATCAACTCTTCTGGCCCAAATCTTATAAGCTCTGATACCAATTTGATGGGGTTTATCTAGTTTGCTCAACACTTCACCTACCTGGTGTTGCTCAATTGCACCAACTCACCAGGCCTAGTTGCTCTCTAGACCTTCAAGTCCTTCTCAATCTCTTCTAGGGCTTGATTCTTGTTCTTTCTAAGGTGTTTTCTTCAAGTGTCTTGACTAGGAACCCTACCAATTCACTATGCTTCTCAGGTACTCAATTATGGCTTCTTGGCTTCAAGTTGTCAAAATGACCTCCTATCATTGTGAGATATTGCAGAGATGTGGAGGTGTCTACTAACATTTTTTTTATGCATTTGAAGTCCATTAGTGGCTTGCAATTAATAGGTTTCCTATCGATCTCAAATTCTTGCCTAGAAAAGGGCTACAAGGAATGAGGCCTAATTAGGCCTCCAAATCCAGTTTTCTAGGGCTTGGGTGAAAAAGATTCAAAGGACCCCCAAATAAGTTTGCCTTTTCTTCAAAGATACACCTATCCCTCAAGGATTTTTGTGGTTTTGGTCCCTGGTTTCATTGTACAATGTATGAACGCCAAAATGAGGCTTTTGAAGGGTTTACAAGGCCTTTAACCGGTAGTGAATGAACAAATTGGGGTTTTGCTATCAAAAGGCTTTGTCAAAGAATCTCTCTACATGGAAAAGTGTGTCCCAAATCCATGAACCCCTCCAAACTCTGAAATGGTGATTTGGCAAACACCCCTACACTTAACACTCCATTTTCACCTTATTTCCTTTAATTCGGTTGCTCCTGGACTCGCCTAGAATAAGGTGACAGTCACATCAAAGATCTTACCCAGAACTTGAACCTACATATCTACACTATACAGAGGGTTTCCCATCATGTTCCAACAAGCCATGATGGCAGCACATGTGGAGCTCATGGGGCAACCATATTTACAAGAAAATTTGCTAATTACAAGCCAAAACTGGTTGTTTACAAACTTGAACAAGAAAACACCTATGTATAGTATTTACAAAGCTCTAAAATGAGCCAATGTTACAAAAACACACAAGAGTAACTCAATCCATTTTTGAATCAATGGATTCAATCCATATTTTATTGCAAAATTTAGTAAAACAAGCCAAAATGTTGTCCACAAGACTGAAAATGAGTAGTTTTAGTTGTTAGACTTACAAAACACACTTCACCAACCTTGGTAAACATGCAACAGAGGGTTTATATATATTTACCATGTGTGGAGTTCTTCCATGGCATTGGGAAATCCCTAACTCCACTGCTAACCAATTTCAGGACAAAAGTTGTCATGACAACTTTCAAAAGTTGTCATGACAACTTTTTGCAACTTTGCACCTTTGCACTTTTTGGTCTCTCCAACTTATAAGACCTATTCCAAATCATCATAAATGACTTTTCTAACATGTCTAGGACCTATTCAACCCTCTCTAATGATTTTACCAACTTTTGACACTTTTGACCAACAAAAGGCCAAATACCTACTCAAACTCACTATTTACACAAAAAAACAAACCTAAGTAAAATGAGCTCAACCTAGGCCTACATTGACACAACATACTCATTCTTGGACCCTCTTGGAGTCCTTATTCACCACTGACTTGGCTAGGGTTAGTACAAGCCAAAATTGTGAAAGTTAAATTGCCTAAGTCCTAGGTGCTCCTACACCATTAAATGGAGGTGTCACATATCCAAGCGCAGCAGGTTGTGGCCTAGCAGAAGTGTTTTCTTGGTTTGGAGGGGCTTGTAAGAAACTTGCTATATGAGCAAGAAACTCTTGGTTTTGCATGATGTCCGAGCATCCAGGTGCAGTCCCAACTTGCATATTACTAATAGATGCTAAGGCTAGGGACAAGAGGTTCATCATATCAATTAGAATTGGGTGTTGGGGGGGTAGAGGATCTGCAATTGTGGCCATATTTAATCTTTTCTTTGCTTGTTTAGCTTTCTTTTCAGTTGCCTTCCTCACCTTCTAAATATTCGCTTCCTCATCTTTCTTTGCCTTCTCTTATCTTTGAATGAACCTTTCTTGGGTTCCCTGCAATTTTCTTGTTGCTTTTGTCGCCCTAATAGCCTCTCTTTCTAGTGCATCTGCTTCACATTCTACCTTCCTTTGCTTCATCTGTTCTTTTTTTCATTCTGCCAATTCCTCATCTCTTTTCTTTTCTGCCTCTTTGTCTTGTTCCTTTTGAATGTACTCATCATATGTCAAAATTTGTGACTTCCTACTAAAACTTAGCACCCCTCTCTTGCCTCCCCCTAGAGAATGATTCATTCTTTGCACTGGAAGTCTCAAGAATCTAGTGATTTTCCTCGACACTTGATACCCATCCTCTTGGGTGCATGACACAAAGTCGGGTTCTTCTTCACAATTAGCACCATCTTGCTAGTCCTAGTTGGTTGCACTGGTTCAGTAATGGATCACATATGTTGAATCAATTTCTGGCAGAGTTGGCATGGAAAGGGTTGCATCATTAGAGTTGGCTGCTTCTTGAATCCACTCTAGTATGATAGCTTATGTTGTCAAAGACATTCCTGTTGATGCTTCCACACCCTCCTTTGGCTAACTAGTTTGTGGGGCAAACTTGGTTCATTAGTTTGTGGTGGAAAACTTATACCATCAACCATTGCTTGTGTTACACTATACTGTTCAATCTGTTGCTCACTATAATAACCATACAACCACAAGAAAGCCTTCACTGCAATGTGCTTTGTGGCAGCATGTTTTGTTCCACTAGTTTGTTGTATATCCCCTTCAACATCAAATGCCTCACTTGGCCTCATATCATTCTACAATGCAGTCTGATTAAGTGACCAAATTCCAGTCCCATGTAAGCCACTCATTATTTTAGTTGGTGTTAATGCTTTGGTAAAGGCCTTTCTCGCAAGAGTTGCCAACTCTTCCCTTCCAATTTCAATTTGTGGGTGCTTTGACATCCATATAGTCCTCTATTGTTTGAAATAATTCTTGAATGGATAAAATAAAGAGACATCGAGTGGTTGCAGTTTGTGGCTTGTATGAGCAAGCAGGGTTACCAAGTCTACACCTATCTGCATTGCTTCCTCAATTGTATTGAATGCCATATGGTGCCCACACTTGAGAAAACTCTTATTCTATTTTGATAGACTCGATTAGACATTTATTTTGTGTGATGGATATGATAGATTTGTCTGGATTCATGTGATGCATAGATGTATTTTGGCTTTTGTATATGCTCATTGATGATTATTGATAGATATTGTATGCTTTATGACTTCTGATAATATTAATTTTGCTCATGCTTCATTGTGACCTTATGTGATTTAGATATCATGATGATGTTTCATTACTATATGTACTTATGTCATGTTGATTACTTAGATGGATAGATTTCATTGATTATTGCTTATGATAAGATGGACATACTAGCCCTAGTTTTAATTTATGTAAGATGTATTTCTCATTGTATGACTATTTCTTGACTATATGTGTGGGGGAATCAACATCACATCACTCATTGTGAGTGGGATGTGTCATTGCAAGATTCTTCCACTTGTTTGTTATGTATGCGTATATATGCACATGTATTGTTTTGCGGTTTCAGGTATTGAGGCATCCATTCCTCCCCAGCAATTGGGTCCGAGCTCCCCTGGCTTGATAGGTGTGAGCGTGCCTCTTCCCAATGGAAATATGTGGTTCCAAGATGTCGTTGGTTCCCTTCCCACACTCTAGGTCAAGGTTTGGCATCAAGACCTTGTTATCAGTCTTGGCAAGTTTTCCATGTCGTCATCATCGTCATGACTTGTGAGTATGTGGCATGGTTGGTTGACTATCCACTTATTTTGTTTAAGTTCCTCAAGTAGTGATTGATTTATTATTTAAATTATTTAAATTACGGCATTTGACTGACTGCTTGAATGGTTATTTAATACTAGTTATGACTCTATTAGTAATATCATTATTATTAAAATTTAATTATTTTCAATTATTTATTATTTCCACGTTTAAAATTTGGTTAATGCTCATATTGAGATTTCAAGATTTTATTTGGCCATTTTCGTTTAAGTCGGTTTAATTTATTGGATATTTGTTGATTTTTGCGTTATTGACTTTATTGTCATTTAAAGATTTTGATCTTTAATTATTTATTTGCCTTGATTATTTTAACTGTCGATTATTTAATGAAATTAGTTTGTTTGATTTTAAATTAGTGTGTGTGTGTGTGTCTATATATATATATATTTAATTTATTTTTTTAAGCAAGCACTTTTGATTGGAGCTATGAACCAATGAGATCACAAGGAGGACCTCATCTCTGAATTGAGGGCCAAGGAATCCTCTTTGAAGCATCCTACATAGCCTAAGAGCACAACTGCCAATTTCCTAGCCAACGAACAGAAAGCAATCAATCAGCGAGCATCAGGGGGACCAAGAGCACGCTCCAAATTTATCAATCACTCCTCAACATGCACCAACAATGAACTACCTCTTCGGCCAAAGCAAACCTTTTTCTGCCAAGTTAGCAGACCAATGCAGCGACGGACGATGTGGAACGATGGGGGCAGAGAGGGGCCAAGCCCTGTGCATCGAACTCATGACCTCCATTGATGGAGGCTCGCAGCTATACCGCTGCACTATGGGGTGAACCCGTGTATATATATATATATATATATATATATATATATATAAGAATAGAATATAATATTTTTCTTATTATACTTTACTACATTTTAATGTCTAGTCTTTTATTTTGAGAGTTGTTTTAAAAACATCATTAGGAGAATAGTTTTTTTTTTCAAAAGAATCCCATAAAAATGAGAGAGGGCAATTTCCATATTTTTATCTTTTATTCCATTTTCTCTTGATAAAAAGAGCTAGGGTTTTCATTTTTGGGGAATTATTTCTCTTCACATGTTCTTGGGGATTTTTGGTGGTTTTGGGGAGAGGAAGAATCTGGAAAATTCTTGGAAGGGTTGAAGATTGGAAACCTTCTATTGAGGATTGATTTGCTGCCCCAATTTCTTCCATTATTTTCCTTCAAGAAGAGGTAGGGTCTTACTTTTCTTTGTCTTCCTCTTTTCTCTTCCATGATATGAAACCAAAATTTGAAGAAAAATCTCTGTTTTTACCTTCTTATATGTTCAAATTCAAATTTCATTCAATGGGGTTGTGATTTGCAAAAGAAAAATTTTGTTATTTCCAGTTTGCTATGTGGAAAACTTTCGTTCTAATTTACAGCTGATAAATAGATCTCCTTGGTTGAATTGTGGACAAAAATCAACAAAAAAAAAATTGTTTTTAGTCACTTGTGTTGGTTTAAAAACTGATGTCATTTCTTGTTGGAGAAAAAAAAAATTGGTTGGGGGCTACATTATCACTATTTGTCTGCCTCTAATCTAAATCTCCCCCCTACTGCTGCCATTTCTTAGTAAGAGACTACTTAGTATTAAAAAAAATTGAATTAAAAAATAGGGGCGAGTGATTGGGGGGGTGGGGGGGGTGGTGTGTTGTCAAAAACCACATATCATGGGATGTGAGGTGCTCATAGCACCCCACGATATGGAGGTGTTGCGACACCCTCCATATCATGAAGTGGTGTTGTGCAGCACCACTCACGATATGCGGGGTGTCATGAGCACCTCCCTATCATGGTGCTCTAGCACCACACAAAAAACAAACAAAATAATATTTTATTTTATTTTATTTAAAATGTAATTTATTTTTAATTAAAATATATTTTGTTTTATGTTAATTAAAATATGTTTTATTTTATTTAAAATGGTTTCTTTTTAAAACAATGGAAAATATAATGTGTGTGTGTGTGTTGATAATTATTTAAGATAAATATATTATATATATACCATTGATAAATATTAAGTTAATGGTTTAATTAGACAAAAGCTTTTGACTATTAAAATAATAATATGATGCTAATAACCGGATGATATTCGAGTTATATTAATAATAGTATTATTGAAATGGGATGTTATATAGATGGTCTTATTGTTAATACTGTTGTTTTGTAATTTGGCAAAATTAAACGATATTGGATCTATATACAAACTTCTTTATATACACGTGAGTATACCCCGAATCATGGCGTTCGTGGATTTCCTTTAAGTCAAACTTTCCCAATTAAGAGTCTTTTTGTTATGTTTGCATCTGGAGGCCGTTTGTGTCATTTGATTTTAAAACCAATGGTTAATGTGAGATTTTGTTTTTACTTGTGTATCATGAGATTTACTTGCCCATTTGACATGCCCTCGTGATGATTTTTCCATGAGGAGAAAATAACCATATTGTTGATTTTTTGGTAGCGAGTGTGAAGACCTCGCGATGTTGATATGTTTTAGAGCAGTGGTATCATGAGTTAGTCGTATTTCCTTGGTTAAGAGGCTCGTTCTTTCACATGTGTTTTTGTTCAGTTTTGGGTTCGTGTATGTTATGGTTTGGCATTGTTGGCATTGTGTCCAATTTTTGCTTGTGTAAGAGCCTCTTGTGTTATTGTTTTTGGATCCATGTAGAGGGAGTGGGCTCCTTTATGACACCTGAGGGTCATGAGAGATGGACTTTCACAAGGTTCCTTGTAAGGATGTGTGAAGTCTAGACCTTTTGGCCATAAGGGATTTTACCATATGTTAATCAAGTGATAATTAATTAATGAATTGGTATGGGTAGCTAGATAATTTTAAAAAAAGATAATACTTATCAGTGCCTCGTGACTTAGTCTTAGGGAGGATGTTTTAGGCTGAGCATGGGAAGACTGTGGAGACAGTAAACTAATCTCTCTTGGTCTCTCTCTCAAGATCGAGATGGCTCCACATGTGTAGTGTCATAAAATTGTGACCCTAGCAATTTTCGATCACATTAGAGTCCTCATGCATGCAAAATTGAATCCCC
Source organism: Cryptomeria japonica (assembly GCF_030272615.1). Lineage (NCBI taxonomy): Eukaryota > Viridiplantae > Streptophyta > Pinopsida > Cupressales > Cupressaceae > Cryptomeria > Cryptomeria japonica. The sequence continues at coordinate 599,467,205 of NC_081415.1, forward strand.
TGGCCTGATCAGAGACTGAAGACTACTCAACCCCTAAAAACTGCTTCTCCCTTGCCCTCCATACCACCTTGTCTGCACTCTACCCTAGAGGAAAAGGTCAGGGCAGGGGCATGGCACCCTTGTCCTTGCCCTATTTTGGGGCAGGACCCTTCCTTATTTTGCATTGAAGGTTGTGCAGTGAGCGAGAAAGCTTCCCTGATGTTGGCCTATGATGAAAATTAGTTTTATTAACCCAAATTAACAAGTATAAAAGTCACATTTCCCCTTCCATTTTTGCATAAGACAGATCCATGAGATCACATATTCAAGAATTCAAGAGCATTCAAGCATTCTCAAGTCTCCCTTCAAGACTAGGTGTTGCATTCAAGTCAAGGATTCAACCATTGAGAAGGAGATTCATTCCAAAATTCAACTTCATACAAGAATTTCTACCTACATTCTATCTACAACCTCCCTTGAGGTGATTTACATTACAGTCTTTTAGTTACATTTACTTGAAAATACTTTCTTTCATTACTTGGTTAATTCCAAAACTGGGGTTTGATCTGAAGGTAAGCCCCCAATCCCAACCCCTTTTCCTCTCTTTTATGTGTGTAGGTTCCATGTGCACAACTATACTTTCAGATTTGGACTCCATTTGCAGAGGCGGAAAACCCCTTTTCATTTCACAGATTTTTCGGAGGACTGTGTACATTCCTGGCATGGTCTGGGTAACTTTTCCTCAAATTTGTAGGATGGCTTCATCTCAACATATTAATGCCAGATCTAGGTGCATAGCTTCATCCCACACTCTGATCTCAAGTTCTAATCAGTTCTTTATCACTTTTGTACTTAGTCTCTATACATAATTCAATCAATTCCTCGTCATTCCAAATAAAAGAGGGGATTAACTTATCATTCTCATTTCATTCAAAATTCTATGTTCTTCTTTGGAGGTTGAATCTAATGTATTCCCCCCTCCCCCCTCTTCTAATGTAATGCGTGAAAAGCGTTTGAAGGGAAATATGTAGTGAAACTCTCATCTCTTCTTGGAGGGAAAGGGTAGCTTTCCTCTTGATCTCTCATTCACACATTTTTCACCCACCATTACATTTTGGTGAACCCGATGTCTTGCATTCTTTCCTTTGAATAAAATTGCATATTTTTCATTTGCAAGTTTCAAATTTCTGCAAACTTAGTGGTTAAATCATTAAAAACCCTAGTTTTTAAAATTTAAATTGAACTTGTGATTTGTAAAAATTGCTTGTGGTTATCTTAGATCTGAAAATTGTTTTGTTTGTCAAATTCAATTTCCTAATTGTCTTGTTCAATTTGCAAATCAGATTTACAAAATCAAGCGGTTACTTGTTAAAACCCTAATTTTCAAAAATCATCTTGAACTTGTGCAAAAATTGGATTTCCATTTAATTTTCAGATTTGTGATTGTTCTCATACTTGTTTTCATTCCTACAATTCAAAATTTCAATTTCCCTCCTTTTTCCAAAATTCAAATTTCAAAATTAAGTGGTTAGGTCATAAAACCCTAATTTTCAAATTTAATTGGATTTTGTGCAAATTTCAATCAATTTCACTCCAATTCAAATTTCTAAACATTTTTCAAGGTGTCTCTATCCATTAGGTTTGACATTTTTCAAATTTGCAATTCAATTCCTCTTTTTCTTCAAAACCCTAATAGGGTCCTAGTTTTACATTTGAACCTTAATTTTGCCCATATAGAAATCATAAAATTCACCAATTTTGGGGGGTTAGATATGAAATCATCATAATATTCATCCCTGAAAAATTTAAAAAAAATTGGTCGAACCATGTGCATTAATCCCACCACGGTCCTCGACTTTTTTCCCAAAATTTCGAGAGACTGTTATGACTATATTTAATAGCCTAAATCCAGAAGATCGGCTGATTTTGTTGATTTTTGATCCCTCTAGAATCGAAAAATACCTCCCAAATCTAACATTTCAAATTTCAAGAAATTTTTTAAAATTAAGTGGTTAAGTATAGTGACTGATTTCATTGGTAGATATAAGCATTTGTGTGCTCAAATTTATTTTCATGTACCAGATAATGATATTCAAATAATTTTCATTTCTAATTTACAAAATGATATCAGGGAAAATCTTCTTTTATCTGAGTTTACTTCCTTTCCGCAGTTGTGTGCAACACTCCATAATTATCAATTGGTTGTGAGTCAAATGGAGCAATCCATTCCTATGGATCCAAGTGATAAGGGGGAGAGTGTTCAACAACCATTTGCGAAGTTCAAACCAACAAAAAGCTTCATCAAGTTCAACGATACAATCAACAACCATAATGTGAATGCTACAACAGGTGTGCCTCCTATTTCTAATTTTTTTCGAAGAGAGAGACAGTTTACTCCTTTGAATGAATCTTTGCATAGTATTATGTCTCAGTTGTTACAAAGAAATGTTATCAAACTTCCTCCTATAAAACTAGTTGATCCTTCTAAACTTGCATCCCCTTATTTTGATAACAATTCATTTTTGTCAATTTCATCGTCATCCTGGTCATGAAACTAAGAAATGTTTTGCATTGAAAAATAAGATTCAAGATTTGATTGATAATAATATTATATTTGTGGCAGGTGTGAATGATAAAGGGAATAAATTAGTAGCTCCTCCTAATCAAAATCTTAATATGTTCACTGATCCCTTGCCTTCTCATACCTCTAACATTATTGAGATTGTGTCTACTTCTTTCTCTTTTGAGGAATTCACCTCTATGGCTCTAAACTTGGTAAATATGGTAGAAAAACAAGATATGCTTAAGGATCCTTGTATTACATTTGACCCTAGTGAGACCATTAGAGCACCCGATGGCCCTTTATACATAGTTGCGAAGGTTAAGGATATACCTTGCCATGGTGACCTTATTGATCCCTCTTGCATGGTTAATATAATCATTGAGGAGTATCTTTTCACTTTATGATTGTATAAACCAATATATGATGCCTCTAATGTGGTTGTGAAGTTATTTGATGGATTCTCTTGTCCTACCATTGGCGTTATCACCCTTCCTATTGAAGTTCATACTAAATCCATGGATGTCAACTTTGCTATCATACCCTCTTCTAAGCAATTTCATGTGAAGTTGGTCTATCCTTGGCTATCTTCCATGAAGAATATTGCTTCTCCAATCCACAAGTGTCTGATATTTCCTCACAATGGATAAATCATAACCATGAACCATATCTTATTTCGTCCATTCAAAAGAAGCCCTAGTGTTCCTATTGATTTCTTTTGGCTTAAGCAATTTCAATATTTTCCATCACAGAGTGATGCTCATTTTCAATCTTATCAAAAATGGAAGAGAGATGATCTTATCCTTAAGTCAACCTAGATCCCCAACACTTGACATTCCTATCATACTTGAAGATAAATTTCTTCCCCTCACCGATAGAACTAATCTCCCTCCTAAGGAAGATCATTAACCTATTCCTATGGATGTGACTATACTTTCTCCTAAGAAGAAGAACAATATTCTTCCTAAGGTTAGACCTGTACCTCCTCCTCATGATGGAACTGGTCTCCTTCCTACACCTAATATTCCTCTTTTGTATGGCGCAGTTCCACCTCCTTCCTCTTATCAAGAGAAGAGGTCTACTTCTCTTGTTCAACCTAAAAGACCTCAACCTAAACCTTCAACTATCAAGGAGTGAAATATTCCTACTTTTTCAAGTGTTCCTCCTCCTTCTCAGCCTTCCACTAAAACTTGATGAAATCATTGTGTGAGAGAGCATCGACAAAGATGCCATGTTCGAGCTCATAAAGTTGTCCCTCAAAAAACTCAATCTCCTAAGACTCCAATAGTTGACATGATTCCCTTTTCTCCTAAGCAAGATTTTCAGCCTACATCTCCAAATTATAAGTTGCACAAAACATGTGATGGCTTTACTCCTATTCATGTTCTTGCTCCTCTTTCTCTAAACTTTGATGAAGAAATGGGTGAAAATGTTATTCATGATGGAAATACGACTCCTAATGCTTCTGATAGTGAGTATGAATATGTTGATGTGGACAAGCATTTAGCAACTGAATTTTCTCAAACCCTAATCCTATCTCCTAGAATCGAACAAAGTGACTTACAACATGAGCATAGTCCTTGTTTGGATCGTGTGATAGCTCTACCTATTGTTCTCGATGTCGCTCCTCTGGCGTGTTTCTTGCCTTCTCGAAATAGTGATCAGCAAGATCAGGAGGCAGATGTCATACTAGATTAACAACATTAGCACTGTAGATCTTCTCTCTCTCTCTCCTTTCTTTCTCTTTTGGGACCATTCTTCTATGTGTATCCTTGTTCTTCTATTATCTCCTTAATGTCTAGTTGGGGATAATGCAAAGCATTGAAATAATTTCTTCATCTCTTTCATGTTGACTCAAAATACATCCTCTCTTCCCTTTCTTCCAAGGTAGTGTCCTTCATTGGGGAATGATGATTATTATATGCACATACATATATGATATACATAAGTTATCATACAACATATTGACCCCGAGGAAAGTGAAACTACCTCGTGTTTTGTGTTCATTATCCTTGGGTTTATTCCTCGATTGGGGGCTAAATCCCTGTGATAACATGATCCCTCTCTTCTCTCTCTTAGTTGTCTCCTACCTTAAAGAAATCACTCCTGATAAGGCATGTGCGATCTCTTTAACATGGGGGCATACACTCTGCTCATATTTTCCTTCTTGATACTTAGAATTACTTAGTGAACTTTGTTGCTTTGTAATCTTTGGTATCCTTGCTTTCATGACTCATAGTGAGGGGAACTTTGCTACTTGCAGTCATGGTTCTCCTCTTCTTGATCTTACCTTTTACTTTGTCAATCGAAGTCCTAAGATCATAAGTCCACTGGGGGCTTGGCACATCTTGCCTCCTTGACATAGTAAAAGTCTTTCAATCTTGTTTCCTTGTCCTTTATCAGCAGTATTGGCATACGTTCATATTCCTCCTAAAGTGGGGGCTAAATGTAGTGTCATAAAAATTCCAACCCTAGCAATTTTTTACCACATTAGGGTCCTCACGCATGTGAAATCGAATCCCCTAGCCTGATCGGAGACTGGAGACTGCTCAACCCCTGAAAACTACTTCTCCCTTGCCCTCCCCACCACCATTTCTACACTCTGCCCTGGAGAAAAAGGTAGGATGGGGGTGTGGAACCTCTATCCCTACCCTATTTTGGGGTAGGACCCTTCCTAAGTTTTCATTGAAGGTTGTGCAGTGAGCGGGAAAACTTCCCCGATGTCGGCCTATGACGAAAATAAATTTCATTCCTAATTGACAAGTATAAAAGTCACATTTCCCCTTCCATTTTGGCACAATACAAATACATGAGATCACACATTCTAGCATTCAAGAGCATTCAAACATTCTGTTCTAGCATTAAGCATTCTCAAGTCTCCCTTCAAGGCTAGGTGTTGCATTCAAGTCAAGGATTCAACCATTGAGGAGGAGATTTATTTCAACTTTCAACTTCATATAAGCATTTCTACCCACATTCTATCTACAACCTCCCTTGAGGTGATTTACATTGCAGTCTTTCAATTACATTTACTTGCAAGTACTTTCTCTCATTACTTGGTTAATTCTAAAATTGTGGTTTGACCTGAAGGCAAACCCCCAATCCTAGCCCCTTTTCCTCTCTTTTCTGTGTGTAGGTTGCAGGTGTGCAGCTATAAATTTGGATTTGGACTCCATTTGTAGAGGTGGAGAAACCCTTTTCATTTCGCATATTTTTTGGAGGACCGTGTACATTCCCGCCATGGTCTGGGCAACTTTTCTTCAAATTCGCAAGGCAGATTCATATCGACGTATTACTACCAGATCTAGGTGCACAACTTTATCCCACACTTCGATCTCAAGTTATAATCAGTTCTTTGTCACTTTTGCACTTAGTCTCTATACATAATTCAATCAATTCCTTGCTATTCCAAATAGAAGAGGGGATTAACTTATCACTCTCATTTCATTTAGAATTCTATCTTCTTCGTTGGAGGTTGAATCTAATGTATTCCCTGCTCCCTCTTCCAATGTAATGTGTGAAAAGTGTTTGAAGGGAAATCCATAGTGAAACTCTCATCTTTTCTTGGAGGGAAAGGGTATCTTTCCTCTTGATCTCTCATTCACACATTTTTCACCCACCATTACATTTTGGTGACATTACAACATGTCATAGGCTAGTGCCTTGTTCTTGGATGGCATGTGATGACACTCCCTCGTACATGTGAGCTCTTTTCTTTTTTTTGTATTCTTATTATGATGTTTTATCAGCCTCTGGAAACTTCTTGTTCGTTCTTGTTTGCTTGGTGCATGGTTATGTGTATGGAGGTTGTTTAGTGTTAGTCCCTTTGGTAAAGTGCCAACCTTGGTTTAGTGTGTGAGTTGGGACCTAGCGACATCTCCTAGCTCGGGGATGGTTCCTTGTAGGCTCCACATTGGTTGGATGGTTGGAGCTTTTTGCCATTGGGGTTTTTCCCTCTTCTTTGGTGTTGTCTTCGAGAGCTTTCTTCATGTTGACTCTGAACCCTCGGAGAAGGTTCATGTATTGTACACCTTATGATAGATAAACTTGAATCATGTATTAATCTAAGAATGTTATATAAGAAGTGAGTGATACTTACAATTGTAATACTATGTAAAAACAACCAATAATGTATTCAAGAGTTACTTTAGATGGTACATACAAATGGAAGTAATAATATGAGTTAATCAAATGTAAGTAGAAAGAAAGAAGAAAATGATATAACCTTACCAGTAGTGTCTTATTATTTGTTAATCATGTATATTCCTTAATTTGAACTCATAGGACATGATTGAAGTTGTCATATTTAGTTTATGAGATAGATTAGTTACTTGTAATTAAAATGTATTTTGCCAAATAGTTGAATCAGCAATATGATTATTTATGTGGTAATTAATGTTAGATAGTAGATATGTAGATGTGATGGAAATATGGATGTTGTTTCTTTCTTCATGTTATATCTTTAGCAATGCACATGAATTAATTCTTGTACTTTCCCATTTTCATATGAATATGGATGTAAACGAAGTAGATGTTAGCATACATTTATGAGATCAATGGTATAAACAATGACATTAAACAAAAAACCTAAACTATCATTGGTAAAGCATGTGAAATACAAGATCATTGAAGATGTAGTTGGATTCTTGGAAACTAGGAAATCTCTAAGGTTGAAAACTAAAACGGGACTTAGTACATAGACATCATTAAGAGCTAAATGAGAATTTATATAATTATGTTATGGCTGCCATAAAACTAATGTTGCATAAGAAGCATTATGAACACGTAGATTACATAAGTAGGTTAATGAGCATGCCTTGGTAGATACATTGAATAGTGGACAATAATAGTAGCATATCATGTGAAGTGTGTGATATAGATTAAATATGCATACATGCATTTGTAGTTGTGTTCCATGCTAGGGTAAATCATTAGAATCATAGAATTAAACTAATATTATAATGGTGAACTAATTGGATTGACCATAAACCATAATTTGCGTAGGACTTAGTAGTGATGTCAATACCCTGGGGAAACGATGGAACCTTCTAAGCTATTAAACCTTGTAAACATGACTTCACTTGTGTTAGTAGCATAATGTATGAGGCAATAGATAAACACTTAACATTGGATTTTAAACTATTGAACTAAATCATAAACTTAATGTCTAGATTGTGTTAGATCTAACCTTGTTAGTAAACAAAAAAAAAATTATTCCTCTTTTGGATCTAGTTGTAGTAAGTTTCCCTGGTGTTTATTGGCGAGCGCTACAGCTGCCATGACTATCAAAGATCAGAAGGGCTCTATTAGAGGGTGAAACCCCACCAAGGAATAAATGTGCAAAATATTCCAACCAATTGAGGAATAACTCCTTTTTTATCCATGCATGTTCTTGGACTTCCATGGATGCTCCTGGCTCACAGTTTGCAATGTAGTTTCAGATATACCTCTTAGATTTGAACAAGTAAAAACCAGGAATAATAAACCCACATGCACTAACATATGCCAAAACAGTAATCAACTCTCTACTTTTTGAAATAAGGTGCGGTACAAACCTCTACCCCAATTTGGCTATCAATCTCATTCCACAATTCCTCCTAGCTTGCACACCAGTCTCATCACAGTTCCAAATTTGAATGGATCCATAGTGATAATGTTGGCCATTTAGTGGAATTGATTGATGTTTTGTCATTGATGTCAACACTAACTATTTGGATACTTTACCGGCACCCTTTTGGTTCCGGTAGGTTAAGTGGTTTCTGGTTAACTTGGATCCCCGGTATGATCCGACAGGCTCCAGTATAGTCTAGTGATGAAATTGGCTTGTTCATGATACTTATACTCATATTTGATCAGTTAGTTTTGGTCTGGTGATTGGATGTTATCCTGCTTGCTCAGAAGATTGGTTTCTTGTTCCAGTGAGGGTTTCACTGGCAGAGCTTTTGATGGAGATCTTTGATGAATTTCATAAGTGGTGTCGGTGCAGCTTCTGATGGAGTTTCATAATAATGTTGATGATCATGTTCGAGACTTGGTATTTGGAGATCATTGCTGAAGCATGTGGACCTATACTTAGTCCCGGTTGATCTAGGTTATGGACCGACTTTAATGTAACGTATGGATAGGACCTATTGATGTATTTTTGGGTTGACTTATGTGTTGATATTACTTGTTTGGTCTAAGGCCGACATGGTTTGTAATTATGTAATTGGTTTATTATCTGGTGGCCAACCTGATTGTTTATGGTCGAGGGTTTGTATAAATAAATGTAAGATCTCATTGTAGATCATCATGGTTCATGTAAGAGGTCATAGTCAAGGAATATAATGTGCGAATAAATGTAATATCATTCACGCAGAGGAGTTGGTCGATCATTAGAGATTGAATTGGGTTTATGTAAGAGGATTTAGTCCTCAAGTATTGAGCTTAACTAGAACTATACTCTGGCATAGGAGATGTTATCTTTTGCAGTTCAATACTTCTCTGGATTGTAGTCTAGATTTATATGTAGTCGGTGAGGCTCCTTTTGTGATGAGCAGTGTGCTCTAGGTTGTTGGCCTTCCTTCTAGTGCAGGCCCCTTCATTTTAATTCACATACTTATTGTAGAAGTATTATCTGACTCTGGTTAGTCTTCCCACCATGGTTTTTCCCTTTACTAGGTTTTCCACATATAAATCATGGTGTTGTGTGGATAGCTTTTATTCTGTGATTATTGCTTATGCTTAATTGATTAACTACTATTCTAGTATTATTATTTTAATTATTGAATGTTCTTGTAATCTGAGACAACTGATTCACCCCCCCCCCCTCTCAGTTGTCTTCTGGTTATCTGAACTGTCTAACAATTGGTATTAGAGGTTTGGTCCTCTCTGCAGAAAGCTTAACCGCTAGTGGAAGATCCTATGGTAACTAACAGTTCAAGTTCATCCAGTTCTTCTAGAGATATATTTTTAAGGGATATTTTGAGGATTGATGGAACAAATTGCACAGTATGGAAGATTCGGATGGAGACTCATCTGAGATGTCCTGGCAAGGAGATTTGGGAGATCACACAGAAAGGTGTCACACCCTATAATTTGGGATCTGGCAATCCTCCTCCAACAAACCTGGACAAGGAGCTTGAGAATGATTGTAGAGAAAGAGAAGCCCTCTTGTGTGCACTTTCTTACCAGCAAATAATGAGATTAATCAACAAATCATCTAGAAAGGCTATATGGGATAAGTTGGAAACTCTTAATGAAGGTGACCCTACAGTGAAGATTGCTAAACTTGATGGTTACTGATTGAGATATGAAAACCTGAAGATGGAAGAAGATGAAAGGATTACTGCATTCATGGAAAGGGAAAATGAGATTATTATGGGAATTCAATTTTGTGGTGGAACTTTGAGTGAAGATGAAATTATTTCTAAAGTCCTGAGAGCCCTACCACCGACTTACAAAATGAAGGCTACTGCTATTAATGAATTGAGAACAATGGCTAATTCACCTGCCAATAGAGATACGTTGGTTGGGAAACTATCTTCTTTTGAGCTTGAGGAATTTGGACCTTTTGGAGTTGTGAAGACTAAACCCTCTTTTCATGCATCTACATCTACAACCGGTAAGTAAGACTAGAAATATTTATATACAAAGGAGTTAGAGTATATGAAGAGAGAAGATGATGAGTTTGAGAAACTTGAAGCACTATTTTCTAGAAGTGTACCGAAAGGACCGGTAGGAAGTAAGTATGAAGGAAAAGCACCTTTTAAACGTTTTGCATGTAATAAGATTGGTAATTTTGCATCTAGATGTCTTGAAAGAAATTCAATATTTGAAGAAAGAGTTAAAATATCATTTAAGCCTAACCCTAGATATCAGAACAAATATAAATACAAGAAAAACATAGAAAAATCATGCTACATAGAGGATGAGGAAGGCATTACTGAGTCAGATGATGAACCGGTAGAAGACTCTATTAGTGGATCCGGCAATGGGAAGGAATGGGTGTTCCTGGCTATCAAGGAAGATGATCTGACACTAGAAAAGAATGTACCTGAAGAGAAGGCACTTGTTGCTAAAATTGAAGACAAGGATGAATGGGTAATTGATAGTGGTTGTTCACATCATATGACTGGAGATAAAGGGAAGTTTCTATCTTTGCAAGAATTTGATGGTGGACTAGTTAGATTTGGAGATGACAAGGCATGTATGATCAAAGGAAAAGGAAATATATCATTGGATGGTAAGAATAATACTGACAATGTTTATTATGTTGAAGGTTGAACCATAATATTTTGAGTGTAGGACAATTGGTAGATAAGGGATTTCAATTACAGTTCAAGGATGGAAAATGCAAAAGTATTAATAGATCTAGCTTGGAGATTGCAGCCGGTACACAAACAAAAGGTAATATATTTCATTTGAACTCTAGTGAGAAGACATGTTTGATTACACAAAATGATGAGAGTTGACTATGGCATAAAAGGCCGTGTCATGTGAATTTTGATTGCATTGTGAAGATCAATTCAACTAAGGCAGTTAGGGATATACCTAAGATTATGAAGCCCTATAATATGGTATGTAAAGAATGTCAAATGGGTAAACAAGTTAGAACCTCTTTTAGGAGTATACAAGATAAATCGAATGATGTTCTTGATCTTATTCATACTGATTTATGTGGCTAGAGTTAAAAAATTTCACGGTGATAGATATTTCATGCGAATTATTGATGATTATTCTAGAATGATGTGGGTTACTTTTTTGAGAGAAAAATATGAACCTTTTGAAAAGTTCAAAATCTTTAAGGCTAAAGTGGAAACTGAGATAGGATTGAAGATTAAATGTTTGAGATTAGACAATGGTGGAGAATTCACATCCGGTGAGTTTAATAACTTTTGTGACAAGCATGGTATAAGAAGACAATTTTCTGCTCCCTGAACACCTTAGCAAAATGGAGGCGTGGAAAAGAAAAATAGAACTGTCTTGGATGCTGCTAGAACAATGATGATGGAAGTTAATCTACCTCATATCTACTAGAGAGAAGCAGTGAGTCAAATGATTTATACATTCAACAAAGTACATATCAAAGGGGAAACCGGTAAGACACCTTATGAATTATGGTTTGGCAATACACCTACAATTAAGTATTTCATAATTTTTGGTAGTAAATGTTATATCAGGAGAGATGATACTATTGGGAAATTTGATTCTAGATGTGATGAAGGCATATTTCTTGGTTATTCTAATGAAAGAAAAGCATATAGATGTTATAACAAGAGATTGCAGAGAATTGTGGAGAGTGCTAATGTCAAAGTAGATGAGATGAACAGAAGTCAAATCAGAGTTTATGAGAAGGAACTGACAGTGGAAATAATTATATCTGAACCGGTAGCACCTTTACTGGAATAGAGAGTTGAACCAGCTACTCCAGCAACATCAGAGAATTCTACAGTGACTGAAGAACAGGGAAGAGGAACATCGAGTTAGAAGACTCCTAGGTATGTGAGATTGAATCATTCTGAAGATCAAATCATTGGGGATAAGAGCAATGAAGTGATGACAAGAAGAAGATTGGCAACTAATGAGGTATGTTTAATTTCACAAGTTGAACCAGTATCAGTAATTGAAGCATGTAAAGATAACATTGGTTGAAAGCTATGGAAGAAGAATTAGATTAGATTGAGAAAAATAACACATGGACTTTGGTTCCCTGACCTAAAAATAAAAATGTTATTAGAACTAAATGGGTTTTTACGAATAAATTGAATGAAGATGGTAAATTTATAATGAATGAGGCTAGATTGGTTTGTAAAGGATGTTCTCAGAAGGAAGGAACTGATTATGGAGAGACTTTTGCACTTGTGGCTAGGATTGAAGCTGTAAGATTATTTCTTGCCTATGCTACTTATAAAAACTACAAGGTTTATCATATGGATGTTAAATGTGCATTTTTGAATGGGGATCTTGATGAGGAAGTTTATATTGAGAAACCTAATGGTTTTTCACTATCAGATGATATAGATATGGTTTGCAGGTTAAGGAAAGCTTTATATGGATTGAAACAAGCACCTAGAGCTTGGTATACAAGGTTGGATAAATATCTTTTGAAGCTTGGTTTTAATAGGGGCAGTGCTGACAGTAATTTATATTATAAAATCATTGATGATGATATAATGATTGTTGAAGTATTTGTTGATGATATTATTTTTGGAGGTGAAGATAAGTTATGCATAGAATTTTCTAAGAATATGGAGAAAGAATTTGAGATACATCTATGATTGATGAGATGAAATTTTTCTTAGGTTTGCAGATTCTTCAGACTGACAAAGGTATTTTGATCTGTCAAACTAAATATGCTAAGGAATTGCTGAAGAAATTTGGTATGGGAGATTCTAAACCGGTAAGTACTCGTATGGTTACAAGTGAGAAATTGACAAGAAAAGATGTTTCTACAACAGTAAATCGTATAAGATACAGATATAGGATTGGAGGTCTTCTTTATTTGACTCAGACTAGGCCTGACATTATGAATGTTGTTTGTATTATTTCAATATTTCAGAGTGATCCTAGAGAAAATCATGAGATGGTGTTGAAAAATATTTTTAGGGCAAGGTACATCATAATATGGCTTGTGGTACCCTAAGGATGATAACTTTACTTTATGTGCTTATATAGATGTTGATTGGGTTGGAGATGTTGATGACCGAAAAAGTACTTCTGGTGGAGCTTTCTTTCTTGGAAAGAAGTTGGTTTCATGGATCAACAAGAAACAGTCATGCACTTCTTTATCTACTACTGAAGCTAAGTATGTTGTTGCTACTACTAACTATACACGAGTTTTATGGATGAAGCAAATGTTGAAGGATATAAAGGTGGATTATGATGCACTGGTAGTTATTCACTGTGATAACTCTACTACTATTGATATATCAAAGAATCCGATATTTCATTCTAAGACAAAGCACATATCTATCAAGTATAACTTTTTGAAGGAGAAGGTGGAAGCAAATGAAGTTAGACTGGTTTATTTGAACACTAAAGAGAAGATTGCAGATATTTTCACTATACGGTTATCCAAGGAATCATTTGAGTACTTGAGAGACAAATTGGGAGTTTCTGCCCCTCTGATAGAGACTCGATTGGTTTGGCATTAGTCTGACATGCACTATCTGAGATACTATTCATTCTAACACTGATGTGGGATGCTACTGCTCAGGGGGAGTAGTCAGCTTTGAGATTCAAAGGATTATGTTTTTGCTTTGATATTTCTATCAGATTTCTAGCATTGATGTCAAAGGGGAAGAGATAGTGATGTGAAAAAGAAAAATAGAGGGGGAGAGATATTGATAACAAAAAGAAATTGAGAACTTTATAGAAATATTATTCAAAGGGGGAGAGATACTGATATTCAGAGCTATTTGTGGGACTTTGTTGGCTGTCTTCCATAGGGGGAGACTTGTTTAGCATTTCTTGGTAGTTAGATGTTTTTCATATCTAGTGTTGCCATCAATACCAAAGGGGGAGATTGTTGGCCATTTGGTGGAATTGATTGATGTTTTATCATTTACCAACACCAAGTGTTTGGATGCTTTACCAACACCCTTTTGGTTCCAGTAGGTTAAGTGGTTTCTGGTTAACTTGGATCCAGTATGATCCGACAGGCTGTAGTATAGTCTGGTGATGGAATTGGCTTGTTCATGATAATTATACTCATATTTGGTTAGTTAGTTTTGGTCTGGTGATTGGATGCTATCCTGCTTACTCAGAAGATTGGTTTCTAGTTTCGGCAAGGGTTTCACTGACAGAGCTTTTGATGGAGATCTTTGATGAATTGCATAAGTGGTGTTGGTGCAGCTTCTGATGGAGTTTCATAATGTTGTTGATGATCATGTTCGAGACTTGGCGTTTGGAGATTATTGCTGAAACATGTGGACCTATACTTGGTCTTGGTTGATCTAGGTTATGGACCGACTTTAATGTAACATATGGATAGGACCTATTGATGTATTTTTGTGATGTCTTATGTGTTGATATTACTTGTTTGCTCGAAGGCCGACATGGTTTGTAATTATGTAATTGGTTTATTGTCTGGTGGACGACTTGATTATTTATGGTCGAAGGTTTGTATAAATAGATGTAAGATCTCATTGTAGATCATCATGGTTAATGTAAGAGGTCATGGTCAAGGAATGTAATGTGCGAATAAATGTAATATCATTTAGGAAGAGGAGTTGGTCGATCATTGTAGGTCAAATTGGGTTTATGTAAGAGGATTTAGTCCTCCAGTATTGAGGTTAACCAGAACTATACTCTGGCATAGCAGATGCTATCTTTTGCAGTTCAATACTTCTCCAGATTAAAGGAGTTGAAAAAATACAACACCATAGGAGCCCAAATAATCTTTGCAAGCTGAAAAACCTGTTACAAGGAGAATCAATGAAGCAAATCATAGAAGGAAAGAATACACAGGAAAAATATGCTCCAAAAGATGAGAGCTCAATAATCTCCAAAATGTATTGTCAATAATAATCCTTCTTCATACAATGAAAAGAAAGAACTCAACCTTTAATAGGTCAAGAAACCCTAAAAGGGAAAACCTAGGTTTGCACATAATAATTAATTAAAATCATTAATTATATGCACCTAAAGTTAGCTTAAGTGTAAAAGAGATAAAGGGAACTTAAATAATTAAACAAATATTGTTTAATTAATCAAGTAAATACCCGAATACTCTAACACCCCCCTTAAGCTAGACTTAGGAAGAAGCTAAAACCTAGAACAGCTACTGAAAGCAATAAAGATGGGTCCTGGCAACAAGGCCTGATCAGGGACCCAAATACAATAAAATCCCTATGAACTGGAGAAATAGAGAAAACCACATGTGAAAAAAACTCTACTCCAAAAAGAGATGGAAAAGAACACCACTGAAGCATGAAGAACCTGCAAACTCTGTCGAAGAATAACTGCTGATCTGAAGAACCTCCACTAAAATAGAACATGACCAGGTAGAGAAGACTATAATCTGTATGAGTGCCCTCAAATGATACTACTCGAATCAGAAGCAAAACAAAGCAAATAACAGAAATCGAAGATACAGATGGCATGAAAACACCAAAGCCTGAAGAGCTGATCAGTTGAACCATGGAAGCAGTAGAACTAATAGGATAAACCTCCCCATAATGCGGAAGTGGGAGAGGGATAGGAACACTGAAAAGGACAGCCAAAAAAAACTGCATGATGAAGAACCAAGACCATCAAAGGTGCTGAGACAAGTGCATGGTGTCGTGGAAGGAACACTCACTTGACACACATCATGAGGCGAATGTCATGGAAGGAACACTCACTAGACAAAGGAAGATGGCAAACAACAGGAAAACATCAACCCCCTCATAGCACTTGATCAATAGTACATGTACAACAAGACACAAGATATGCATGATGACACTTTATCTCAGTGCGTTTGCATAAATACAAGCTACAATGATAATAAGATTGGAAATAGAAACGTGAACCAAAATAGAGACATCCTACTCAAAGGAGAGATCCCAGGACTTGAAACAACCACGATATCCACCAGAGTGCTGAAAAGAAAAAACTGAATAAAATATGCATGGAGAAGAATCTAGAAATAAACTCAAATGGCTGGAAAGTACACATCACACGCTTTTTGAAAATATAAAGTTTTCAAAAAATTAAGGTCGGATGCTCATTCTATGGCTCCCAGAGTGCAAAAACTAGACCTCGCTTTGACTGGAAAAAAAATAGTCAAACAACAAAATTGGAAAAAATTACCAACACCATGAGGTCGGCCTTGTAACCCGCTTTCTGACGCCTATTCATTTTCAAAAAAATGACTCTGTATACCCAAGATAGAGCCAAAAAACAAAACCCCCCCTGAAAAAGGCCAAAAAAGGAGGTCAGGTGGCCAGTGGGTGGCGGCCAGGTGGTGCTTCGGTGGAGGTCAGGCGGAGCTCCAGTGGCCAGGAGGAGATCCAGTGGTGGCCGGGTGGCGGAGCCAGGGACAGCCACCGGCGGAGCGAGGCTGGGCGGGCAAGTACAAGGATCGGGCGGAGGCCGACGGCTGAGAGCCAGGCAGAGCGGCATCCGGGAGCGGAGCAGCGATGGGGCCATGAAGCAGCAGCTACAGGGAGGCCGCCGGTGGGAGATGCAGGCGACAGGGAGGCCGAGGCTGAGCGCGGCGATGCAGGCGGGCAGATCTGGGCTGAGCGTGGCTGCGAGAGGCCGGGGAGCCAGAGGATCGGCGGGGGTCGGGGAAACACTGCTGGCAGCCGGAGGATGTAGGGAGGCCGGTAGGGGGCTAGAGACTAGAGGCGCGGGGCCCAAGGCCTGCAGGTCTGCGAGAGTGGCAGGGGTAGGGGCCCCATAGTACCCTGCATACCATGGGAACCCCCCCCCAAAAAATTTAAAACCCTTTTTCACCTCTTTTTTCTTTTGATTTTTTTGAAAAAAAAATTTTAATAAAAAATCAAAATTCGGCCTGCATGCCGTAAAAAGGCAAAATATTTTTTTTTTGAATTTTTTTCTCGAACTACGTGTCAAGGTCGTACGACCTGGATGTGGAGAAAAAAAACTCCCAGAGGCTCAAGAACCAAAATAGGTTGAATTTTATATGACCATAGGGGTTTTTTGGCCTTCTGAGCATGATGGTGAGGTCCATTTAGGCCCAAAGTGCTCACAAAAAAAGGTCAAACCCTAGGTGCAAAAAAAAAAATTTGAAACCCCAGATCTGCTTCCAAAGCCAAAAATTCTCAAAACAAGAACAGGTAGCTGCAGATCTGAAGCTCTGATACCATAAAGGAGTTGAGAAAATATAACACCATAGGAGCCCAAATAATCTCTGCAAGCTGAAAAACCTATTACAAGGAGAAGCAATGAAGCAAATCACAGAAAGAAAGAATACACAAGAAAAATATGCTCCAAAAGATGAGAGCTCAATAATCTCCAAAATGTATTGTCAATAATAATCCTTCTTCATACAATGAAAAGAAAAAACTCAACCTTTAATAGGTCAAGAAACCCTAAAAGGGAAAACATAGGTTTGCACATAATAATTAATTAAAATAATTAATTATATGCACCTAAAGTTAGCTTAAGTGTAAAAGTTATAAAGGGAACTTAAATAATTAAACAAATATTGTTTAATTAATCAAGTAAATACCTAAATACTCTAACACGGATTGTAGTCTATATTTATATGTAGTCAGTAAGGCTCATTTTTTGATGAGCAGTGTGCTCTAGGTTGTTGGCCTTCCTGCAAGTGTAGGCCCCTTCATTGTGATTCACATACTTACTGCAGAAGTATTATCTGACTATGGGTAGGCTTCCCACCATGGTTTTTCCCTTTACTGGGTTTTCCACGTACCAATCTTGGTGTTGTGTGGATGGATTTTATTCTGTGATTATTGCTTATGCTTAATTGATTAAATTGCTATTCCAGTATTATTATTTTGGGTTCTGGTATTAAAGTTTTAATTATTGAATGTTCTCGTAATATGAGACAACTGATTCACCCCCCCTCTCAGTTGTCTTCCGGTTATCTGAACTATCTAACAGATTCAAGTTTTACATCTTCTCCAAGTTGTCATAGAAAGAGGCAACAATACAAGGTCGAAGCATAATGGCTCTATCAGAATCCACTCCTTCTATTGTTCTCATTGTCAAATTTGGGTGCCTCTATCTAAAACCTTCCCATTGTGACCTTCCTAGCATCCCATTTCTGAATGGATTGAGCCTATTCCCACTAATTTGGGCAACGGTTGATTGTAGTTGACTGATTGCAGACCATGGCCAATTTCAGCCATGTCCTTGCACCATTAGACAACTTCAGCCTCCTCCTCTTCTGATAAAATGGTGTTTGAACCCCTCATAATTTTTCTTGTAACTCCCATCAGCCATGCCCTGACAGAGGTAATGTGCATATCATACTTCATTGATGTGGCCCTAACAGACATATGCTTGTCTTCTATACATGTTATTGTTGCTTTCATGTTAGAAATGCTCCATTTTTTTTGGCACCATTGAGGGAAGCACATTCGGTGTTTCAGAAATAGGATTGCAACCTGTATTGGAAGGCTCATCTATAGTAGTAGGTTCAACATCAGTAGCATTGTTCACTACATTGGGCAAATCAGGAGTCACTATGTCTTCATTTTGGGTCATACTATCTTTTTGAGTGAAGTGCACCCCATGAGTGACTCTAACTATTCAACGTCTAATGAATTTGTTTCCCTTTCTACCTCATGCCATGTTGTTCACCTAACCTGCAACCATATGGTAAACAGAGAGAGATGGGTCATTAAAATGAAACCCCCAATGCCATTGAGATAACTGATGGAAAAACAAATCAATTTCTACAAGTACCAATGAGAACAATTCCATCATTGAATATCTTAGAACAAAATAAAATGCTACTGTGCGTGTCTATATATAAAACCACTGATTCATAAAGGAGTTGAGAAAATATAACACCATAGGAGCCCAAATAATCTCTGCAAGCTGAAAAACCTATTACAAGGAGAAGCAATGAAGCAAATCACAGAAAGAAAGAATACACAAGAAAAATATGCTCCAAAAGATGAGAGCTCAATAATCTCCAAAATGTATTGTCAATTTTTTGAGACCTACATTGATTTTAGTAAAAGGTGCTTTAGATGCGTGTGGTTCTAAGCTAATGCCCGATAAGAAAGATATGTGTGTGTGTGTGTGTGTGTGTGTGTGTGTGTGTGTGTGTGTGTGGACAATAACCATATAGGCACAAAACTTGAAACTTAATATCTCAAGGACGGAAAATAGAAGCACAAGATACAGTAGTGAAATATGTAATTGTGATGTGATTAAAAACTCGATATTGTTGATATTCTATTAGACAATAACCATATAGCCACAGAAGTTGAAACATCCATCATTGAACATCTTTGAACAAAATAAAATTCTATTATGTGTGTGTTTCTTTATGTGTGTGTGTGTGTGTGTGTGTGTGTGTGTGTGTGTGTGTGTTTATATATATATATATATATATATATATATATCAGAAGGACAGAAAATAAAAGCACGATATGCAGGAGTGGAAGATGTAACTGTGATGTGATTAAAAATTGGATATTGTTAATATTCTATTAGATGCAGATTCATTTCTCATATGATTAACTACTGAATGATGTTGTTGTATTTGTCAAATGAAATTTGTCAGAAGTAATAAATAGAAAAGATTCAAGTTCTCTGAAAAGAGTATAATATGTATGCATGATAATATTATTAAGTTGTCTAAAATCAATATAATATGTATGCCTGATAATATTATTAGGACTCACTGCAAATAATATTATCATGTATCAGGAGAACAAGGTTTTTTTGCAGAGAAAACAATGAAAATTCCCCCAAAAAATCTTCATTTCCCAAAGTTTTTAGGGCAATGTAGTTGGCAGTAATTCGTGCCAAGTGGGCCCATAATGTGTAAGTGGGAAGGTTGTTATGGGTGTTCAATAGATTTTTTGACCACCCATTTTAAACTTTATAATAAAATTTTCTTGGCCTGGTATATATATATAACCATATAGCCAGTTAATACTAACTGTAAATAATACTATCAGGCATACATATTAATGAAATGATAAATAATGAAGGAGTTTCGAATAATTATGAACACGAATTAATTTTTTTTGCACTATGTAATGATTTTGGCATTATAAACAGAGAGACACTATTTAACAATGCACCCATAAAATGAAATGATAAATAATGAAGGGGTTTCAAAGAAAACAAAGAGATAATCAATTTTTTTGCCATTCTTTGTGAGGATTTTGATAGTATAAAAATGTAAGAGATCATTGAAATACAGGGGCATTATAATGAGTTAAGTTCACACTATAATATAGGGGCATTATAAACAGAGAAAGATCATTGAAATGAAACCCTCAATGTCATGTTCCAATGAGTACAAATACATCATTGAAAACCTTTGAATAAAATAAAATGCTATCGTGTGTGTCTATACACACACACATATGTGTGTGTGTGTGTGTGTGTGTGTGTGTGTGTGTGTGTGTGTGTAGATACAATAACCATATAGCCACAGTAAACTGTAAGAGAACATTAAAATGAAACCGTAAACCGCATACAAAGAAATCATCAATATAAAGCATAATGAAGCTACGAAGGAGCATAAACCATCATTTGACATCCAATATGCCAATTAATATTATTTACAGTGACTATATTGATTGTAAAACTTGGAATGAAATACAATTTTGAGATATTGAAAGAAGTATATGAAAGAAATGTTGGTTTACTGAAAACAATATAATTAAAATTGAAAGATTTATAAAATCAAACATTGACTGGAAAGGGAATTTAGTTATTCTGCATGTACCAACCTAAATGAGCACCCTTGAATAAGGAATGTGTAGAGGGAATTTGTAGAGCTCAGGAATATGCAATGAATTGGATTGTAATGAAAGTGACATGGGAAATTATGTCTTATAGAATAATTTGAATGTGGAATATGAATGCATTCATTTGTGGTAGCTGATTTTTGAATTCAAGTTTTTGTGGGAAACAATCGGTCTTCTCATATAAAAAATAGTCCCTCTTGGCATAAACTAAATTTTGATGGGTCAGCTTAAAATACCTGGCAAGTGGGAGGTGGAGTTATTCGTGATCATCAGGGGACTACTATTGTTGCCTATGTGGGTAGCCTGAAGAATCATACTGTCACTCAAGATGAGGGAATGACCCTCCTATGGGGTCTGAAGTTCACTGCTTCTATAGTTATTAGACAACTGGAAATTGAAGGTGATTCTAAAGTAATTGTGGAAGTTGTCAGTGGTATATCTGTAGTAGGTTGGAAAGTTGAATCTATTTTGAGGGATGCAAGAATGTTTCTAGCTAACCTTGACTGTTTCACTATCCACCACATTTTTAGAGAAGGGAATGTGGCTGCTGACTCTATGGCTGCTTTTGGTAGGCTACAAGATAGCTTACGGTGTTGGAGGAACATTGATCTGCTGCCAGTGATCACCAAGGAGATCTTGGAGAAAGAAAAAACTAAGTCTTAATGACGAGTCTTTCTAATTGTAATCTGATGATGAGCATTAATTTTCAAATTTTTAATCTGGAGTGGGAACTCACCCATTATGGGTTGGGTATGCCACATAGCTACATATGGCATTGTCATCAGTATCAAGGGGTTTTAAATAATGATGATACTTATTGGCTAAGTATCGATATCGGGAAAGGCGATTTTTTATTAATCATTCAGATGAATGTCATTGGTGGTAATGAAGGTGATAGCTAGTCTCGGCTAAATCACATTGAGCAGATTGATGGCTAACACAAGCATGATAGATTTCGTGATGGGGAAATCTGTTTAAACACAACTTGAAATAATCGCGGTGATTATTGCATGATTTTATTCCAGAAATTTGTTGAGCTTGCTTCTTGACTCTCCTTCTACTCTTGAATGGCTATGTATCCTCTCTGCCTTGTTTCTCACTTCTAAGCTGGAGGAAACGATCATGGGGGTGACAGAATGAGACTTGAACCTAATAAAATAGATGATTTCAAATCCAGGTCGACGGTTTGGTTTGTGTGCGCGTAAGGAGGCATCGATAAATTCATGGAGAGCATGAAAGTAAATGATGAGAGACTGCCGAAGTAGTTTGTGGCTTCCTAGGAGGACAGAAGGGTCACTATGGGTGGAATCTCATTTGAAGTTAATGAAGATGTGATTTCTTAGTCGATGGGCATGTCCATGGAGGGTAGAAAATGGAAGAAACAGAGCCGCATATCGGACATCACCAGCCTAAACCATTTTTTCCATGATGGGGAGAATCCTGTGAAGCAGGCCAGTAGTTTCAACCATGAAGAGCTTCTGCCACCTTGGGATGAGGTCTACTGCATCATCATGAAGTATTTCACTCTGGAAGGATGGTATGGGGTTTTCTACTACTATCACCTCCCTTTCCTTAACCATCTTAGGAATAAGGATCTTATTTCCATCCCTTTTTTTCTGCTACATTCTATGGATTCTAATGTGAGAGATATTGTTGAAGCCATAAAGAAAGGCAAGGACTTTATTAATATCCACCAAGGCCTTATCCTCCACCTTTACAATTTCCACTTGGCCCTCTGTTCTCCTCGCATGATTTTAGTCCAAAATGTGTTTGAAAGCTACTCTCTGGCCATAGCCACTGCCAACCTTGACATAAGCCCTCCTTGGTTGCCCGAACCTAGCTCCTCCATTAAGAAAAATAAAAAGTCTGTCTACCACTTGGAGGATTTAAAACCCCCCAAGAAAGTGAGAATCTAGGAAATCGACTCCAATGTGGAGATTACAGATGAAGATAACACTCTGCGTCACTCTATGAGATTGGCATCCAAACCCCCAGAGAAACCCTTAAAGGACTCCTCCTCATCCCATGATACTGGGAATTCCATCCCCTCTGGTAATGTGGCCCCATTTCATTCCACCTCGGCCCCTCATTCTGTGAGCTCCACCCATGTGTCTGAGAGCCCTAAAAATTCCATGAGCCTGGATGCTGGTCCCAAATCTCGGGCAAACTATTCATCCCCTAATCTCAGGTTTGAAAATATGGTGGTGGTGGAGGAAGTGGGCAACATCAAGGAGGAAGTAGAAGGCAAATTGATGGATTTGGAGAAGAAAGTGGACGACATGATTGAGAACTTGTAGGAAATTGCCAACAGAATAGATGTCATTGAGAATAAGATGAATGATGTCTTCGAGTTTGTGTTGAATGTCATGCACATTAGCTCTGTGACCACTCTCTATCTCTTGCAGGAAAGCACCCTCAAAGGTAAAGGAAATGAGGATGAGGACTACAAAGACCTCTTTAGATTCCTCACCAAAGAATGGGCAAGGAAGCTCCTCCCCAAGAGGAGCCATGGCAAAAAGAAGTAGCGTTGTTTGCTATGGATTAGTTTTTTGGCTTTTTGAATGGCCCTAATGGTCTTTCGGCTTATAGTTATGGCTACTAGTTAATCCTGGACTTAACTATCTTTTTCCCTACATGGCATATTTTAACTAGGACTTTTATATACTCTGTTAATATGTGTAGTATGTTTAAAGTTTTTGATAGAGGAAATTTTAGGAGACTGTGAATTTGTTGTTTCTTTGCTAACAGTTGTTTATCTGTTGTTATCTTAACTGTACCTGGGTCAGCCCCCTAGTTTTGGCTGCTTTTAATATCAAAAATATTTTATTTTATTTACTAAGTATATAAATTCTACTAACTTATACTATGTCCTAACATATATCAAAATATCTAAAATTTTACGTACTATTTTATGTAATATACTCAAATAGATAATGTGTACTCTATTTATCTAAGCTTTAAAATATTTAAACCTCAAATTAATTAAATTTATATAATAATTTTAAAATAATTCAAATAAATAATTTTATAGAGTTATTAAAAAAAGTCATATATTTTATTTGCTCTATATGTCACCTCTTCATACCAATACACTCTACTCTTAATAATATTTAATATAACAGAATATTAATTTAAACAAATAATCAACATTTTAACAATTTGTTCCATATGTCAATATTAAACATTTGTCAAAAATACCCTATCAAACTAATTTTCAATAAATATATTTTAAATTTTAAATCTAACTAAAATATTTATTTATCCCATCTCTACTCAATTGAAAATTCCATTAATTTTTTTTCTCAAGAGTGACATCTTCTAAAGTTCAATCCTCCACTCTTGGTTACTCCTTATCTATCCTTTGCTCTTAGTTACTCCATATCTCTCCCTCTCCCTACATACTTATCTATATATCTCTTTGTCTCTACCTCTCTCTATCTTTATCTCTCCCTCTATCTCTTTATCTCTAATTTTATTTGTTTATTTCTTTATCTCTAATTTTTTCCAGTTTATCACTTTATCTCTAATTTTTTCTAGTTTATCTCTATCTCTCTATTTTTAATCTTTCCCTCTACCTCTCTTTTAACTCTCAATCCATTTCTCTCCCCTTCCTCTCCCCCACTATTATTTCTTTATCTATTCTAAACTAATCACACTATTGATAGGAACTTGACGTTATCTTTTTGATTTAGAGTTTGTGTTTGGATCTCTATAATTTGAGTGCATGGTTGATTTGTGGTTATTACTTATCCATTGAAAGCTTTTCTCACAAAAAACATCATGGTCAAAATTATGAACGACTTTACTATATTTTATAATTATTAGATGAATTTACAAAAAAAAGTCAAATTTTAATATAATAGAATAATTTTACTTTATAATTTTGAATGATTATTTATTCATCTTAAGCTCCTCTTATGCAAATATCTACAATTTCACAATATATTTCAAATTAATTTATTACTAATAATAATTCCATATATTTGCATGTAAGTAAATGCATTTTCTATTATTTTCTACTCTACCATACTATTGGCAAGAACTTGACGCTTTGCATCTCTTGTTTAAAAAAATATTTTAAACCTTTTAAACTTACATTTTTTGCATTTATTTTAATTATAATTTTATATTTATAGATAATTTATTATATATTTAGAAATTTTAAAATAATCTCTAACTCCATCTCTCATCTTTTTCCCTATCTCACTCTTGCCCCATCTATCTATAAACTAACCAAATCCTTTTATGTTTTCTAGTTTAAACTAACCACACTATTGTGTCTCTTGTTTAAGTTAAATTTATAAAATTTTAATTATAATTTTATCTTTATAAAGAATAATGTGATTCAGAATTAGGTGTACATTAAATAAATTCTATTAGCATAAATATCTTTAAGAGATCTATCAAAAAGTTGTTCAATGTGCCTATTTAATTACTAAATATATTTCATTTAATTAAAAATCTCATTCTAATTTTAACCATAATTAAAAACAAATGTTTAAACACAAAAAACTAAAAATTATACATATATTGTAATGTAAAAATACAACAAATAATGTAACATGGTTGAATTTTAATATATGAATAAAGCAATAATTAGAAGAAATATAGTAAAATAGGTATCTATTCAAGGCATATATCATTGTCACTTCTTATATTATGTAGATTTTTTTTTCATCACATACATCGCATTTGAATCATCTTAAAATAATAAAAAAATTATTATCTTATAGTTATAATGCAAGTTCAGTTAACGTCTTGCACCTTACAACTACGGATGCTACAAGTATATATATACGATGGAATTGGATATTCAAATTATTATGATTGAAAATTTTTAAGGATTTTCTCAAGACTATTCACCCCACCCCCCTTAGTCTTGTAGTGTGTTCAACAAGTCATTAAAGAGACTATGGAGATGGAAACTCTCCCTATGATAGCTAGCCTTATGAACACCCTAATATAACATGGCATGTAGATGTCATCTAGTCTCATGGTTCAAAATATTATCATCTAGCAAGACCATATTGTCCTAGTGTTGCTATCTCCCTAATATACTATAGTATTATTTATCGTTTTGGAAGAGACTATGATCCACAAAGTGTAGAGGTGTCACATCCCACAAAGTACATTCATTATCATTGTACATGTATTGGAAACCTATAGGGTGAATGGTGAATAAAATGGTGTTCACTAGTGAGATAGTACATAATTTATTTAGTGATCAGATAGAGTTATTTTAATATGAAGCCATATGATAAGAGGCTTCCAAATCAAGAAGCCACCTATTGGAATAATATGTAGATGAAAAGATATCTTGGCCCTTCATCTTGTCTTCGCCATATGCCATAGATGATCCAAAATGTGTAGGTCTTAAAGTCATAGAAAAATATGTACTAGAAGAAGGTGGTTGAATATTGTTCTTTTAGAGAAGATGTGCTAGCTCATCAATCTTCTTTGCATAACAACAATGTTCATCATGTATCTTGTCTTAGTGCACTAGGCACACTTTGGCTTATCCTTCTTAGATGAAGACCTCTTAGAAGAGGAAGAAGAACTTGAAGAATCATATGATTGTGTGTCCTTGGGATGCTCATGTGACTTGGAATCCGTGTGCTTTTGTTTCTTGCCTTTGCCATGTGAAGCCTTCTCATCTATAGTACTTTGAGAAGCAACAAGAGCCTGTTATTTGGAAAACTTCAATCGACCCATCTGAAACAACTTGGTTTTCTCTTGAGTGAGTTGAGAAGAAAACTCATCAAGTGAAGGTATGGTGAAATGGGAACCAAGTGCATCTTTTGTGGCATAAAAGGTAGAAACAAAAACTGAATAACTAGGACCAAGCTTGGAATGAATAGAGAGAATCAACTAAGAGTCCCTCTGAATTTCACACTATTATAAATTTTATCTAAGAGACTTGAGTTTGGTAAAGAAGTCCTAGAGATATCAAAATCTATAGGATTCAAGCTAATAATCTCATTTTCCAACTAAAATCCCCTCAATGCATCATACTTCCCAAACAAGGACTCCAATATAGTCAAGATCTAATTGGTTGTGGTGCACGACTCAACATGAAGAGAATATATAGAGACATAGACATGCATAATATCCCAAAAGCCTCATCACACCAATTAAACCACTTTCTCTTCTCAGCAACACCTACAAACTCAAGCTCTGCACCACCCATGTTCACTTGATTTCTTCAAGTGAATCTCCATCTATTTCAACCATAGTATTTTAATGGAGTGAGGGGAGAAATATGATTTAGATCCATGATAAAATATCAAAAAAAAGTATAGAAATATATTGACACAGTAATATAGATCCTCTTAATGCCCAAAAAAATTAATTTAATCACAAAAAAATCAACTGATTTGCATGTTTTTCAAGAGAGGAACCCAAAATTAAAAATATGTATATCTCTAAGTACTTGATAAATACTCTAAAAAAATAACCTAAGATTTGGATAAAGGACTTCACCAAATTTCCAAAAATATTTGGTTTTCAAAAAACAAAGATCGGTTGTGCAAGATATGACCATGGAAGTATGAAACCAGAGATTAATTTGGAGGATTCATACATATTATTGGTATATAATCTAACAAAACCACTAGCACCACTAGATAGGTGACAAAACTAGCTTTCCAATGATATCTTGTTTGCCTGATTTCTATCTTGTATGCCCAAGTTATGGACAAAAAACCAACACAGGTCAATTAGGGTTTGGAGGCTTGAAAGAGGTTGCACATTGCATGTCCATACAAATGATGTAATGCTAACATAACCATGACGTTAGAAAATATTTTGAGGAATATTCCCCTCGTCAGCAAGAAAATACCCCCTTGCTCACCGAAGTATTCTCCTAGTTGGCCGAAATATGCTACCAATATTTCCTACCACTATATTTTTTTGAAAAAGTCAAAAAAGGTAGTTGGAATATTTGGTTGGAATCTAGAATATTTCATCTCTATTGATGACGTGAATAATCATCTACAAGAAAAACACTTGTCACACAAAAGAGATCAAGAAAGAATAATATCCTCAACACAACTTGAGAATTTTGCAATGATTGCTCATATGATTATGATTACAATGAATGAATGAATCCTTATAAAAGGATGAATTAAATCTTAAATGCAAAACCCTAATGCAATATTAAATTAGTTATTTCCAAGTGTCACAATCATGATGAATGAGAAAACTTAAGCTATTATTGTCTTAATTAAATAGAAAGAAAAAACACCTAAGTTTAGCTTAAGTGAAAATATAATTAAGGGACCTAAGTAATTAATAATTAGATAAAGTGTCCTAATTACTCCAACACAGTCTTCAAAGAGAATTCATGGAATCAAAGAAATGCCAAAATGCACCAAAAAAAGCTCATGCAATATATGTTATTCTTATAAATATCAACAGATTTACAATATCTAATAAATATATTAATATTGGCTTATGCTTTTTGTTTATGTCAAATTTGAACCTATTTATAAACCCTAATAAAGCCAACCACTAAACCCTAGATATACAAACTAATTCAGCACAACATCAATAGAGAATCTATCAAACATGTAAATACTAATGAAATGAACCAATATATTTCTACATGTTTAATAAGCTTGTCTCCATTGTTCTCCCATCCTCCATGATATTGTATTTGATGTTATTGCTCTTATTTTTGTGTTGGTTGCACTTGCACAAGAGCTCAAACAGGAATGGATGTGGTTATGATGATGTATCTTTGAATGATTTTGGCATACTATGGGTGCTCAAATGATTTTTTGATTCTAGATGGAAAAACGGAAGGAGGAAACCTCTTTTATAGAGATATCAAAGAAAATCAAGAATTCAAATTAAAAGATTAATTGATGAATGGCCATGATCACATAGATGAAAGAGGCTCAATAGAATTGAAGGATAGGTAAAGATGAAGCCCGAGGAGATTAAGAGGTGGAAAGGTAAAAGATAGGAATGAATAAGATTAAGAGGTTAAATTGAAATGAAGGGCTAAGATTGAGAAGTACGTACTTTAGGAAGGCGTGTTGTCATATGGATCAGAAGAAAACGATAAATAAATTAATAGAAGAAAGGCCACATAATTAAATAAATATTTAAATATTTATTTAATTTGGGAAAGAGGGGTGGGATTAAATAAATAATAAATATTTATTTAAATAAAAAAGAAGAGGCTTAATGGATTAATTAAATAAATAAATAAATTTATTTAATCAATAGAGGAAGTGGCTAATGAATTAATTAAATGAATAAAAAAATTTATTTAATTAATAGAATAAATTAAAATAAAATAATTAAATAAATAATAAATATTTATTTAATTAAAGGACAATTTTAGGTGTCTACATTTTGCCCCTCTTTAAGACAATGCACTTTATTGCATTGTTTCAAAGAAGATTAAAATATAGTGGATAGGATAGGGATAAGGACTAGAAGCATGACGCCCCATTCATGAGAAGGATGAGGAAGGATGACGAGTTAATAGGATGATGCTCCCTTGAGAGGACATGCGGGTTAGGAGAACACACGTGTGCTCTCAAAAGGAAAGATAGGGAGATAAGGCTAGAAGATAATGGATAAGGAGATAATAAATCAATGTCATAGAAGTGGTTGTGCATGGGAATGGATGGATAGATAAGAAAGATGAGGGTGATGGAATCATGTGCTTTATATATAGTGCTATACCATCATTGAGCTTATTATGGCAAGTGAATGCAAACATCTAGATATGATAACACCTAGATGACTCACATACCATTTCCAAAAAGTGATAAGAAAAATCGCAAACAACAATAAAATGATAAAAAATAATGATCATCCTTGCTTCACTAACCATTTGTGCATATCCTTGAGTAGCATAGGATTATGATACAAGATAAATCAAATAAAAGACAACTCACTAGACAAAAGAAGTTAAAAACCATTTAGATCTTCTTGCCAAAGTTAAATGTTCTTGTCAAAATGATGTTTGATAGGATATCCATTGTAGGAAAGATGCATTTGTAGGACATGATATGTGTAAGGAAGTTAAGTAGCAGAACAAATTTCTTACAAGTGGTGTCAAGGCCTGATCACCTTTGGTTTCAGTTGTGGGTTGTTGGGTTTTTCAAACTAATCCAGATTTGAGTGGGAGCTTGTGTAGATGACACTTTTTGATCTTGTTGTGGAAATTTTCAGATGGCAAGTTTCTTAGGGAAAATAGAGGTGGAGAAATTTAATGGAAGTAATTTTAAGATGTGGAAGATGAAGATGGAAGATCTGCTAATAGATTGAGAGTTGTGGGATGTTGTTGATGTGAATGTCTCAAGATTCACAGATCCTACTACGGTTGCTTAGTATGATGTTATGGACCGAAAAGATAAGAGTCTAATCAAATTGTGTCTAGCAGACTCTACTTAGATCATTTTCCATGAAGAGAACACCGCAATGAAGTTATGGACTAATCTTGGTGAGATGTATCAAGACAAATCTTTATTAAATCAGATTTTCTTGAGGAAGAAATTGTATTCCTTGAAGATGGAAGAGGGTGTACAAATTACAGACTACCTGGAAGAATTTAATATGTTGGTGGCTCATTTGGTATTTGTTAGTGTTAAGATGGACGAAGAGTAGAAATGTCATATCTTTCTTTGTTCTTTGCTTGATTCATGGGATTCTCTTGTCATGGCTATTGGTAGTACTTCTGTTATTTTGAAATTTGAATATGTGGTGGGTGCCCTACTTGGTGAAGATATGTAGAGGAAGGTATCCATCAGTTCTAAGGAAGCCCTAACTGTTCATGGAAGACCTAAGGAAAAAGGCAAGAAGAATGAGAAGCGAAATAAGTCTAAATCTAGAGGGAGATTGAAATATCCTAGAAAGTCCAAAGTCATTTGATAGATTTGCAGTAATTCAAGTCACGTCTGTAAGGACTGCAAAGAAAAGAAGAAGAAGTTTGAT
Source organism: Cryptomeria japonica (assembly GCF_030272615.1). Taxonomy (NCBI): domain Eukaryota; kingdom Viridiplantae; phylum Streptophyta; class Pinopsida; order Cupressales; family Cupressaceae; genus Cryptomeria; species Cryptomeria japonica. The sequence goes on from NC_081415.1 coordinate 599,498,087, forward strand.
TCTGATTCTGAGTTCGAGAAGGAAGATGGTGATGCATTCATTGCAGTTCTAGTCACTCATGCAGGTAATGATGCATGGTTAATTAACTCAAGTGCATCTTTTCATATGACTTCCAATAAAGATTAGTTTTATAAATATGGAGAATTTAATGAAGGTAAGGTGTACTTGGGTGATGATTCAGATTTAGACATTGTTTGTCGAGGTAAAGTTATAATTAGGTTTCTCGATGGTAGGATAGAAAGGATTAGTGGTGTGTTGCTTATCACTAGTTTAAAACAAAATTTATTATATGTGAGTAAACCGATAGATGCGGGTGTGCAGGTAGTCTTTCCTGATGCAGGATGTAAGATGATTAAGGGTGCTATGGTGATTACTAGAGGTGTCAGGTTTGACACTTTGTATAAGGTAGAGGTATACACTATTGAGTACTTTTATAAAAAGTAAATATATGTGGATACTTCATCGAAAGATTTGAGGGTTTCACCTTTAGTAGATGGACATGGCTTTTGGGTACCTAAGGGTGCTCTTTTTTCTGAAGCAAAGTTACCTACAGAGAAGACTATGTTATGGCACCAAAGGCTTGGCCACATTGGAGAAAAGGGTCTAAGGACCTTGAAAAATAGAAACCTTGTTAAAGGTTTGAATGATTGTAATATTGATTTTGATATTTGTGAGCATTGCATTTATGGAAAACAAAACCATGTTCTGTTTTACTCAAGTTCTCATAAATCTTGTGGTGTTTTGGATCTTATTCATTTTGATGTGTTTGATCCTGTAGATGTTCTTTCGATTGGAAAATCCACATATTATGTTTCATTTATTGATGAATTTAGTAGAATGACATGGGTATACTTTCTGAAGAGTAAATCTAAAGTTTTCAGTCATTTTAAAGAATTTGAAGCAATGGTTGAGTTGTAGAATGGAAAGAATATTAAATGTTTGAGGACTGATAATAGTGGTGAATTTTTCTCTACTCATTTTTATAGATTCTGTAAAGATTGTGGCATTAATAAATAGAAGACATCTATGTATTCTCCACAACAGAATGGAGTTACAGAAAGAACGAACATGAAACTGATCATAGAGAAGGCTAGCAGTATGTTAAGTGGTGTTGGTCTAGAATAAAATTTTTGGGAAGAAGTTGTTGCCACCATTTTCTACCTAATTAACAGGTCTCCTACATCAACTCTTATTGATAAAACATCTATGGAAGCATGGTCAAGTCACAAGCCTTCACTGAGACATCATAGAGTTTTTGGTTGTGAGGCATATGCACATGTGCCAAAGGAGAAGCGAACAAAGTTGGAGAACAAGCCTTCGCTGAGATGTCTTCATTTTGTACTGTTGTAGCCACACTTTCATTTCATTGCAAACTATGTAACAGACTCAATTATTGAGTCTTGTGCAATATAGAAAACTCCTTTGGATTTGATCTTGAAAGTGAAATATTTTCTTTTGGCAAGCCTTATTCTACATCTTTTCATTCAAAAACCCTAATATTTGCATTGTCATCTAAGTTTGAAATAATATTAATTAACGAAGAGAAAATTTCACATTTAAATTATTAAGATAAATAAATTATATAAATTACTATGGATATAATTATTGCAACTCATTTAGATGCAAGTGCTAGTAAAAATTAATTATATATATATATATATATATATATATATATATATATATATATATACATATATATACATATATATATATATATACATATATATACATATATACATATATATACATATATATATATATACATATATATATATATATATGATCAAGTTATTTCAAATAAAAATTAATAAATTTTTAATATAAAAATAAAAAATACATAAAAACAACTGATTATATATGAAATCTGTCAGTTTTAAAAAAATCTTCACACAAGACTTCCAGAAAAAATTAACAAATCAGGGAAATTTTCTTTCTGTATCGAAGACACTTAGAAATTAAAACCATGCACTAATAAGAACGACGGAGTTTAATTATTAAGCTGCATAAATAGGGATTTTTTCCTAAAAACATATTACAAATTATTTTTACACGGTGGGAGTTTTTCCTTATCATCAACGAGAATAACCAAGCAGAGAGTAGTACTATCTTAAGAAACAAAAACATAGGATATTTACTCCAAATACATTCCTACTCTTTTGAAAATTTTCAATTTGAACTGGAATATTCACTTATAACAGCCACCGAAGGAGATTCCTCTGAATTGTCATCTAAAATTTCATTCTCCGGTGAAATTTCATTTTCCACGGCAGCCTTTTCCATAGCCCAGGCCAGAGCCTGAATCAGCTTTTGGAGAGTAGCGGTAGGATCGTCAGTCGCCCTCATCAATTCCTCACTCACATCCGACGGCGTCATCTACGCTTCTTTCATCAAAACCTCAACTTGTTCAAACAAATGATGATCTCCAAAACCAAGATAATTTCGAGCAAGAACTTTAAACGCAGGAAAAGTACAGAAAGACAAATGAATATGCTTATCCATGCGCCCCGATCGAAGAAGTGCAGGGTCCAGCCTATCAACATGATTTGTCGTAAAAATAATAATTCTTTCACCATCGCAACACGACCACAAACCATCTGTAAAATTTAAAACCTCGAACAAAGTAACCTGACTTTCTTCACTTTCTTTCTCATCTTTCGCAGTGTTTTGCAATTCCTTTCTCTCTTTCTTCACCTTCTTTTTCCGATATGTCAGTTCCAACGAGCAATCGATGTCCTCAATCATAATAACAGACTTATTCGTAGTCCCAATCAAAAGCCTCCTCAGCTAAGTGTTTCTCTTAACCCCAGTTAACTCCAGGTCATAAATGTCATACTCAAGAAAATTCGCAATAGCAGCGATCATACTCGATTTCCCAGTGCCAGGCGGGCCGTAGAGAAAATAGCCCCGTTTCCAGGCACGGTCGACCTTCTTATAGTACATTTCCCTCTAAGAAAATTTTGTGAGGTCCTCCATTATGTCATCCTTTACTTCAGGGTCAAGAGCCACAGTTTCGAACGTTGCAGGGTGCTCGAAAACCACCGGCATCCAAACGCGGTTTTGGTCCTCGAACGAATACGATTTACCACCTTTGTTGGTGTAAATCTTCTAGTGCGGGTTCCTCAACTCCATAATTTTGGCCTCAGCAATTACATACGGCAGATAGGATTCAAATATCGTGGCTATGTCCTCCTTGTGGAATGTGAGCTCGAACTGACGCTTTTCACCACAGACCTCATACGGGAAGCCAGGCTGCTTTAACTCTTTGCTACAGAGGCTCCATGAAGCTTGGACACTGTGAAATTCATCCAGGATTTGTTGGCTTTTTTCCATGGTGTATGTAAATGCCTTGGCATTTTTGGACCTGTTGAGCTTCAATCTGGCAGCGCCGGAAGATGACCTCCTTCCTCGTATTTCAGTTTCAGCACTCGGTAAGGACAAGGAAATTGCATGATAGACTTTGTTGAGTAGTGCCAGTGAATAGCCTTTTTGTAGGTCAAGAGTCGTCCCTAACTATTAGGTAAGCATTTGACCTTGAATAATAATTAATTAAAATTTAAAAAAAATATAGTATTTTGGATATCAATTAATTAATTCTAGTTCTAATGTTAAATCTAAGGCAAATTGTAATCATAATCATAACTTTAATTTTGATTTTCATTAATTATAAATAGTAAAATTAATGATAAATACTAGCATATTTTTATTTTTTTAAATCTATGTAAAATATGATGAGATATCTAGACAACTATTTTTATTGTATTTTTTTTTTTGATCGATAAAAGGCCGAGGTCAAAGAATTTTATTAATTTAAAAAATAGATAGATTTACATTTACACCTACATTCAGTGTGGGCACTGGTAGGAAAGAATGGGGGGAAGAAAACCTCCGGTCTAGCCCAGATCCCTCAAGGATCAGAAAAAATTAAGAATGCGATACAAAATTGAGATACAAGATCACAAAGGGAACTTGTCCAAAATAATGAAGATTGTATGTAGAAATCCTCTGTGTAAAGTTGAGCAGCAGATTGCCCATCTCTTGGGGTGATATTGCCATTTGCGGGTGACAGTTCTTGCTATTCCTGAAACACGGGGTTAAGCATGCTCTACTCCTTATGCTACACAAAATCTTGAGAAAATCTCTCACCAGAATGTTAGGAAAAGGAAAACCGAACAGATCAACTTATACAATATATCATACCTACCTGGATGGTCACCCTGTTAGGATACACAGCTCAAAATATTAGTCTCAAAAAATCTCCAGAAACATAATGCGAGAGTGATTATCCATCGAAGAGCATAAACTCAATAAATATTAATGAGGCAAATTCCATAAATATTCCTGCAAAGAGATCACAGGGAGCTACCATCTTAAAGAATATGGTTCGAGAGCCTTCTAGGCCCTAATTGAGTGCCATGGGAAAGCTTTAAGTGAGATAAAATTTTATCAGGTCGGCCCTTAATCTAATAATATGATGCTGGAGATTACTGGGAAAAAAGAGGAAAATTGACATATGCATCTGAGACTGATTTAACTTAAAACTGAGAGAACAGGCAGGAAAATAGGAAACTATATATGAATATGATTATATAGATGTGAGTTTGAACAAAATCCTAATATATAATGTGAATGATGATAAATATATATAAAAATATAAATATAAATATATATATATATATATATATGAGAATATATATATATAGATATATATATATGAGAATATATATATATACACACATGGAAGGCCTAGAAAGCCTGAAGGTGGCTGGGGCCAATCATCATTAAGCCGGTTGCAAAACGCAGTGACAAAAGGATTCCTATCAAAAATAGGGTTTTGATGAACTGATGGAGGATTACATCGACACGTAAGGTAAAGCTTTTGATGAAAATGAGGAGATCGATGAAACCACAAGGCTCATTGACGATAAGGATGGTTTCATCGAAACAAGGTAACATCAATGAAACATGACATTTCAAAGGAAGATAAAGTGATGCCATTGAAGTGTATGATTCCATCAAAACAATAGTGCGCTACAGAAGTTTTCTATTAAAAAAAAAAAAAAAATGAAATCAAACATGCCCTTAAGAACTTCAATAGAACCCTTGAAACTTCCACCGACATCAGAATCCTAAAAGTTATCGGCCAAACCAAAGCCATCGGATATACACACTAACCTCTCATTGAAATGTCTAGTTTGACTGAAATGGTACACCCGTTGTATCGAAGAAACCTATCGATGTTTCATCGATAAGATGATTTATCGAACAGACTTGGGCCTCAATGAACTTCAAAAGGGACTTATCGAAAGCATTATTTTTCATCGATAGAAGGTATATCGAAGAAACCAAAGGAGGTTCCGTCGATGAAGAAAGGTTACCGAAGAAACTATGGTATCGGTAGGACATGTAAAGAATTCATCGAAGATGATAGCTCTACCAAAATGATGAGATCAAAGAAACTGGGGAAGGTTTCATCGATAGACTTTTCAAGAAAAGAAAGGTGTCGAAGAGATACTAAAGGTATTAGCCAATAGTGACAGTTTCATCAAAAGAAAAAAGGTCAATAAAACATAAGAGATTTTCATCGATAACATGTCATTGGTAAAAACAAAAGGTCGAAAGAAGATATTCTTCTTTCACCGACATAAGTAATTTCATTGATGCCAATGCAAAAGCCAGATAATGAGGAACCATTATCAATAAACTTAAAGATCGATAAGCCAGTTGTGAAACGCAATGACAAAAGGATTCCTATCGAAAATAGGGTTTCGATGAACCGCTGGAGGATTACATCAACACAAACACGTAAGGTAAAGCTTTCGATGAAAATGAGGAGATTGACGAAACCACAAGGCTCACTGACGATAAGGATGGTTTCATCGAAAAAAGGTAACATTGATGAAACATGACATTTCGAAGGGAGATAAAGTGATGCCACCAAAGTGTATGATTCCATCGAAACAACAGTATGCTACGGAAGTTTTCTATTAAAAATAAATAAAAAAAATCAAACATGCCCTTAAGAACTTCGATAGAACCCTTGAAACTTCCACTGACATCAGAATCCTAAAAGTTATCGGCCAAACCAAAGCCATTAGATATACACACTAACCTCTCACTAAAATGTCTAGTTTGACTGAAATGGTACACCCATTGTATCGAAGAAACCTATCGATGTTTCATCGATAAGATGATTTATTGAACAAAATTGGGCCTCGATGAACTTCAAAAGGGACTTATTGAAAGCATTATTTTTCATCGATTGAAGGTATATCAAAGAAACCAAAGGAGGTTCTGTAGATGAAGCAAGCCTACCAAAGAAACTACGGTATCGGTAGGACATGTAAAGAATTCATCGAAGATGATAGTTCTACCGAAATGATGAGATCGAAGAAACTGGGGAAGGTTTCATCGATAGGACTTTTCGAGAAAAGAAAGGTGTCGAAGAGATACTAAAGTTATTGGCCGATAGTGACAGTTTCATTGAAAGACAAAAGGTCGATAAAACATAAGAGATTTTCATCGATAACATGCCATTGGTAAAAACAAAAGGTCGAAAGGAGATATTCTTCTTTCACCGACATAAAGAATTTCATTGATGCCAATGCAAAAGCCAGATAATGAGGAACCATTATCGATAAACTTAAAGATCGATAAGACGGTTGTGAAACGTAGCGACAAAAGGATTCCTATCAAAAATAGGGTTTCGATAAACCGATGGAGCATTACATCGACACGGACACGTAATGTAAAGATTTGGATGAAAATGAGGAAATCAATGAAACCACAAGGCTCATTGATGATAATGATGGTTTCATCGAAACAAAGGTAACATCGATGAAACATGACATTTTAGAGGAAGATAAAGTGATGCCACCAAAGTGTATGACTCTAAGAAATTATGAAAATGAGAAAAGGCATATATACCTTAAGAAAAATGAAGAGATGGATAAAAAAGGATTTAAGCCGATATTCAAGGATGAAAGATCAATAAACTTCAAGAGACTAATAAGAATATATATACATATATATTTATATATACATATATATATATATATGTATATATATATAAGTATATATATAAATATGAATATATATGAATATATATATAAATATGAATATATATGAATATATATATACCTATAAATGTGAATCAAGGATCTAACTTAATATAGGTGTTAAGATAGATATATATATATATATATATGAAATGCCTATATATTTGTAAAGAGAAAATTATTACATGCATTGAGAGTGTTTATCTGTCCCAAATAATTCATGAAAGGCTCCTGGGCTACAAGAATGTGAGATAAAACCTGCATATATATATATATATATATGCTGATGAGAGGCTAAATATGAGGATGGATGATTGAATCAAGGTGAGGGTCTAATAATGAAAGTTCCCAGATAAGTATATACAAAAATATTAGACGAGGGGCCTCTCCTTGGGATAAAGGATGGAAGATTAAATGGGTATGAAGGAGAGGAATAAAAATATATGATTGACATTTGTGTTTTAATGATTATATTCGACCATGGATTGAGCCTAACTAGCTAAGTTAAAGTTTGGGAGAACAGATATATGGGCATATTTAAATTGAATGTTTGTCTGAGTATCTATACGTAAATAGAGGGGGCAAGAAAAGGAATAAATAAGGGGGTTAAAATAGAGTCTGGGGAAGAGAAACATAAGGGGATGAAAGGAGAAACATGCTAACGACCACTTACGACATGAAAACAAAAGAGGGGTTGCCTTAAGGTGGCACAGACAGGAGATTGATGCCATCAGCTCCCGAGTTGGCCAACTCATTCGCTCTTTTATTGCCCTCCCTATAAATATGATTGACTATGAACCTATCAAAATCTCTGCATAAGTCAAGAGATTTTGACAACAAAGTATTTAGTCTCCAATTAGGCATACTACCTTTCCTTAGAGCATTGACAATTATAGTCGAATCTCCTTCAAATTCCAAGTTCTTAACTCCTAGTTTCCTACATAAATGCAGACCCTCCACCAGGGCCATAAGTTCCACCCAATTGTTGGTGTTGATGCCAACTGGAGAGGCAAGGGTTGCTAGTTCCTTGCCTTCCCAATTACGAACAACACATCCTATCCCTACTTGCCCTGGGTTGCCACGGGATGCCCCATCAAAGTTTATCTTCACCCAACCTTCGCTTGGGGGCTACCATCTACATGCATCACTTGATCAAAGACTTGCAATAGGACCATCTCCTACAAAGGGAGGAAAGGATAAGCCTTCCCAACATTTTTTCATCTTTTCATCCCAATAAATGAGAAAGGCATTCTTCAATGAGCCTGATGACAGTCGGTTATTCATGAGCTCAGTGATAGCTAACTCTATCTTGTTAATGATTTTGGGAACCTCTAGTTTTTCATTCTTGAAGAGGCATCTATTTCTCTCCTTCCATAGTTCCCACATAATGGAAGAAGGAAGAGTTGTCCATAAACCTTCAAAGAGATAGCCATGCCTGAGGAGAGGCCATGCCTTAAGCATTCCAAAGATGGTGTGGGGGAAGGCCGCAAACCATTCAAGTTTGTTGGTGAACCAGATCCAATATTTGTGAGCAAAGGGGTAGTTAAGGAGGATATGTTTGGTGTTTTCCTCATCTGCCTCGCAAAGAGGACATGTACTAGGGCCCTCATACCCCATTCTTGTAAATTTGTCCGTAGTTAGGAGCTTGTTTTGAATCGCAAGCCAGGAGAAGATCCCTGCCTTAGGCAGACAATATTTATCCCAGCAAAGTTTCAAAGGAAGCTCAGTCATAGGTCTTATAAACGATTTGGAGATGAGAGAGTACCCATCCTTGGAGTTGTATTCTCCTCTTAGGGAGCCATCCCAGACGAGCTTGTCCTCATTCTGACCTAAGGCAATGTTCCTTGATTTAAGAATTTCCATAAGTTCTTGTTTATCCCTTACCGGGATATCCTCAACTTCCTTCTCAATCCACTGCCAACCAACCCCATCCTCTGAAGGGGAGATAGAGTTTTTTAACAAGGGTCCTCTATGAGATTCAAGAAGGATACGAGTAGCACCAAAGTCATGGATATTATCAATAGCCTTATATCCACCCCATGAATCCGACCAGAAAAGAGCTTTATCCCCGGAACCCAAGTTCCAAGTAAGTCTGTCAGAGATAATCCTCCTGCAGTCTAACATAAAATTCCATAGGTAGGACCCTCTGGGAGGGTTGTTTTCTCTAAATATTTGGATAGTATTCCCTCCATTAAGGTGTTTGTGGTGCAGCAAGCGAGCCCATTTGAGGTGGGGGGTTCTGAACATTCTCCAGACCAACTTGGCACCCAAGGCTTTACCCTGATCACGAAGGTTTTTAATGCCAAATCCTCCTTCTTCTTTAGGTTTGCATATCTTATCCCAGGATATGAGTGATATTTTATGGTTGTCATTAGCACCTTGCCAAAAGAAAGAAATTCCTAACATGCTTGTTGAGCTCTGCAAGTTTAGAAGAAGATAAATGTTGATAAGAGAGATGATAAATGGGCATAGCTAACAAGACCAATCTAACCAAGGTTGCTCTACCTGCAGATGAGAGCCATTTTCCTTTTCAAGTGTTAATCCTAGACTTGATTTTATCCACCAAGTTGTCCCATAATTTTGAGGGTCTTCTACCCTTGTCAAGGGAATGCCTAGGTATTTGCAAGGAAGAGTTCCTTCACTAATCTCCAGGACATTGCTAATCACTTTTCCTAAGGAGGGGTCTATGTTGAACATAAATACTATAGACTTGGCCAGATTCACCTCTTGACCCGAGGCTAGCATATAGGAATTAAGGATTCCTTTGAAGGCGCTCGCTTCCCTTACACTTGCCTACCCAAAAAGCATCGTGTCATCAACAAATTGGTGGTGGGTAAAGGGAGGGAGGCCACTGGTAATGGGGATTCCTTGGATCCTACCTTGCTCTTTGGCCTTAGAGATGGATCTACCTAGAGCTTTAGCCATGATGATGAAGAGGAAGGGGGACATAGGATCTCCTTGCCTGAGCCCTCTTGAGCTACTGAAGAAACCTTTCAGGGAACCATTAACTAAGACCGAGAATTTGGGGGTGGATATACATTCAAAGATTAGGTTGATCTAGGATTTGGAAAATCCAAAGGCCTCCAGCCATTTACATAGGAAGTGCCAATCAAATTTGTCATAAGCTTTGCTTATGTCTAATTTGACTAGCATACTTGGGGCCCTGTTGAGCTAGACCGAATGAATGGCCTCTTGGGCTATAATGACCCCATCATAGATTGATCTATCTGCTAGGAAGTTGGTTTATTCTTCACTAATGATAGTGGGGAGAAGATTCTGGAGTTTAGTTGCTAGGGTTTTGGTTAAGAGTTTGTACAGAGTGTTGCAAAGGGCTATTGGTTTGAAGTCATTAAAGCTTTTAGGATTCTCTTTTTTGGGGATGAGAGCTAGGAAGGTATTGTTGATTTCTTTGAGAATCTTACCAGAGTTCCTAATACCTTCTAGGGCGTCTGTGATCTCTGTCCCCATAAAACCCCAAAATTTTTGGAAAAAGCTAGTGGGGAAGCCATTCGGGCCCGGGGCCTTGTCGGGATTCATCTTCATAAGGACAAATTTAACCTCCTCCTCAGAGAATTTCTTTGACAGGATTTTATTGTGGTCATCGTTAATGAGTTTTGGAAGATTCTTGATAATATTGAGTTGGCCTCTGAGGTTGGAGCCTTCAATATTGTTTAAGATTTTATCAAAAAACCTCGCTGCCTCGGAGGCAACATCAACTGGTTCAGACATGATGGAACCCTGGCAATTCTTAATTTTAGAAATTCAATTGACCCATCACCTCTACTTAGTACTATTGTGGAAAAACTTAGTATTTCGGTCCCCATCACTCAACCAAGTCTCCCTCAATTTTTGTTTCCAAAAGATCTCTTCATTTGAGAGTGTCTTTTCATACTCAGAGAGTAGAGCCTTTTCTTTGAGGAAGAGATGTTCATCCATCCCCTTCTCAAGAACCTCAATGTTAACATTCTTAACATCATTTTCTATTAGGAGTTTTTTATCCAAAATATTTCCAAAATTAGTCATGTTCCATTCTAAGAGCTTCCTTTTGATAAGCTTTAACTTGCTTGTGATAATAAACATCTTCGAACTAGAGAAAATAGATCTTCTCCACTAGTTCTCAATTAAGTTTAAAAATTTATCATCTCTGAACCACATGCTCTCAAATTTGAAGGGACATTTTTTAGGGGAGTGGTCAGATAATAAGATTAGTTGGAGTGGGAAATGGTCAGATCCTGCTAAAGGGAGGGGTTCTGCATTCAGGGTAAAGTTAAGCTCCGAGAGCCCCCCATGGATAAAGAATCTATCTAGTTCTCAGCAATGTTACAAAAACCGAGCCTTCTGTTGTTCCAAGTGAAGGCATTTTCTGTCGTCTAGATTTCCAACAAGGAGTTCCTATTGATCCAATGATTGAAATCTATAGCCGTTGGAGGAAGTTTGTTGCTACCTCCTCTTTTGTCTGCTACCTTAGTGAGAGCATTGAAATCTCCCCCAATGATGCATACATCATTTGGGAAACTTCTAAGGAAAGACTCCAGTTCCACCCACACCCTAGCCTTATCCCTAATTTGGATAGGACCGTAAACGTTAATCAATTTGAATCTTAGGTTATTTTTATAACTTACTACTTCTCCTCCCATCCAATTTTTCTTAATCTCTAAAGGTGTAAACGAAATGAATCTAGAGTCCCAAATGATGGCTAAGCCCCCTGAGGCCCCTGTAGCAGGGGAGTGCTTTAGCTGTCTAACGCCTAGTTTTTCTCAAAAAGGACTATCTCAAAGGAGTTCATTTTGGTTTCTTGGATCAACATTATATCTGGTTTAGAATCAGAGATGCATTGTTTATTAGGGGCATTCAGACCCCTAACATTCCATGTTATGATTTTCATGGCTCTCTAGGGAGGAACTTCCCCTCCCCTGTATTAAAAAGAGTAGATATTTTAGCCTGACCCTTGGCATCTCCATCCTTTGATCTTAGTTCAGCAAGGGATCTCCTACCTCTTCTCTTACTGTGTTTAACACAGTCAGGAGAGACTTTACATTTGTCAGAGTTGAGAATGCCTAGAGTATTTGGGTTATCATTTTCTAAGTTATCTAATGCTATAAATAGATCATCAGTTTCTAAGTTGACTCTAGTAACATCCACTAGATTTTTGACTAAGAAATCCCTTTGTCTTTCCAACTCCTCACCATCACAAATTTCAGCAACCAATTGATCCATGAGGTCATTTACTACTTCTTCCCCTACAAAATTGGCAATGATGTTAACTTCCCTAGCCACATGATCACTCTCAGATTCTACAATTGTATCAGAAATAGCTTTCAAAGGTGGAGAGCGAGCCTTTGCCTCCTCAAAGCCCTCCAATCTTGAGTGCTAGAGAGATTGGATGATCTTGCAAGGATGCCAATCCTATATCCGGGGAAAGCCTATCCATCACTGCTAATTGCTTAGAGGTAATTAGTTCAATTAAAGGGGGAGACCCCAAGGGATTCAGCTTTTCTAGTGGAATGAGAGAGCTAGATGATGACATATTTGTCAAACCGAGCTGCTCTTTCTGAGGGATAACCTCATTGATTTCACCATCTTCCAGATCTCGATCCCTGAGAAGAGAGTCATCTATAGGTGAATTTATAGTTAGAAGTGGAGGAAGAGGGAAGCGAGAGGGCTTAATAGGGGAGCTATGAGGGCATAGGTCTGAGGTGAGATTAGGGTTATTATCAATCTTATAGCCCTCTAGGGTGAAACCCCCTCCTTCCACAAAACTGAATGGTGCACCATTAGACATGAGCAATGATTTAGGGAAAGGTTTCTCGAAGGGGATCTTCCTTGGCATAGAATCTTCAAAAGAGCCATTATAAAAGGGTAATTCTAGGGTTAAACAAGATTTATTGCATTTCAGAGTTATAGGCTCTAAAGATTTAATGTTAATATTCATTTTAACAATTAGGAGCTGGTTAAAGAAGCTTAGGGCTGATTTTTTTACTTCTACAAATTTACCTATTTTGTTGCCTATTATTCTTAAAAAGTTATTATTTCACAATTCTACAGGAAATTTATCCAGTGAAATTGCTCTATTAACCATGCAGGAATTGAATTGAGATGGGAGAAAGAGAGGTTGTCATTCCCAACAATCAAACCCTAGACCCTTAAATGTTAATATGTCCCCGTTTAACAATGAATTTCTCAGACTCTAATTACCACATTCAATAGCTAAGAAATTATCAGGAAGGATGTTAATTTATACCTGGTTATTGAAGGAAGATGACACCCCGTTGGCAATTTGTTTAGATGGGATCCCCGAACCTTTCCACTGAGCAAAGATCATTTTGTCGCTGCAATGCATTTGATACCTGGCCTGGGTATGATTATCGATTTCAATGACCAACCATTAGGAGAAGCTGGTGAATTTGAAGGTAGATCTGACAATGGGTGCTCGACTTCCTTAGAATTATGACAACTAGGGGTTTCCATATCCTCTGAAAATTTACCCAAAGATTTTCATGAAGGAAAAATATGGCAAGCAGAGGAACTCTTTGACTAGTTAGGTTTTACAAAACCCTCCTCCCAACAATGACTGGAATTCCATTTGGGGCCGTTTGGTTGCCCTAAAGCCCTGTTACTTCTGTGGCTCACCAAATGCCAATCCCGATCCCAACCCTTGTAGAGAGGGGGGGAGCCCTAACTGCATTAACCAAAGAGTTTTTTTTTTATGCAAAGAAGGCCTCTTGATCACAGGTCTGTGATATGACCCTTCCAAGATCCTCAGTCTCGGATTTATTAGCCAAAACAGGGAATTTGCAGAGCCTTTGTAATTTCCCCGCGGCAGATAAGAACGCTCAAAAAAGGATGTCGATGCATTGCATCGCTTTTTCGCACGCAAAGGCATTTTTCATCTTAGTAATAATTAATATTGTTTAAAAAACATCTATTTTTATTGTATTTTTATGTATTTAAAATTTTATTTTATTTTCATTTTCGTTTTTAATTGAAAAGGGTTATTTTACTATTATAATAAAAAATACATAATTGATGAATAAAATATTAAATGATTATATACTTTAAGTAAATAAAAATATAAATTAATAAATATTTTGAAATAATTATCATTTTATATTTTATTGAAGAGTTTTTTAATTTTTCAATAACAATACAATAAATAATAAAAAACATTATATAAAAAATAAAAGAATGCTTTAATTTTTGTGATAAGTTATTACGCCTAGAGGGTATTAGGCTCACACATAGATGTAAGATTCTTTGTCAATAAAAATGAAATTCATTTAAGTTGACGTGCATTTGGCAGTCAACCAATTTGTCAATTATAAAAAAGCATTGTCTATATTATTTAAATTCAAATTTTTCTTTAAAATCAGTTTTACAATATTGCTATCAAAAAAATATATTAATTTTTTTTTAATAATTGAAAAAAAAATTATAATACTTTTTAAATGGAATGTTTATTAAAAAATTAGATTTTATAATTTAAAAATGGAAAGAATTTTTTTATAAAAAATATAGTCTATATTATTTAAATTATTTTATTTTATTTAAATTCAAGTTTTACTTTAAAATTATTTTTAAAATATCATCATATTAAAAAAAAATTACTATTTAAAATATAATATAAAATTAAAAATAACAATTGAAATAAAAAACTTGCAATTTCATAAAGATTGTAAGTTTTCCTTACTAACTAATCAATTTATACTAAGTCTAGTTAGTAATGCAGGTATTTAATTTATGAAAATTGCAATTTTTCCTTATTAACATTATTCTTAATTAGAAGAGAAGTTTCATAATTTGTAGCTTTTCCTTATTAATATTACTCTTAACTAGAAGAGAAGCTACATGATTTGCAAGTTTTCCTTATTTATATGATAAAAATATCTTTCCTAAAAATCAACTTAACTAAAGTAAGTTTTTAAATTCATATTTAAAAAATAATATAATAAATTATATTATTATATTATTTGAGTAAAATAGTGGAAAATTAAATTATTAAATTATTTTATATTTTTATTATGTCGAGGTTTAACACTTTCTTATGTCATTAAAACAAACAAACAAAAAAGATAAAGAATAGATAGTTTCCAAGTTTTTTTATTTTTGATCTTTAAAATAAGTTTCTATTTAATTGCACATGTTAGATCATTGTTAAACTTGTTTATGTTTTAACACAATGTGGGTGTTTATTGCTTTAGGGGGAATAAAAAGAAAAAAAAAAACTCATAAAGATAGTTTCCAAGTTTCTATTTTTTTAAAATTTTAAAGATAAGTTTCTATTTAATTACACATGTTAGATCATTGCTAAACTGGTTTATTTTAATACACAATGTGAGGGTTTAATGCCTTAGGAAGAAGAGAAGCTTGGTAAAGTGGGGTTCTGAGCTTGATTTAACAACAAAGGAAGAGTATCATTTTGTTTTTGTTTTTTAATCATTTTCTTTTTATTTTTGTGCATTATAGGTGGGGATGAGACAAAGGGAGATAACATCTTAAAGGACTAACATAGCTATGCCTTTCATCAATGTATTTATATGAATACTCATATTATCTTTTTTATTATAATTGCAAGTTTGATGAAAATGAGTTAGATTCATCTTCTTATAAGTGATAAGAATATTGAGAAAAGATAGCTTCTATCTAAGATCTTTTATTCTTTCAAAATTGTATTTCTAAAGACTTTGTAGGTGGAGTTTCCTAAAGAAAGAGTTAAATTTTATTTAATTTTAATTTGTCTTATATATTATCCTTTGAATTAAGGTTGTAGGTTCACAATGCAATCTAAACAAGGATGAGTTTTAGTGATTGAGTTATTCAATCACGATCTTTAATCAAGTCTTTGTCTATGTATAGTTGTAGAAAATATCACCTTCTTAGCCAAAACTGTAACTTTCAATAAGTCTTTTTCTACGCATGATAATCAAAAGATTGAGAAACTTGGATGGAAATTCTAATTTTGTAGATGTAATTGGTAATCTTGATTTTGTAGATATAATTGATGATAATGTTGATTTTGTAAATGTAATTGATAATGATCACTTTCATCTTCAACCAATAAATATATCAACATCTAGACAACAAGGAATACAACTTTTTGTACAAGTTAAACATAAAAAACATGATTTTTTTGGAAAATTTATGCTAAAATATGGTTCAATAGAATATTAATGCTCCTATTAAAAAATTTCATTGATTCTTTTAAAAAATCAAAATTTCTTTAATTGGGAAGCTATTATCTCATACCAATGCTAAAATAATAATTAAGGGTTTTCAATTCTCAATTCTATAATTTATTTTAAATTTAATTTACTTAAAAGAAATTAAGATTATGTCAAAAGTTTTCCATATTTATAAATATCAATATAGTATAAAAAATGTTGTTTTTAAAATATCTTTTTTTTCCTTTACATTCAATTTTCAATTCCATGATGTTTCTATAATTTAATTATTTAAAATAAATTAAGATTATATCAAAATTATCTTTTTTATATTTATAAATTTATGAAGATAGTAATAAAATTATTATTTTGAAAAAATCTATGAAAGATTTCCTTTTGAAGTTCTATTAAAAAGGTAATAAATGAGAATAAAGATGTTTTTATATACTTAAATAAATTAAAATTATGTCAAAGTATCTTTTCATATTTATAAATATCAATATAGTAACATTTTTTTTAATTCTATTTATTGCCTTTACATTCAATTCTTTATTCCATAACATTTTTATAACCTAAGATCAATATATTTTTTTGGATCCTTCTACAGAATAAAATCCTCACCACTGATAATCTTTGCAAAAGAGGCTTCCATCTTCCTAATAGGTGCTACCTCTATCAAAATGAGGAAGATAATGTTAACCATATAGCTATCTAATGTCCCTTCTCCTATGTTATTTGGTTGCAGATTTTGTAGCTTTGGAACCTGAATTGGATCTTTCCTGCCTCTATTCAAGAGTGTTTCACTAGTTGGAGATGTCTTTCCTTGAACAAATCTATCAAATTTCTATGGGACCTCACCCTGCCTCATGTGGTTTGGGGAATCTCTAGAAAGAAAGGAACAACAGGATTTTCAGAGACTCCTACTCCTCTCCTGAAGTGGTGTCTACCAAAATAAAGTGGTTCATTGTGGAAAATTTAAAAGTTGATGGAAAGTCTCTTCTTTTCAAGAGAAAGGATGATTTTGACCTCTTCAAAAGCTAGTCTAATGTTTCTGCTTCCATAGACAAAGATGACAAGAAAAATAAGAGAGAAAGTAGTAAGCGGTCCTTTCCTCTAACTGATTGGATCAAAGCTAATTTTGATGGGGCAACCAAGGGAAACCCAAGGCCGGCTGGGTGTGAGGGAGTGATAAGAAATGGGGCTGGCTATTGTATTGTAGTAGTGGCACTCCCCATGGGATCACAAACTAACCATTAAGTCGAGGCCATGGTTTCTTACCAAACCCTTGCCCTAGTTAAATCGATGGGATTTACTAAAATCTAGCTTGAGGGAGATTCTAATAACATTTTTCAATGCCTAAAGGGGCTATCCTCCCCTTCATGGACCATTAAAAATATCATATCTCAAGATAAGGAGATAATCAACTCTTTCGAGTTGTGTGTTGTTTCTCACAATTATAGAGAAAACAACACTATTATTGATTGGGCTACCAATGTGGTCATCTGTGTTTATCACATGATGAGCTAGAGAGGTGAGTTGGATCTTCCTCATGAGGTCGGTACCTTACTCATTTATGATAGAGTGCATGGTTATGAGGGAGTGATAAGTAATTATGACAATGCACTTATCAATGAAAAAGGCCATAATGAATTGGAAAGAGCGACGCTCGAAGATTGAGCTGGCATTTAATTCGGACAAGAGTCCACATGCTTTATGGGTGCCCATTTCTATTTTGAAGACCTTCCTTCTCTGCACTTTGATCTCTAGTTTTTCCTTGTACTGCATTGTGAAGGATAAGAATAATTTGTTTGATGATGTCGTGATAGGTAACAGGAAAAGAATTGAGCCGCTCTCCTATGATGAATGGAAAGATAAGCCGAAGGCTTGGGATATTCTGGAAACAGCCAAGATGATAGGGTATATGGAGTGAATTGTAGGGAAAAACCCTACTGTTACCAGAATTTTTAAAAATAATTGGAAAGATGGAAAAATTACCATAGGAGGAAGAAAGGTTGAAATTCATGAAGGGATGATCACAGAAGTTACTAGTATGCCGATGGGAGGCAGAAATTTTTACAGAGACAGGCTCACCAAAGCTACTATCAAGCGATTCCCGAAGGAGAAGTCTGAGAAAAACAAGTTGGTGAAATCCGGCAAAACCTACTACTCGTCGAAAGTGATAAAGAAGGTATGGAGATGGATTATGTTTGTTGTCATGCAATATGTTACTCTTGATGGTAGATACTCTTGTGTCTATGGTTATCACTTTGTGCTTTTGAATCATTTTTGCCATAAAGATCTAGTGTCTATACCCTTCTATTTGTTTAGCTCCCTTAACACTAGCATTAAGGATTTTAGGGATAATCTAGATGGTAACCCTCCCATGCATGAAGGGTTAATGTTTCTTTTATACAACCATGTCAAGGCCTCCTCTGTGCAACATTCTATCACTAAGCTTTCATATTCGGATGATGAGTCTAAGAACTCAAATGACAGTGAAGACGATGGGTCTGATACTGAGTGGGAAGATGATGGTGACATGATTACCTCTGCTAAAGGTTCTAGCTAGGAGAAGCACAAAGATTTGGCTTCTGGGTCCAGAAAAAAGAAATCTAGAAAAGGGGTTAAAGGAAAAAGAAGTAAGGTCTAGGAGGAGGATAGTTGGCTTGAAGATGATGAAGAGGATGACGAGGGGATGGAGACTAATAGTGATTATGTTACCCCACCGCCAAAGAAGAAAAACAAGCGGAGCCCTGTCATCACCAAAATCAGACCAGATAAAGGGAATGATTTTCTTAATGTCCAACCCAATCCCCAGGATCCCAATAAAAGGATAGATGATGTTGAAGAAAATGAGAAGATAGTGAAGGAAGGTGATACTCTATCTCCCAATGCTATTGATGTTAATGTGGAGACCCTTGATAATTCTGCCCTTGAGATCGACATTGATAGTAGAAACTCTCCTTTAACCATGTTGAATACCGCAAAGAGTGGGATGATGGAGTTCTGCAAGGTTATTGATCAGATCTATTCGGAGATGGACAGTTTGAAGAACAAGAAGGAAGATTCATCCAAGAAAGTGGATACCTTAAAAGCTATTGGAACAGGTAAGCTCAGTACCTTGCCTAACTACCTGAATGAATTGATTAAAGCCATCAGTGATGCGAAGGCTATCATTGGAGCATATGGATCCCAATTTAAGGTTGTGGAGGCTAGATTCAATGATCGGGAGAAGCGGGTTCTTAATCATGAGAACACCCTAAAGAAAATTGGAGAACAAAGCCAAAAAATTATGAAAGCCTCTACCAACAACTTCAGTGTGATGATCAACAAACTGGAATAGATCCATTAGGAAAAGAACACTATTGATACTACCGAGGATCAACAAACTGGAATAGGTTCTGACTGTTGAAGGGGAGACAATTAGTCATGGAAAAATAACTCATTCTAGTACTAGGAAGATGACCTAGCATGCCAAGGAGCTGGAGGAACTGAAGAGCATTGTTCCCTCTATGGTCCAGCTGGAGCAAGAAGTGGCAGAGATTATCATAAACTTTTCTTAGGGTCCGTTGCTCGTGGATGCCCCTTATTTTTCTCTATGTTGTCCCTTTGCCTCTTTTGGCTTCTTGATAGCTTTTTGTCGTTGTCAGCTATCTCATATAGTTCAATATATTAATGTTTCTATTTCAATTATAATGTCTTTCTCTAAAGGGGTGATCTTCAGAATCTGCAAGTCTTTTATATATCTTGCCCTAAGGTTGTGTGCCTTAGTCTTGCAAGTCCACTTTAGGGGTAGTGAGTTCCTTGGACTTGAGCCTAAAACATTGTAGCCTATTTTTCATATTGTGGGATAGTTCTCACTATTGTTTTCCCCTAATTAGGTTTTCCATGTAAAATCTTGGTGTTCATGTGTAATTTCTATTGTGTTTTTCAGTTATTTACTTTTGCACGTGTGGTTAATAGAATGAATAATAATTTATTGGTTAAATTGATTAATTTTTTAACATATGTTGATTCATGGACCTCCTCTCAGCATCTAGAAGTCTCCAATATCTATCTTTTAAATAGGGTTTCAATGTCTCATCAATCGATCAACACAATATGATCCTTATATCTGTTTTAATTATTTTAAATAGTAAATATTGTCATTTGTTTATATTTATGAATATTATTTATTTTTAAAAAAATTGATATCTCGTGACATCCTAGACATGAATTTTATTTATAAAATATAGGTATGCTAGTTTATTTTTCATATGAATATGATTTTTAATATTTATCTAATAGATTTATAACATAAATTATAAGCTTGAAATGATAAATTTATATTTATATTTTACTTTTATGATAAAACAAGACTTAATTTATAACTTAAGAATTATTTTATAGTTATTAAATTTACTTAAAAGTTGTTTTCATATGAATATCATTTTTAATATTTATCTAACAAATTTACATCATAAATTATAAGCCTTGAAATGATATTTATATTTATATTTATTTTATGATAAAACAATACTTATTTATAACTTAAGAATTATTTTATAGTTACTATATTTACTTAAAAGTTATTTTATTTATGCCTATGATAATGTGTAATTATTGTAAAGTTATATAATTATTAATTTTGTTGTAGAACTATAGGAATCACATTGTTTTTAACTTGTTATTAAAAAACATATTTTCAACCAATCAAATATCAAGATTCTTTCTTATATTATTCTTTTTCTTACTTCACCAAAGTTTACATGTAATTTTTTTAACAAAAAACTATTAAAATTTTATTTTACTTCAATCTAATTGGCTCATAACTTTGAGACGATATGGGAAAAGAATATGAAAAAATTGATTATGAGCTACATAATTTATTTAATAATATTCAAAATTAAAACTTTTGATTTCAGAAAATATAATATCAGTTAGAAAACAATAATTATATTATATATTAATTATGCCGAGAGGCATATTACACTCACATAATGGATTGAATAATGTTTGTTAATAAAAAAATCCCTGTAATGAAAATTGATGTCCATCCATGTAATTACACCAAGAGGCATAGCTATATAGTGGAAACATGCTTTCTTATCCATGTTATATAACAAAAAGAAAAGATAAAAGATAAAAGATAAAGAATGGACAATTTAAAATTTTCTAAATTTTCAACCTTCTATTTCAAAAAAATCATTTTCAAATACAATTCAAAAGATAAATTTTTATTTAACGATGCATTTTAGATTGTTTCCGAAATCATTTCTAAACACAACACCATGTCTAACATTTATATGATTTTGTATTCAATCTTTCATGCAATAGTGGTCCCTTAGATATCAAAAGGAGGAGGCTTCAAGACTGCCATGCTTTCTTTTAGTGCCACTTCTCACATGACTCACATTGTGTTTACTAACAATTTGTACACCATGTTTAGTGATGATGTTGTTTCCTTCAATGGGTCTTTTGTCTTGATCAAGTCACCCTCTCTTGATTTTATTGAGTCATTGTCAATCATTTCTAGGATATTACAATGGGTACAAGCAATGTAATCATTATTTTCATTTTACAAAAGAAAGTTGCAAGCATCACAATGGAAAGGTAGAAAATCAAGTTGACAAAATGTTTTTTAATCTAAATGCATACCCTGATAAAAAATAATGGTCCTTCCATTTTTTATTACACTACTAATTTTAGATGTACATTTTTTTGATCGATGGATTCCCAATTTAAATGTAAATTTGTAGGTTTTCATGTGTATATAGAGGAGATCGACACTTTTTTCGAAGTCAAGTGTGATGAAAATGTGTTCCATTTTGTAGATATTGCAGGTGTGTAGGGGAAAAAGTGAGACTAAGTATGAAAACCCTAATCCCACTCTCATACACACTCATGGAATACAAAAGAGCCTAGGGAGGTAACACACGTCGGCTACTTCTTATGAGAAAAAGAGAGCCATGGATTACCTCTTAGGTTTTCTATTCCTTTTCTGTAAATGAGAGAGAGAAATGATGCAAAATGCAATCTAACCTAGAAAGCAAGTAAGCAAGCCAATCCTAATTTGAGAATGCAGATCAAAGAAGAACCGATACACTGCTAAAAAGTATAGATCAGAAGGTAAAATCAGAGGTGTACTTATTTCTGAAATCAAATAAAAAATGTCAGAGACTAGGGTGCCATGCCACTGTCCCAATTCTGCAATTCTGGAGCTACAACTGACAAGAGGGATTCTGAGATCTGCAAAGTGTTGTTCTGTCAAGTCCTACTGATAGAGGGTAGGACCATGGCTCCATTCCACTGTCCTAGGAAAGAATAGGCCACCATGCCCCTTCCCTTGATAGATTTCTACACTTATGAGACTTCTGGGTGGTGTTGATACCTTCTCCAGATCTGAAACTGCCTTCAGATGCTTGTCTATGTACCTGCAACTGAAAAGGGAAGGTTTGGGGTGGCTATATAGGGTTTTTCCTTATTCAAACCCTCGTGTTGATGATTTACACCTCCACGAATAGCTGATAATATACTGAAAATGTGTGTGCAATAACCTTGTGTATATGCAAGATCCTAAGAATGAAAGTAAACAACCTAGAGCAACCCTAAAGAGTAAACCCTAATTGCCTATAATTGACAAAGTAAATGCTCTAAATCTACAATGCAAAGTGATCTAAAGCATGAATATTAATAAAAATTAAGCTTAGGAAAACACATGAAAACAACATGAAACCATACCCAACCCCAAGGGAGAGATACAAGCCAATCGCCAGTCGGTGATCTCCTATTGCTCTTCTACATCTTCAAAAGCTCCCAATTGATAAAATGATACTTGATGAATGTTTGATGGATAAATGTTGAATGTTGTTGAAGACTTCAAAGATCTAATATTTCGCTATAAAGAAGGCTCTAGTACTCCAAAAACCTATTCTTAGATTCTTAGAAGAAGACCCCTTCAAATGAAGAAAGAGAGCTCTTAAATATGAAACTCTAGTTCTTAATTTCATGTTTAGGCTGACCTAGGATTTGAATTTCTAGCTGATATTTTGGGGTTAGGCATTATTATATCATAGGATTGTGCTCCCAAAATTTTGGGAAAAAAGCTGTGAACCATGTGCATTCCCGCCACGATCTGACCAAATTTTCACCAAATTTTTGGGGCCGTTAGATATGATGATATTAGAGTGCATCCCAAAGTTACAACTGATTTTGAGATATTTTGATATGCAAAGTCGGGCCTAAACAGTCAAAGTAAGACATAATTAGGGTTTATGATTAAATGATTCATTGGAGAAATAAGATAAAGAGGGGCACACTTAGGGTAAAGGGCCCAACTTTATAATATGTAAAGTGATGAGACGTGACCTTAGATTTAATTTAATTAATTAATTAAATTCTTAAAGGGGTATGAGAAATGCAAGATGCAAGACACACTAAGGCGAGTGCTAACCTAAGTGTGAAATTGTACCACCCTAGCAAGGGTGTACAATTTACAACACTAGATTTAGTCCCCACTTTAGCGGTCATATGAAACTGTGTGCATATGCAAGCTAAATTATAGAAAAGTAAACATCATTTGAAAAAGGATATATCCATAAGTTGTCAAACGAAGCCCCCAGTAGTATATGCAGCACATAGTTAGGAACCACACCCTACAAAACCACACATTAGATCACAAAATCACCTAATTCTTACTAAGGAAGGTGATGAAATTCACGGGTAGCTATATGCCCCCCTTTTTTGACTTGCTTATTAGTGAGGGGAAACAAGGTATCATGCTTTCCACAACGAATTGTGATAAAGATTTTGATGAAGCAAGTTCACAACAAGCCTTGATTACTCATCCAAGCACATTATAGAACTAAAAAGGAGCAAGAGAGAGAGAGAACTCATGATTCCAATGCCACCGATAGTGCGAGAATCAGAGCTTCGTAGCTCAAGATATGATAGATTGGAGAAAAAGTGCAGAAATTAGGGTTTTAACTTAAAAACATAACGTCAAAAAGTGCATAACACATAACTATGAAAGTGACACCTTCATTCATCACTTTCTAACTTTTTGGCACTATTCACTATAGAGGAGCCCACATAAAAGCCATCATGCCTCAGCGCCGACCTGAGCGACCTATGCGGGTGGAGATCCTGCATCAGTCCGTACTCGTCGGTCGACCACTCGACGAGGTGAGTTGACCTTCCGTTGACTACATTTGACTTTTTCATATTTTCATAGTTTTCAGAAGTGATGGTGTCATTGCCTATTTCGGGCCAGGGCCCTCCTTTTGGATACCTAGGGGTCCTAGGGTGCCCTGGTCCCAAGGGGGCACCATGGTCCCCTCTGGGCACCATGGTCCCTCCTGGGTGTCATGGTCCCAGTAGGGTGCCATGGTCCCAGTAGGGCACCATGGTCCCATTAGGATTCCGGGTCCACTCAAGGCACCCTGGTCCCTATTCGGGGAAACCAACGGTGACATGGGATCAGGAGATGAATACTAGAAGTGATAGAATGATTGCATTTATTAGATGATGATAGATGATTGATCGATTATTGATGATAGATTGCTTTGCATTTTGCAAACACTACCATACATCCGTGAGCATACCGTCGATCTCACCTTTCGAAGCCTTCGAGAGAAGATCCCAAGGCTGACAACAGGAAAGAGGTATTTTCTACATACAGTGGGCTTGTGGGATGTGATGACCATGTCGGCCATCAAATTCCATTCTACGATGTTGATGGCAGTGATGGAGAGGTGGGATGCAGACACCTCAACGTTCTCACTACCTATGGGGGAGATGATGGTCACCCTTGAGGATGTATACCGCATTATGTGCCTACCCATTAGAGGAGAGACTGTTAGATATCAATCCAACCGAATAGAGGAGGATTACAAGAGAGAGCATGCATATGTTGTGGGGAGAGTGATACGCAGCGAGATGAGGGGTCGTATCATGGTTAGGTGGCTCCTACACCCTACTGGCGAGGTTCCATTGGTGAGGCGCCTCACGATTGTGACCCTTGCATTAGTCATGTTCCCTAATGGGTAGGCCATGCATATGCATGGAGGACTCATCTTAGCCATACAAGCTATGGAGAGACACAAGAGAGTATACTCTTGGGGTCGGAGCATGCTTGTGCATCTCTATCACGACCTTGGGGAGTATGTGTTCGGACAGGGTTGCATCTTGATGACATGCACACTACTACAGGTGTGGATGTTTGAGCATATTACCTGCATTGGACCTGGTGGAGCCCCCATAGAGCTAGTTCTAGAGCAGCCTATGGTATATGCTTATCCTCTTACCCATGAGTGGTGATTCAGGGATCTCCTATATTGGAGGTTGAGTTTGGATAGATTGACAATGGGTGGGATCGTATGAAGACCCTACCTCAGGATGTCCATGTGGGTGGGGATACGTAGATAGATGTTCAGCATGCAGAGGAACCGTCTACTAGAAGGACGATATAGCCACATAGTCGTTCCCTTCTACTTCAATCAAGTTCAGTGCTAGTTTGGGTTCGAGCAGTGTGTTCCTACTAACGTGCCTGTATATATCTGACACTCAAGAGTGATGTCAAGGATAGGAGCTATTCCTAGGCCTATCGGTGATGAGATTGACATCACAGATTCAGATGGGTCAAATCAGGACATAGTGACAGATTATAGAGATGACTCAAGCGTGCACCGACGGTACATCACATGGTGGGGGAGGACACACCTTGGATCCATTTTCCTAGTAGACTTCCCTGGAGGGAACCTCGGACCATGGAGACAGTCAGGCGACATAGAGGAATCTGATGCATCCGAGGAGGATTCAGATGACCAGTTTGACAACATAGAGGAGCAGGAGGTAGGCGAAGATGGAGGCGATCTTGATACCAGAGAGGGAGATCAGGATGGAGATGATGAGGAGGATGACAAGGAGGATGAGTCAGGTACAGTTCATCACTCCAGGGAGGATACCAGAGCCCTAGATTCACCGAGTCTCCCATTGCAGGTAGAGAGGGAACCCATAAGGGGTCCTGATCCTTATCCCCACTAGCCCACACCTACTGTACAAAGACAGTATGAGCCTGGAGAGCCTAGTGGGTACCAGTCTTAGGCGATCGTTGTCCACGATCCCTACTGGAGAGAGGGGGATCCAGGTGAGGTGCCCTATTGCTGATTAAGTTATAAATCTTACCTGTTTTAGATTTGATGATATAGAATGTTACTAATGAAAAATTTCTCTCTATCTTGCAGCTACCATCCAGGAGTGGTGTTCTTTGATTCAGAATATAGTGACAGACCTTATTGTGACTGCACATGTTCCTAGTTCCTCATAGATAGTGCACAAATCCTAGAGGAATGCAGAACGACATGATGACCTTTTCGCCCCTATTCTAACGGAGGTGGAGTTTCTATGAGAGAGATTACAACAAACAGAGCATGACCTAGCAGCGTCATAGACGGAGGCAACCACATACTGAGGGATCATGATGGAGAGGAATCATAGGAGCTCCTCGCGGATTCACTCATGGTCTGTGTCATGATACACCCCCATGGGGCCACTCCCATGACCAGATCAGGAGGGGGCATCTAGCTGCCATCCTCGAGCTACTAGTCCTAGAGATAGGAGATGATTTTGATGTATTGATGTATATATGATGACACTCATGAATAAATTATTTTAATGCTTAAACAATATATGTATTGCTTATATTAGAAGTAACATATTGAGTAATGAGCATGTATATCTTATTTTAATTTTCATGTGATTGATTTCTCAATGCACTTCATGATTAATTTGATACATGTGTGATTTAATTAAATAACTAAGTATTTAATCAAATGCTACTTTGATGATTTAAAAGAAGAATGTATTGAGCCTGAGAAATATATGACTAATGTGATTTAATTAACTCTAATTAAACACAACATGATATCATTCTACTTAACACATATGAAATGTAGATCCATTACAATTTACATAAAAAGAATCCAAGACAAACAATAAAGTAAAGAAACGTGCTTGTCAAGAATGAAGTAATGTAGACCAAACAATATAACATCAATTAATCTTACATACTTTAATGAAGACATGCTAAGATATTACCTAATTTTGAATAAAGAAAAGATATATAGAGAGATAATAGAAAGAAGACTAGAAAGGGAGAGAGAGAAAGAAAAATAGAACTAGGCATAGTATCTACGAAGGTGCATAGCATTTATGGGTTCCTTGAGAGGTGTACCCTGTAAGTGCCTGATCCATAGACCTCCACAACGATGTATGGTCCAAGCCAATTAGGATTGAATTTTTCTTTCTCCTTAGGTAAGGCATTCATGTTGCATTGATTCTCTTAAAGGACTAAATCCCCTATCGAGAAGGAATGTTGAATAACCTTATCATTGTAGCTTCGTTGCAAATTTTTATGATACGCTTGAATATGCTCGAGGGCATTTATACGTCGTTCATCGAGCATCTTAATGTGTTGAAGTTTTTGCTCTCTACAAGAATCACCATCCACTATACCCCTAAGAGAAACTCTCAAAGAAAGAATTTCTAACTCCAAAGGCAAAATGGCATCATCACCATAAACAAGAATATAAGGGGTACAACCCGTAGCAACATGCACACTTGTACGATAGGCCCATAGAGCATATGTTAATTGAGTGTGCCAATGTTTACCATGTTTGTTTACAGTCTTTCGAAGAATTTGTTCAATTATCCTATTAGAAGACTCACCTTGACCATTTGATTGAGGATAATAAGGTGTAGAAAATTTATGTTGAATATGATATTTCTCGAGAAACTTCTTCACATTCTTATTTTTGAATGATGTTATGTTCAGTTTTGGGTTCGTGTATGTTATGTGTTGTTGATTTTGAAGTTGTTGAAAATGATTTTTTATATAAATGAAAAGAAGTTATTATCGATAGGATAGTTATTACTGAAATATTTGATTTACTTGTTTTGTTATAAGATGAATTAATTTTTAATTTTATTTAAATATGAAATATATCGAACTCTAATTGTTGAAGTGAGGTATGGAAATATATATTTATTAAAAATTAATTTAAAAGTATTTTTTGCAAAATAATACTTAATAAGTATTCTATGTATATAAAATTGTATCCATAAAAAAATTAAATTCTAGGAGTTATATATATATATATATATCAACATTCAAGTATGAGGTTGAGGTTTTTTGGATGATTTTCTTGGTTGATATGTAACCATTATTTATTGTAGTTTATAAACTACACTTCCTATAGTTTTATAAATTTTAATTAATCTATTTATTAATGTACATCATCATATTGTAAGCATAGTTAGTCACCTTCTATGAGTGACAAATTACCATAAAAACTACCAATTGAAAAATATCATTGAATTTTGATTTCTACCATATTTCTATGCATCTTGAATTTTTAGACTCTAAAACATTCTTCCAAGCTTCAAAATTCTAAACTCTAAGGCATGTAACATCCCCATTGTTCTACCCTTTCATTTTACCAAGTTTTAACCCACAAGTGAAAGAAATACATTGCCAAAATACAAGTAATAAAACTTTTCTATTTCCTTTCAATTCAAGATACATAATTGAAATAAATCTCTTTTCATTTTCATTCATCACGAAACATATACAATGTCATAGTCATAAAAATATAAATGCATTTACATTATCCTATTAAAACTTCCATTTGCTTTAGGAATATTTGAATACAAATAAAACTTTTACTAAGCTTAAAGAAAAAATAAGTAATACATAGTGGTCCAAATGCCCTTCTTGACATACATCCTCAAATATCAGTCGCCAACTGCATGAAGAAGATCATCACTCAAGCGCTTTTCCACCCAACCAAGACTTAACAGTCCCCCATGCCTCTTCTAACTAAAGCGGCCTGACCCTTCAACAAAGAGTTTGGTTTTGTAACCTCACAATATTAAAGCCTTATGAGCATAGTGTTGTGTCCTACATAACCAATGCTATCATACATAAGTTACATCCTACTTGTATGATGTTCCTTTCCTAGTATGTAAATATGGATCACATTGAATCAACAATGTAGATAGTGGCAACCTACACTACTCTGGCCAAAGAATTCATCACGCAGTACTTCGAGTGAGATTCGTAAGTCCACCCACTTCATTGCTCTATTTGGTAAACTGAACATTAACTCTATTCCCATACCTTTCCCATAAGGTTTAACAGTAGAATGAATATCTAGATTATTCCCATCCACGGATTATCCTAACCCCGGGATTAACCAAATTAATCTTTCCTACATACTATAGATATACACCATAACATAGCATTATCATAGCTATTACATACATATATGTAAATCTAGTCATAAGGATTATCGAGTTTCTATCTACTTTAGAATACATATCCTATAAGTAACTCAATTCCAATTATTGCTTCAATAAAGCATAATTCTATCTTATCAATCACATACATAGATCTATTCATAAGATTACAAATTTCTATCATTCAAGAATACATGTACTCCAAGTAACACAATTTTTATCATAGCTTCAACTGAGCTTATACAACATCATAACCTATATATAGCATATCAATATAAAAGAGAGGGTAGAATCCTCATGCCTGGATTATAGCTACCATGCAATACTGATTGACGCTAGCTTCACAACATTTCCTCTAACACGAAAAATTCCCAAGCCTTCAACAAGAACTTTTAGCCCATTCCCTCACAATAATTGCATTATTTCCTTCCCTCCCAATGAAGAACAATGGATAATGAACAATAAGTAAAAAGAGATTATGGAGATAAAATGATGAGAAGAGAGCAAAATGTGAGAGATGTGAGATGAGATGAGATTATCCCAAAAGATGAGATATGCTCCTCTATTTATACATAAAATTCAAGAGACTTAATGCTACAATTAAGCTCTCTAATTTGCCACATCTCTCTTACTTATCGCCACCACTAAGACTGTGTGGCTACTTTCTAGCTCCATGGTTGACACATAATAGCCCACCAAAATATACTATGAATCATCATTTACTAAGTCAATTATGATGATTAATCATTTCTAGCTCCATAGTCAACACATAATAACCCACCAAAATAATACTATGAATCATCATTTACTAAGTCAATTTTGATGATTAAACAATCTCAAACTTACCTAAACAAACAGAACTCTATCTATTGACTAACATATGGCTATTGACTAACATATGGCTATTGACTAGGTCTTCCCTTATATTAGGAATAACATTAACTTATTACGAACTTCCCATGAATATTATTGTTTTTTTAACTATGTCGATGCCTAGTTGACCTATTCACATTACCACTCCTTTATCACGCGCTTTCCCCTTGGATAGCGCTGACACACATTCTCCCACTATAATATGCGGTCGACTAAGTCAAATATAATTAACTTGCACATACCTAATCAGTTTGAACTTCTATCCTATTTAATATATTCCTATCAACTAAGTTTCCCTATGTTTTCATCATCAATGTGGAATGGGTCGATATCATCCAAGGTGTCGATCTATTATATTCACCACCTTACAAAGTGGAAGGTGGGTGTGATGTATGTATCGCGCTTTACAAACAGCGCATGCATTTAACAAAGCAAAGGGGGAGGTCGACGTGAATGGGAAAAGACCGAGTCAACCTCCATGGTGGGCGCCCCTCCTCTTCGCTGCTTCCCTCCCTCCACGTAGAGGTCGACGTGAATGGGAAAAGACCGAGTCAACCTGCAACGTGGGAAAAAAAACATGCAGGCCGATAGGTACATAATAACATTTTTTATATATATATAAATAAAGTGTTTTGGTATAATACTTTATATATATATATATAATTCGATAATCAAATAGTACTTATAATTATCGAATGATATATAAAAATATAAATAGATACGAAAGCACAAAGATTAAGATATATAGAGATTTCAACCAATATTCCAAACAAGGATACTCAAACCAAGACATAAGAACACTTCACTAATCATCACCAATACAAAACATCATTCAAACGATAGAAGACATCTTATCGCTACCCAATTAATCTAACTCAACTTGACAAACTAGGTTGTGAGTGTGTGATAGCTCAATAAGGCACATATGTAAAATTACCAAACCAAATTCCTCTCATGAGTGATACTCTTCCTCCCCTCTAGAGGATCATTCATTTCCTCATCCAACTCAACACATTACAACAGTAGTCAGCTATTATTAAAACATCATATATTTCATCTTTAAATATTCAAAATATAAGAATGATTGCACATCCATTCATCTGATTTCCAAATATATTCAAAGCATATTAATGTGCTTAAAGTATTTTAACTAAAACAAGTAAAAGTAAATAGTAATGTCAAAATCGGGTGTAACAAGGCATCTCTAGACTCAATGAGACTTTGAAGATATAATATAGATCTCTGACCTTTTAATGTCCAATCTACTTTTGTATTCC
This sequence comes from Cryptomeria japonica, assembly GCF_030272615.1. Lineage (NCBI taxonomy): Eukaryota > Viridiplantae > Streptophyta > Pinopsida > Cupressales > Cupressaceae > Cryptomeria > Cryptomeria japonica. Next base: position 599,529,725 of record NC_081415.1, read on the forward strand.
ACTATATTTATAGGATCTAATGCCTAAAATTGGATTTTCAAACTCTAACATAGCTCTATAGTACTTCAACATTTTAGAGTCAATCACATTTCTACATCAATCCAAAAAATTTTAAGTCCACAATAATTTGACACTTTGCAAAACATGCTTGGTCTTTATCATGTTCACTATAGCACCACCTGGTCTTTGCCAACACCACCAAAACCTTTGTAATACTTCTAAATGGTTTTTTTTGCATAACTCAATACTAACATTTTTTTATTATCTATAACAATGAAACTAAACAAAATAATTTAACAAAGGTAATTATATATTCCTCATACTTAAATGTACTATTATTCAATATCATCTATGACAATAGAACCAAATAAATAAATAGGAGAAATCTTTTATTCATAGAAAAATAAAGAAGCTAGTATAGATATTCTAAATATGTATAATCTAAATAAATGTAGAGAGATGCATTATTTTATTTACTATTTTGATGTACAAATGACTATCAAATTTAAGATAAAAATAAATAAATAAATAAATAAGAGCTTTTGTTAACATTTTCATGTCATTACACTCCACCTCTTGCTTCCATTATAGAATACTTCTCAAGACTAATTATCACTTTCCTTTCACCTTTATTTTATTATTTTTAGGTTCCCCCAATGTATTCCTTAAGCCTAAACATTTCAGACTTCTCACATCCCACCCTCCTTTCATTTATTTATATTTTCTTAATAGTCTAACTTCATCATTTCTACAATAACTTCGCAATTCTCATATCATTTTGTCCTGATCTACATACTAAATCACCTAACCCATCCTTTTTCACAACACTTATCTACTAAAATATATTTTGTAACATTTTCTACAAAAGGCATAACTCCTAAATTGATTTAATGTGCACAAATCAAATTCAAGTATTAAATTTGACATATCAAAAAAATTATGTGAAAATAAAATTAAAACCATTTTTTTTTCTTAAAAGAAAACTGACAAAATAATTTCAAATTACCTTCTAAAAAACTCTAAATCCTTTTAATCTTCTCTTCTAAAATTCAAATCTCTAAATTCATGTATTAAAAATAATTTTGTCAATTTTTTTGAAAGAAACTCCAATAATATTTATAAAGGCACAATATTTGTTTCAGATTTTATAAATAAAATAACAAATTTAACTATACTTAATTGCTAGAGAATATAAAATTAAATGTGTTTGAGAAAGAATATTATAGTTTGACCTCTAAATTAAAAATAAATGCAAAGTGGGTGATTCATAATATTAGCAACGTTAAATCTTTCCAATTGAGTCACCATCAACTTTTACTCCTACTACATCTGTCATTAAACTACATATGTGCACACCCGTATATATTGACATCCACAATTTATTTATAATTGACAGTCAAAAATTAAAAATGTAAAAAGAGACGATCGGAAAAAAAAAAAAATTAAATAACTCTGTGCATGTGGTCTTTTAAACATGTCGCATCCACAAAGAAAATGTAAGAATTACTTGTCTGATACGATAGGGAGTGAGCTTCACAGAAAGAGTGTTGTTGAAGTAAGGTATCAATTGTTTTAAATGGTTTACTGTTGTAAATAGTTACAATGTAATTAAAAAGCACTTCTCCAGTTAGTATATTGTATTTTTATTGTCAATTAAAATAAAATTTATTAAGTTTATATAGAGAGAAAATAGATCTGATCAAGTTATTTTAAATAAAAATTAATTAGATTTTATAATATAGAAATATATATATATATATATATATTAAAAAACAACTGATAGAATTTACCAATTTCGAATAATTTTCAAATTAAAACAAATCATGACAGTTTTCTTTCTGTATCGAAGAAGATTAGAAATTAAAACCATACACTAATCAGAAAAACACAGTTTAATTATTAAGCTGCATAAATAGGGACTTTATCCTAAAAACATATTACAAATTATTTTTCATGGTGGGAGTTTTCCATATCATCGACGAGAATAACCAAGCACAGACTAGTACATCTTAAGAAACGAAAACATACGATATTTATACATTCCTACTCTTCTGAAATTTTTCAATTTGAACTAGAATCTTTACTTATAGCAGCCACCGGAGGAGATTCCTCTGCAGCTATATTGTCGTCTAATACACTTTCAGTCTCCGGCCGAATTTCATTTTTCACGGCAGCCTTTTCCATAGCCTGGTGCAGAGCCTGAATCAGCTTTTCCAGTGCAGCAGTTGGATCGTCACTCAACCTCATCAATTGCTCTGTCACATCTGCCGGCGTCATCTGCGCTTCTTTCATCAACACCTCAATTTGGTCAAACAAATGATGATCTTTAACACCAAGATAATTTCGAGAGAGAACTTTAAACGCAGGAAAAGTACAGAAAGACAAATAAATGTGCTTATCCATGCGCCCCGACCGAAGAAGCGCAGGGTCCAGCCTATCAACATGATTTGTCGTAAAAATAATAATTCTTTCGCTGCCGCAACAGGACCACAAGCCATCTGTGAAATTCAAAACCCCGGACAGAGTCACCTGACTTTCTTCACTTTCTTTCTCATCTTTCGCAGGGTTTTGCTCTTCCTTGCTCTCTTTCTTCACCTTCTTTTTCCGATCCGTCAGATCCAGCGAGCAGTCGATGTCCTCAATCACAATAACAGACTTATTCGTAGTCCCGATCAAAAGCTTCCTCAGCTCAGTGTTGCTCTTAACCCCAGTTAGCTCTAGATCATAAATGTCGTACTCGAGAAAATTCGCAATAGCAGCGATCATACTCGATTTTCCGGTGCCGGGCGGGCCGTAGAGCAAATACCCCCGTTTCCAGGCACGGCCGACCTTCTTATAATACTTTTCCCTCTGAGAAAACTTTGTGAGGTCCTCCATTATGTCTTCCTTTACCTCGGGGTCAAGAGCCACGGTTTCGAACGTCGCAGGGTGCTCGAAAACCACCGGCGTCCAAACGCGGTTTCTTTCCTCGTAGAAGTGCGACTTACCACCTTTGTTGGTGTAAATCTTCCGGTGCCGATTCCTCAGCTCCATGATCTTGGCCTCTGCAATTACATGCGGCAGATAGGATTCAAATATCTTGGCTTTGTCTTTCTTGTGGAATGTGAGCTCGAACTGGCGCTTTTCATCAGAGACATCATACCAGGAGAAGACAGGCTGCTTTAACTCTCTGCTACGGAAAGTCCACCAGGCTTGGACACCGTGAAACTCGTCCATGATTTGTTGGCTTTTGTCCATGGTGTATGTAAATGCCTTGGCATTTTTGGGCCTGCTGAGCTTCAATCTGGTGGCGTCGGAAGATGATCTGGTGCTCAGATAAATCTGCACCGATTCGTAAACATGGCTGACCTTGATGCCTTCGTTCTCCTCAATCACGAGAGTGATGTAGAAAGAGAGAATTCGTGAGAGCCTTCTGAGTAGCGCTCCGAAATATTCCAAGAGTTCGGGAGGGAGGTACTCCCTGGCCATTGTTCCCAAGAAAAAAATGGCTGCCGTGAGCGTGCCGACATTGGACCACATCTCCATTGCCATATTGTGGGATTGCGTTGGGTTGAGAGCAGAGCTCATAGCAATACAAGCTTTATAGAAAGGGGAAAGGTGATTAAATGAGTCATAGAAGATACGAGTGTGGCGTCATGGTATGGTGTAAGGAAACAGCTGGGTTACCCACATGATAGTGTTCAATTGTAATTCCACTTAGTGCCTCCTTCCTCGTAATTTTCAGTTTCAGCACTTGGTAAGGACGAGGAAATTGCTTAAGAGACTTTTCTTGAGTAATTATCAGTAGGACAAGGGCCGTACTATATTTTATGTCATAAAACCTTGCGAGTCATTTCGCCTCTACCTCCGTATGCGTACCGAGTAATTTCGCCTCTCCCTCCTTATGCGTACCTATTACGAAAGCATTTGACGATTACTAATAATTAATTTCTCCCTCCTTATGCGTACCTATTACGAAAGCATTTGACGATTACTAATAATTAATTAATTAAAATTTAAAAAATAAATTGTGTATCATATGTGTTCATTATTTCGCTTAAAAAATTATTATATTATTATATTTCTATTGGGTATGTATTTGACTATTCCATATGTATTCGATCATGAATAAAAATTAATTGAATTAAAAAAAATTATATTTTGAATATCAATTAATTAATTATAACTAAATATTGATTCTACATTAATTTAAATCTTAAACATGATCTTAATTCTAATCTTAACACTAATTATTAAAATTAGTGGTGAACGTGATTTTTAATTATTATTTTTGCAAAGTTATATTATTAGTTATGTCATTATATTCAATTTTTGCATTAATTTAAACAATTATTTCACATAATTAAAAAAATTGAAACAAACTTTTATGATTTTTTTTTTTTCTTTTTATTTGACATGATTATATAAATATCATTTTTCTTTCTTTTTATTGCTCTATACTGCAAATAGTAAATATAAAATTCTATTTTATTTTATTTTTAATACATATTTTATTACATTAGATGTCAAATCATATATCATATTTTATTAAACTTGAATTGTGTTTCGTTGTGAAAGAAATTTTCTAATTTTATTTTAATTGGTGAATAGTACCATCAATGGAAACCCTGGAGATCTATGTTTCTTATTCATTGGGCAGTGATATTTTTCTTCCCCTTTTTTATTAATAATCTTACCTATTTTACCCTTGACATTGGGCCAATCATAACGCAACTTCATAAATTGTGTATATTGTCTAAATATAAACATGTTGTGCTCCGTAATAGATAGATCAAACAAATGGAAAGTAGTACACCATGTGTTATGTAATATCTATAAAAAATTATATTAACACTTGCACCAAAAGGGGTGCAAGGGTTACACCGATAATAAGATATAGATGAATTATTTAAGATGAAGAGGTTGTTGTCGCAATCATTATTAGAGAAGAAGAGGTTGTTGTCACATTCATTATTAGAGAAGTAAATAGAGTTGATTTATAACTCTCTTTTTTCTCTAATTAAATTTTTATTTTAAGAATAAAAATCATTAAAAATATGATTAATATATTTTTCGTGAATGAAAGAGAAACGACAAGATTAACTTATTTCTATATAATAGATCAGATTTGCTTTATATTATATTAATATAATTGAAAGGATAGATGTTGGATATATTTGTTTGTTTTTGTCTCACATCCATATTTGTTTATTTGTCTCACATCCATGCAGTTACACAATCTTTCACATATGTAGTTCTTTTATTTGTTGAGTTGTTCTAGAGAACTTGGGACATGGGTATCTAGGTTATCTAAGGGGGAAGGAGAGGCTAGAGTGTTTTTCTTTTTTGGAAGGTCTAATAAATTATTTGAGATCATTCTAATAGTTTACAATCTGAGCTTCAAAGTGCCTCAATGAGAGACATAATTTTCATTTGTTTGGGAATCTTTTTACCACAACATTATGCCTCATATATCCTAGATTCTAACACAATCTCAAGTTTTCCCATAGGGGAGGAGTTGAAATCAATAGATACACAAATCCTAATATACATCCAAAATGCTTCCTTATGTATCTACTCATCCATCATTATGAAAGAGCCAATTTTATCTCCAATCATTTTTTAGGCTTTAGCATTCTAGAGTATTGTATAGGATTATATAAATTGATCCACATTAGAGTGTCGTTGATTTTTCCATTGATAAAATTAAAATATAAAACTCATTTAACCATATAAAGCTTACCCATCAATCATTATAGGTTCCTAAATTATTATTTCTAATTTTCTCCAATTTTCTCTCCCATGTAAAACATTTCCTCGAAAAAAACTCTTAGGTATAAACTTAATTTTAACATCTTTTCCACATTTTTTTTTCACACTTCTAAATTTTTGCCCTAGCATGCCTTCCAATCATGGCCCATTTCATTAAAAAGGTGCATTCTCAAAGGCAAGTCATGAAATTGGTAAGTTTGTTTGAATTCAAGTAGAAGGAAATGCAACTTAGCGACTGCACACACACACACACACACACACACATTTTCCCTTTAAACTCCTATATTGAAATGTATATTTCTTCTATTTTGGTTTTAATCTTTCTTTTAAACAGATTTACAAGTTGATAGAAATGCTTCACTTATTTATACTTTCAGATTTAAATCATGAGAATAAATGAAATGCTAATATGTTGTTTAAATTGAACGTTTTAGATTAACTAATAAACAGATTTAAACACTTTAACAGAAATATAAATGGATCTGAATCTATTTCTTTTTCCTTCTATTTTATTTTCCTATAGTATTACAAATGAAATTTGCTAGAAATAAAATTGAATCTTTTCTATTTATTTTAAATGAACTTGTTAAAAGATAACCATCTATGAGTTAAACAAAATATAACTAATACTACTTTAGTGATAGCAAGTTTCCTTCATTTCAACAATAGCTTAAATTTGAAACACAACTCCATATTGCCATTAAAGTAAATCTTATATTCTATTAGACAATAATTATATAGCCACAGAACTTGAAACATCCATCATTGAACATCTTTGAACAAAATAAAATGCTATTGTGTGTGTTTCTATATGTATATATACAAATACATGTATATGTATATGTATGTATATATACATACATATATATACATATGTGTATATATATATATGTATGTATATGTATATATATATATATATGTATACATATGTATACATATGTATATATATATGTATGTATACATATGTATATATATATATACACATATGTATACATATGTATATATATATATATACATATGTATACATATGTATATATATATGTATACATATGTATACATACATATATATGTATACATATGTATATATATATATATATATACATATGTATACATATGTATATATATATGTATACATATGTATACATACATATATATGTATACATATGTATATATATATATATATATATATATATATATATATATATATATATATGTATACATATATATATACATATGTATATATATCTTGGTAAATAGATTTGTCACTGCGATCGTTTACCTAAAACTGACCCTGTTTGCCCGATGAGCAGTGACAAACATTCCAACAGTTGGAGAGATCGTTCTGTGAAACACAATCTTCCTCTGCGTTTGAGAGGGGCAGCTCCCTCGTATGATAGGGGTGTTTAGGATTTTCATGTACTTTTAACCTGAAAGTACATAAAGGAGAAAACATAGAACTTAAACAAGATTAATAACAAAAAACCTACTAGAAGACATACGAACACCAAGTAGGATTCCATAAATGATAACAATCACAAAAGGGGTTACAACCAAAAAGGTTAGTCATGCAACAATGATGAAAGAAGTACAATAAACCTCGACACACGAAGAGATAGGTTGTACCAGCACATGCAAGTCAAGATACCATGAAATGATGTGTTTCATCAATAGATTTCACCAATACACAAAGGGATTACTAGTTCAACATATGAGAAATTAATAATGATAACTCATGAGTACATTCAAGGCACACGAACTTAATGTATTATTCATTATCCTTTTTGAAAATTTACAAGTTCAAAAACCCCTTAATACAAAGTTATGAACATCAAAATATCTCACTTAGTTTCTCTACAAAATTCTGTAGAGTTTTCCCCCTCCCTAAGAGTCTCCCTTCACATTACAAATAGCCTTGTGTTTATAGGCTTCCCAGAATAACCACCTTAGTAACTAACTCTAATCCTGGGTTAATAACTAACTCTTTTCTGCATGAATTTCAATGAGTTAATAACTTACCCACTTATGTGCAGAAAAAGTCAATTTTCTAACCTTTGGTTACAATAAGCGACATAAGTCACTTTTTACAAAACAACAACTTGAAACTTTATAATTTTGATGAAAAACAAAGTAATAATTTATGTTTAGGTACTTCTTTGTCTTCATCCACTTCATTTGGACTTTCAATATGTCTTTCCATTTGAAAGGAAAAGACAACCTTGAGATTCTCCATAAGAATTTAAGGGATTGATTGTTGCAATAGGCCCATGCATTGATAAAATGATCATTGACATGAAGAAATATTTGTCCACCATTAACCTGTCTTTGAGGAGATGCTCTACAACCACCTCTACATCTACTAAGTATCTTCACTTGATTGTTATCACTTGAATTTATTCAAATCCTCCCGAGTTGGTGTTTACCATCATTGGAAGTCTTAAGTCTTATTTGGAACAAATTTGATGTTCTTCACAATATAGAAAGTAGTGTTTCTTTAATGAATCCCTTTTCAAAGCATCCCACTTTGCCATTAAACCTCCATTCTAATATATAAGCAATTACAAGAAATTTGTTGAGATCTTCTGTATTTAACCAAGGTAACATTGTGAGATGCCATGAGTATACAACACTTTGTGTACATGAATATAAGGCTCTCTTGACGAATTACTACACCATGCATTTATGATGGAAGAATATTCCCATGCTAGACCTTTTGAAGATTTTTCAACTTTCCACTGCTCTTCCCAAATGTTCAATGCATTCATCTTTTAATCCTTTGACATTTGCACAATAACTTCAACATCTTCTTTGAAAACTTTCAAGCGCCTTTTCAAATCTGCACCGTGAGACCACGAGACCACAATTTCTTTGAGGTATTCTATCCAACAGTTTACGTGCCATGACTACATTTTCATCTCTTGAAACATTGTAAACCCTTTTCATCAAATTGAATTTACATCTGCCATTTTGCATTTTCTCTAAGTTTTTAATGTGTGAATCTTACAATCATCACATGTCATGAGATGACATCAATCTAAGGAACTTTGTCAAACATTTCACTTGCCTTGTCTGTGCTTCCACGGTTTGCATTTATGTCTACGGTGATTCTTTCAAACAGCTACAAAGAAATAATGTTGCCTCCATGATCTGCAGCATATGACATTTTTTCAAACATGTCATGTCGTGTGATGGCATCAATTTGAGGCATTCAATCAAACAATCTGCATGTGCGTTGCTATGCTTTGATGGATGTAATACCCCATTTCAAAATCCAATTTTATGGATATCTTGCAATCATCAAATTTCATGAGACCACATTTTTGCGATCAAAACATGCCATGAGATGACGTTTCTTTGAGGAATTCTGTCAAACTATTGGCATGCCTGTGCATTCCCTATGCTCCCACGATGCATTCATGTCTGCCATGATCTTTTGTCAAACAGTTCACGTGCCACGTCAAGGCTTCCATGATTTGCATCTGTTGGGTGACATAGTCCTTGGTGGTGACTTATCAAACAGTAAATGCCTTGTCAATGCTTCCATTATCACGTTTTAGGGGGTGTTTTTCCAAACACTCCACGTGCTTTAGCTATACCCCCATATTTTGCATACAAACCGTTCCAGGCAGCTGCATCTTCTATCCTCTGTGCTATGATGAATGTCATGACAGATTTAAAGGCATTCATTCAGGGTATAATACTATAATGGCCAAGTCAAAACTTCCACATTCTGCATTATTTCAACCATGATTTACATGCTTGGGTTACTATGTAATTTTGTCAAACAGATTGCATGCTATACATCATTCCCTAAGATGACAATTCATTGAGGCATTCTGACAAATGGTTCGCATCTTATCTATGCCTTCCACATTTCGCATCCATATTCACATTTCAGGCATGTCCATGCTCCCTTATCTGAGGTTTATCAAACATGTCAATGTGTTGTTTACTCTTATTCATTCTGTAAACATAGCGGCCAGGGCTGTTAGAACATATCCATTATGCTTTGGTGCATGTTGATATCCCTTCCAGAACTTCCATTCTAGGAAAGGCAAAGAGAATGTTGACGTAGTTTGCAGAGTTTGGCTCTTATAAACAAATGGTTGCATTTACTTGGAAATTTCTAAAGATTCCTCATCAAGTCCATTTGGTGTGTATGGTGCTATCTTCAGTGCATTGATAACCTGCTACTTGAAGCTCTCTTTTTTTTTTTTTTAAACTCTTATGAAAAAGGATTAAGAATGCTCATTTTTTTAGCATTTCTAACCTTCCTGGCAAAGTGGGACTTGCAAGGTTACGAAATGAGGTTAGAAATGCTCAAAAAGTGAGCATTTCTAACCTTTTTGACAAAAGGTTGAGAAATGAGGTTAAGAATGCTAAAAAAGTGAGCGTTTCTAACCTTCTGCTTCAATGAACTATCTTTTAGACCCTGGAAACCATTGATTATTGAGAATGAATCAAGGAAGAATGCAACCGATGTCTGAAGATGATTTTCTTATCACAAATGACCAAACATATTGAAATAATTTAAAATATTAAATTATCATTTGAGAAATAATTTAAATATTTTAATATATCACTTTCGCTGGAGAAAAATTGCATAACTTTCAAACGGTAGGGAGTTAGGTCCTAAAATTTGAAACACGCGTCAATTTAAGGGGAAAAGGTCCACACAATTATTTACACCTCATGACGAAGCATTAAATGAGATATTTTAATCATTTGGGAGCAACAGACACCAAAAATTGAAAGTTTAAAATATGACAAAGTATGAATTGGGTTCAGGTGATAGTTGGACATGTGATACAAAATGATGTTTAGATCCTGACTGTCAACTAGTTTCCCTCAATTTGTGGTAATTCTAAAAATCTTCCATTTTTCATATTTTGACTAGCAATGACCTTGGGCAACGCGCTCATTACTTATGCATAAACACTCATTGGACCTTTACTTATGCATGTATATAATGTATATGTATATATACCTATACATATAAATATATGGAAAATAACCATATATGTAGAAAACTTGAAACTTAATATCACAAGGACATAAAATAAAAGCACGAGATGCAGGAGTGAAAGATGTAACTGTGATGTGACTAAAAACTAGATATTGTTGATATTCTATTAGATGCAAATTCATTTCTCATATGATAAACTACTAAATGATGTTGTTGTATTTGTCATATAAAATTTATTGGAAGTAATAAATAGAAAAGATTAAAGTTCTCCGAAAATAGTATAATTTGTATGCTTGATAATATTATTGAGTTGTCTAAAATCAGTATAATATGTATGTCTGATAATATTATTTATAGTGAGTATATACTCATTGTAACTAATATTATCAGGCATCAGGAGAATAAGGCTTTTTTGCAGAGAAAACAATGAAAATGCCCCCAAAAAATTCTTCCTTTCCCAAAGTTTTTAGGGCAATGTAGTTGGTGGAAATTCGTTCCAAGTGGGCCCATAACGTGTACATAGGAAGGTTGTTATAAGCATATAGACAATATATACTCACTGCAAATAATACTATCAGGCATACATATTAATGAAATCATAAATAATGAAGAGGTTTCAAATAATTATGAACAATAATCAATTTTTTTTGCATTCACTATAATGATTTTGGCATTATAAATAGAGAGATGCCATTTAATAGTGCACCCATAAAATGAAATGATAAATAATGAAGGGGTTTCGAATAATTATGAACAATAATCATTTTTTTTTGCATTCATTGTAATGATTTTGGAATTATAAACAGAGAGACACCATTTAACAACGCGCCCATAAAATGAAATGATAAATAATGAAGGGGTTTTGAATAATTATGAACAATAATCATTTTTTTTTGCATTCATTGTAATGATTTATGAACTATAAACAGAGAGACACCATTTAATAGTGCGCCCATAAAATGAAATGATAAATAATGAAGGGCTTTCGAATAATTATGAACAATAATCATTTTTTTTGCATTCACTGTAATTATTTTGGACCTATAAACAGAGAGACACCATTTAACAGCGCGCCCATAAAATGAAATGATAAATAATGAAGGGGTTTCGAATAATTATGAACAATAATCAATTTTTTTTGCATTCACTGTAATGATTTTGGCATTATAAATAAAGAGACACCATTTAATAGCGCACCCATAAAATGAAATGATAAATATAATGATGAGGTTTCGAACAATTATGAATAATAATAAAAATTTTTTGCATTCACTGTAATGATTTTGGCATTATAGATAGTGAGACACCATTTAACAATGCACCCATAAAATGAAATGATAAATAATGAAGGGGTTTCAAAGAAAATGAAGAGATAATCAATTGTTTTGTCATTCTCTATGAGGATTTCAACATTATAAACAGAGAAACACCATTTAACAATGCACCCATAAAATGAAAGGAAAAATAATGAAGGGGTTTCGAAGAAAACAAAGAGATAATCAATTTTTTTGCCATTCTCTATGAGGATTTTGGCATTATTAAACTATAACAGAGTATTGAAATGAAACCCTAAACTGCATACAAAGAAACCATAAATAGACAAAGCATAATGCAACTACGAAGGAGCAAAATCATCATTGGACATCCAATATGCAAGGAGGAAGAGCATGACTCGTACCTAGGAGCACTCCTAAGCTCGGTTGAGTGAAGGAGAAGTGTCAGAGAAAGAGAAACGACGAAGGCTGAAGTTTTTTGTAGACCAAACAATGAAAATGCCCCAAAAAATCTTCATTTTCCTAAGTTTTTAGGGCAACGTAGATGGCAGTTTTTCGGGCCACGTGGACCCATAATGCATACGCAGGAAGGCAGTTATGGGCGGTCAACCTTATTTTGGACCACCCATTTTAAACTTTATAACATGAAATATGCATTTAATAATATTTGTAATATAAAATATTTAAGTTAATTTTAATTTATAAAAAGGTGAAAAACATATTAGTTGATAGGTATTTTATAAACATATATTGGCCTTTTCATGTGTGGTTGTTGGTGCAAAAGAGGTCAAGTATCAGGTGACACTTTGAAATGACCACTTTTTTACCTTTTGGCGCATAACGACCCGTAGAAATCAGATCGTTAATACCCAGAAGCCAAATCAATAGGTTTAACCAGTTAAGTTGCATATGAAGACAACCAAAAAAAAATTCAAAATCCGATGTACAGTTTAGGATTTGTGGGTGCGCAAAGTTAGCTATGATGGGTACTGGTGTTCTTCCCCTATAGACTTTTTTGCTAAAAAAATTTAATTCTAAATACTGATTGGTTTAACTAATTGGAAAAAAGAATTTAATGAATGCAATAGTTCTGCCTTGGCAGGAACTAATAAATTATTTTTATAATAAACTAATAACCATATAGCCACAGAACATAACAAATTGTTAATCTTTTTTATTTCAATATAATGTATGTCTGATAATATTATTTATTGTGAGTATATGCTTGTTGTAATCAACAACGGAAATACTAAATTCCTTATTGAAGGGCGCTCATCCAGGTTGGTACACGCAGAATAACTAAATTCCCTCTGTAGTCAATGTTTGATGTTATAAATCTTTCAATTTAAATTATACTGTTTTCAGTAAACCAACATTTCTTTCATATTTTTTTCAATATCTCAAAATTGTATTTAATTCCAAGTTTTCCATTCAATATAAGTCACTGTAAATAATATTAACAGGCATATTGAATGTCATATGATGGTTTATGCTCCTTCCTAGTTGCATTATGCCTTGTATATTGATGATTTCTTTGTATGGAGTTTACGATTTCATTTCAATGCTCTCTTATAGTTTAATGTGGCTATATGGTTATTGTCCACACACACACACACACGTGTGTGTGTGTGTGTGTAGACACACGCGATAGCATTTTATTTTGTTCAAAGGTTTTCAATTATAGATTTGTACTCATTGGTACCTGCAAAAATTCATTTATTTTTTCATCAGTTCTCTCAATGACATTGAGGGTTTCATTTCAATTATTTTCTCTGTTTATAATGACCCTATATTATAGTGTGAACTTCACTCATTATAGTGTGAACTTGACTCCAGTTTCTTTGCTTCATTATTATCATTTCATTTTATGGGTACTCTGTTACTACCTTCTTGCGTACATGTTATGGGCTCACTTGGTACGAATTACTGCCAACTACGTTGCCCTAAAAACTTTGTGAAATTAGTTACAGTTTGTTAATATTTTTATTTCAAGTTTATGTATGACTGATAATATTAGTTACAGTGACTACATACTCACTGTAAATAATATTATCAGGCATACATATTATACTAATTTCATACAACTTTATAATATTATCAGGCATACATATTATACTGATTTCAGACAACTTAATAATATTATCAGACATGGACATATTAAACTGTTTTCGGAGAACTTTAATATTTTTTATTTATTACTTCCAATAAATTTCATATGACAAATACAACAACATAATTCAATAGTTAATCATATGACAAATGAATTCTCTCTTACAGTTTAATGCGGCTATATGGTTATTGTCCACACACACACACACACATACACATGTCTGTGTGTGTTTGTGTGTGTGTGTACACAGGATAGCATTTTATTTTATTCAAAGGTTTTCAATGATGGATTTGTACTCATTGGTACCTGTAGAAATTCATTTATTTTTTCATCAGTTCTCTATATGGCATTGAGGGTTTCATTTCAATGAATTTTCTTTTTTTATAATGACCATATATTATAGTGTGAACTTGACTCATTATAGTGTGATCTTGACTCTGGTTTATTTGCTTCATTGAAGGCAACATAGAAAATAGACCTTGCTTGAATTTAAGGCCTACATATTGAATATGACATGACCGATTGTTTTCCACAACAATTCAAATTTGAAAATCAAATACCACAAATGAATACATTCAAATTCTACATTCGAATTATTTTATAAGACGAAATTTCTCATGTCACTTTCATTACAACCCAATTCACTACATATTACCAAGCTCTGCACATTCCTTATGTAACTATTTATATGCATTTTGTATGCATGTCAAATATATGCATATGCATATGTATGTATATTGGCATATGTGCAATTCTATGTATGTAGATGGATATGTATATGTATGTACTTATGCATTTCAATATGTATGCATGAATGTGTGTAAGGATTGTATGCATGTTGTGAAATGTTGAAGACGGTCAAATAGTTGTTGTGCATGCAATAATGTATGGATGATTTGTTGTGACAACGTTACTACCCCCGATTTTTAGAATTTTTTTCAAGCATGCTGGAGCATCGAGGGAAGAACCGTACTTATCGAAGATCATTATATCAATGTAAAAGTGCTTATTAACACACTTTAATTATGTGGAAGATTATGCCTTATATCCTTACTTTTTTTATTAATTTGTGTAGATATCTCAGATGATTATGCATTTTTTCTTAAATGTGTTTCTTAACACACTTTAATTTGTATTGCATTTTATTGTGATTGTTTTGGCAAGCATCTAGAGACACGATAAGGAGTTGTATAGAAGACAACAAGCCTTCCTCTCAGGTAAAGTCTTTATGACTTTACTTTGGCAATGACCTAGTAGACATTGTAATTTGAGATATGTTTATGTTTGAATCTTGTCTTTTTGGATTGTATATTTATAATGCCTACAATTTCAACACTTACATGTATATATTGTTTTGTTCTTGTTAATTTTTCTTAAATTTATTTCTTAACACACTTTAATTTGTATTGCATTTTGTTGTGATTGTTTTGGCAGGCATCTAGAGATGCGATAAGGAGTTGCATAGAAGGCAACAAGCCTTCCTCTCAAGTAAAGTCTTTATGACTTTACTTTGGCAATGACCTAGTAGACATTGTAATTTGTGATATGTTTATGTTTGAATCTTCTCTTTTTGGATTGTATATTTATAATGCCTACAATTTCAACACTTACATGCATATTTTTTTTTGTTCTAGTTATCTTCTTTGTCTCTTTTAAGGCACTAGAAAATAACTCTTTGGTTGTTTCCTTTTGTAAATAGGACAATTCCTTTTATGATTTTGATGCAATGACCTAGTAAACCTAGTAGACATTGCAATTTATGAATTTTTGTCTTCTTTTATTTTGTATGTTTCAATCTTATCTTTGTGGATTGTTTATATATAATGCATGCAATTTAAACACTTATAAGTGTTGAAATTGCTCACTATCAAAAGAGGGCATATCAGTGGCATCTGAATAATTAGATGCCACTGATGTGGCCTTTTTGATAGTGAGCAATTTCAACATTTTTATGCATATCTTGTTTTGTTGTTCTTCTTATATTCTTATGTTCTTGTTATGTCATATCTTGTTAAGTTCAACACTTATGTGGCCTCTTTTGATAGAGAGAAACACACTTAGTTGACATTAAAAAAAATCAAATGAGATTTATAACAACAACATCAATTCATTGGTACAATCATATGAGATTTCATAAAAACAATGGAATAACACAGTTAGTTAACATTAGACAAAAATCATATATTTTTATAACAACACCATCAATGAATATATGTATATACAGAAGATCAAAAGGAAGTGTCCCATTTACATAAAAAAGAAGATGAAGAATTATTTAATAGTGCCTTACTAGACATTTTGTTAGAAACTCCCAACAACCAAAACTTGGTAGCTAACAAAATATCTTGTAAGGCACTAGAAAATATTTCTTTGTATGTTGCTTTTTTACAAATAGGACACTTCTTTTTATCATTTCGATGCAATAATATAACTACAAGAAACACACTTAGTTGAAGACAGAAAAAAATCATATGAGATTTATAAAAACATCATCAATTCATTGCTATAATCATATGAGATATCTAAAAAACAACAACAGAGTTCTGAAAACATTACAAAATATGGTCGTATGTCATTTTATAATCATATCACAGTTTTACCTAAACTCAAAATATGCTCTTTGGAGTGCTCAAAAAATATAATTGATCACAGACTAGATCAATTATCCATATGGGTATTAAATGGAGGAGGTGTCACATATCCAAGCCCAGCAAGCTATGGCCCAACAGAGTCTAGCCTAGCAGAATTATTTTCTTGGTTTGGAGGGGCTTGTAAGCAACTTGCTATACGAGAAAGCAACTGTTGGTTTTGCATGATGTCTGAGCATCCAGGTGCAGTCCCAACTTGCATATTACTAATAGTTGCTAAGGCTAGGGACAAGAGGTTCATGATATCAATCAGAATTGGGTGTTGGGGGGGTAGAGGATCTGCAATTGTGGCAACATTTTATCTTTTCTTTGCTTGTTTAGCTTTCTTTTCAACTGCCTTCCTCACCTTCTCAAGCTTCACTTCCTCATCTTTCCTTGCTTTCTCTTGTCTTCGAATGAACCTTTATTGGGTTTCCTACAATTTTCTTGTTGATTTTGCCACCCTAATTGCTTCTCTTTCTAGTGCATTTGTTTCATGTTCTGCCTTCCTTTGCTTCATCTGTTCTTTTTTTCATTTTGCCAATTCCTCATCTCTTTTCCTTTCTGCCTCTTTATCTTGTTCCTTTTGAATGTACTCATTAGATGTCAAAATTTGTGACTGCCTACTAAGACTTAGCACCCCTTTCTTGCCTCCCCGTGCAGAATGATTAATTCTTTGCACTGGAAGTCTCAAAAATCTGGTGATTTGCCTCGGCACTTGCTACCCATCCTCTTGGGTGCATGGCACAAAGTCAGGTTCTTCGTCACTTATGTGAATTTATTCTTCACAATCAGCACCATCTTGCTGCTCCCAATTGGTTGCACTGGTGAAGTAATGGATCACATATGGATCAATTTCTAGCGGAGTTGTCATGGAAAGGGTTACATCATCAAAGTTGGTTGCTTCTTGAATCCACTCTGGTATGACATCTTGTGCTCGCAAAGACATGCCTGGTGATGTTTCCACACCCTCCTTTGGTTGATTGGTTTGTGGGGCAGACTTGGTTCGTTGGTTTGTGGTGGAAAACTTATACCATCAGCCATTGCTTGTGTTCCACTATACTGTTCCACAAATTCTTCAATATGTTTCTCACTATAATAACCATACAACCACAAGCAAGCCTCCGCTGCAATATACTCTAGTTCTTCTTCCATTGTAGTGGCAACATATTTTGTTCCACCAGTTTGTTGTATATCCCCTTCAACATAAAATGCCTCACTTGGCCTCATATCATTCTACAATACAATCTAATTAAGTGGCCAAATTCCAATCCCATGGAAGCCACTCATTATATTAGCTGGTGTTAATGCTTGGGTAAAAGCCTTTCTTGCAAGAGTTGCCAACTCTTCCCTTCCGATTTCAATTTGTGGGTGCTTTGACATCCATAGAGTCCTCTGTTGTTTGAAATAATTCTTGAATGAAGAAAATAAAGAGACATTGAGTGGTTGCAGTTTGTGGCTTGTATGAGCAAGCAGGGTTACCAAGTCTACACCTATTTGCATTGCTTCCTCAATTGTATTGAATGCCACATGGTTGTTGTAATGCCCACAGTTGAGAAAAATCTTATTCCATTTTGATAGACTCGATTAGACATTTATTTTGTGCGATGGATATGATATATTTGTCTGGATTCATGTGATGCATAGATGTATTTTGTCTTTTATATGTGCTCATTGATGATTATTGATAGATATTGTATGCTTCATGAATTTTGATAATATTAATTTTTCTCATGCTTTGTTGCGACCTTATGTGAGTTAGATATCATGATGATGTTTCAAATTACTATATGTACTTATGTCGTGTTGAATGCTTAGATGGATATATTTCATTGATTATTTCTTATAATGAGATAGACATACTAACCCCAGTTTTACTTTATGTAAGATGTATTTCTCATTGTATGACCATTGCTTGACTATATGTGTGGGGGAATCAACGTCACATCACTCATTGTGAGCAGGATGTATCGTTGCAACATTCTTCCACTTGTTTGTTATGTATAGGTATATATGCACATGTATCATTTTGTTGTTGCAAGGTTGCAGGTACTAAGGCATCCATTCCTCTTGAGCAACCGGGTGCGATCTCTCCTGGCTTGACGGGTGTGAGTGTGCCTCTTCCCAATGGCAATATGTGGTTCGAAGATGTCGTTGGTTCCCTTCCCACACTCTAGGTCTAGGTTTGGCATCGAGTCCTTGTTAGCAGTCTTGGCAAGTTTGCCATGTCGTCATCAGCGTCGTGACTTGTAAGTATGAGGCATGGTTAGTTGACTATCCAGTTATTTTATTTAAGTTCCTCAAGTAGTGATTGATTTATTATTTAAATTATTTAGATTATGGCATTTGATTGACTGCTTGAATGGTTATTTAATACTAGTTATGACTCTATTAGTAATATCGTTATTTTGAAGTTATTAAAATTTAAGGATTTTCAATTATTTACTATAAATCCACGTTTAAAATTTGGTTAATGCTCATATTGAGATTTTGAGATTTTATTTGGCCATTTACGTTTAAGCCAGTTTAATTTATTGGATATTTGTTGATTTTCGCATTATTGAGTTTATTGTCATTTAACGATTTTGATCTTTAATTATTTATTTGCCTTGATTATTTTAACTGTAGTATTTATTTAATATCGAATTTGATTTTTATTCAGTTGAAATTGAGAAGTTGATTATTTAATCAAATTAGTTTGTTTGATTTCAAATCAGTATATATATATATATATATATATATAAGAATAAGAATAAGAATAGATTATCATATTTTGCTAATTTACTACATTTTAATGTCTAGTCTTTTATTTTGAGAGTTGTTTTAAAAACTCATTAAGAGAATAGGTTTTTTTTTTAAAGAATCCCATAAAAATGAGAGAGGGCAATTTCAATATTTTTATTTTTTATTCCATTTTCTCTTGACAAAAAGAGATAGGGTTTTCATAGTTGGGGAATTCTTTCTCTTCACATGTTCTTGGGGATTTTTGGTGGTTTTGGGGAGAGGAAGAATCTGGAAATTTCTTGGAAGGGTTGAAGATTGGAAACTTGTTGTTGAGGATTGATTTTCTGACCCAAATTTCTTCCATTATTTTCCTTCAGGAAGAGGTAGGGTCTTACTTCTCTTTGTCTTCCTCTTTTCTCTTCCATGATCTGAAACCAAAATTTGAAGAAAAGTCTCTATTTTTACCTTCTTATATGGTCAAATTCGGATTTCATTCAATGGAGTTGTGATTTGCAAAAGAAAAATCTTGTTATTTCTAGTTTGTTGCATGGAAAAATTTCATTTTGATTTACAGGTGAGAAATAGATCTCATTGGTTGAATTGTGGACAGAAATCAACAAAAAAAAATTGTTTTCAATCACTTGTTTTGGTTTAAAAACTGTTGTCATTTCTTGTTGGAGAAAAAAAAAAATTTTGGGGGCTGCATTATCACTATTTGTATGCCTCTAATCTAAATATCCCCCTTGTTGCTGTCATTTCTGAGTAAGAGACTACTTAGTATAAAAAAAAAAATTATTTAAAAAAAAAAATTGAATTAAAAAAAAAGGGGTGAGAGATTGGTTTGGGGGGGGGGGGGAGTGTCAAAAACCCCATATCGTGGGGTGTGAGGTGTTGTGCAGCACCACTCACGATATGGGGGGTGTCGTGAGCACCTCCCTATCGTGGTGCTCCAGCACCACAGAAAAAACAAACAAACAAAATATTTTATTTTATTTTTGTTTTAATTCAAATATATTTTATTTTATTTTATTTAAAATGTAATTTATTTTATTTAAAATGTAATTAATTTTTAATTAAAATGTACTTTTTTTATGTTAATTAAAATGTGTTTTATTTTATTTAATATGGTTTTTTTTTTAAAACAACAGAAAATATTATGTGTGTGTGTGTGTGTGTGTGTGTGTGTGTGTGTGTGTGTGTGTGTGTGTGTGTGTGTGTGTGTGTGTGTGTGTGTGTGTGTGTGTGTGTGTGTGTGTGTGTGTGTGTGTGTGTTGATAATTATTTAAGATAAATATATTATTAATATACCATTGATAAATATTAAGTTAATGGTTAATTAGACAAAAGCTTTTGAATATTAAAATAATAATATGATGTCAATAACCGGATGATATTCGAGTTATATTAATAATAGTATTATTGAAATGCGGTGTTATATAGATGGTCTTATTGTTAATATTGTTGTTTTGTAATTTAGTAAAATTAAACGATATTGGATCTATATACAAACTTATTTATATACATGTGAGCATACCCTGAATCATGGCGTTCATGGATTGCGTTTAAGTCAATCTTTCCCAATTAAGAGTCTTTTTTTTATGTTTGCATCCGGAGGCCGTTTGTGTCATTTGATTTTAAAACCAATGGTTAATGTTAAATTTTATTTTTACTTGTGTATCATGAGATTTACTTGCCCATTTGACATGCCCTCGTGATGATTTTGCCATGAAGAGAAAATAACCATACTACTTATTTTGTGGTAGCGAGTGTGAAGACCTCGCGATGTTGATATGTTTTAGAGAAGTGGTATCATGAGTTAGTCGTATTTCCTTGGTTAAGAGCCTTGTTCTTTCACATGTGTTGTTGTTCAGTTTTGGGTTCGTGTATGTTATTGTTTGGCATTGTTGGCTTTGTGTCCAATTTTTGCTTGTGTAAGAGCCTCTTGTGTTATTATTTTCGGATCCATGTAGGAGTGGTCTCCTTTATGACACTCGGAGGTCATGAGAGATGGACTTTCACGAGGTTCCTTGTAAGGATGCGTGAAGTATAGACCTTTTGGGCATAACGAATTTTACCATATGTTAATCAAGTGACAATTAATTAATGAATTGGTATGGATAGTTAGATAATTTTTAAAAAAAGATAATAACTTATTAGTGCCTCATGACTCAGTCCTAGGGAGGATGTTTTAGGCTGAGCATGGGAAGACCATGGAGATGGTAAGCTAATCTCCCTTGGTCTCTCTCTCAAGATCGAGATGGCTCTGCATGTGTTGTCATAAAATTGTGACCCTAGCAATCTTTGATCACATTAGGGTCCTCACGCATGCGAAATCAAATCCCCTAGCCTGATCGGAGACTGGAGACTGCTCAACCCTTTAAAACTGCTTCTCCCTTGCCCTCTGCACCACCCTGTCTGCACTCTGCCCTGGAGAAAAGAGAAAGACAAGGGTGTGGTGCCCCTGTCCCTGCCCTATTTTGGGGCAGTACCCTTCCTAAGTTTTCATTAAAGGTTGTGCAGTGAGCGAGAAAACTTCCCCGATGTCGGCCTATGACAAAAATCAATTTTATTAACCCTAATTGACAACTATAAAAGTCAAATTTCCCCTTCCATTTTATCATAAGATAGATACATGAGATCATGCATTCAAGAATTCTTTTCCAGCATTGAGCATTCTCAAGTCTCCCTTCAAGGCTAGGTGTTGCATCCAAGTCAAGGATTCAACCATTGAGGAGGAGATTCATTCCAACATTCAACTTCATACAAGCATTTCTACCTACATTCTATCTACAACCTCCCTTGAGGTGATTTACATTATAGTCTTTGAGTTACATTTACCTGCAAGTATTTTCTTTCATTACTTGGTTAATTCCAAAACTGGGGTTTGACCTGAAGGCAAGCCCCCAATCCCAACCCCTTTTCCTCTCTTTTCTGTGTGTAGGTTGTAGGTGCACAACTCTACTTTTGGATTTGGACTCCATTTGCAGAGACAGAAAAACCCTTTTTGTTTCATGGATTTTTTGGAGGACCGTGTACATTCCCACCACAGTCCAAGCAACCTTTCCTTAAATTCACAGGGCAGCTTCATCTCGACATATTACTGCTAGATCCAGGTGCACAACTTCATCCCACACTCTGATCTCAAGTTATAATTAGCTCTTTTTCACTTTTGCACTTAGTCTCTATACATAATGCAATCAATTCCTTGCCATTCCAAATAGAAGAGGGGATTAACTTATCATTCTCATTTCATTCAGAATTTTATCTTCTTCTTTGGAGGTTGAATCTAATGTATTCCCCCCCTCTTCCAATGTAATGCGTGAAAAGTGTTTGAAGGGAAATCCGTAGTGAAACTCTCTTCTATTCTTGGAGGGAAAGGGTAGCTTTCCTCTTGATCTCTAATTCACACATTTTTCACCCACCATTAAATTTTGCTGACATTACATTTTGGTGAACCCGATGTCTTGCATGCTTTCCTTTGAACAAAATTGCATGTTTTTCATTTGCAAGTTTCAAATTTCTACAAACTTAGTGGTTAAATCGTTAAAAACCCAGGTTTTTAAATTTATATTGAACTTGTGATTGATAAAAATTGTTTGTGGTTATCTTAGATTTGAAAATTGTTTTGTTTGTCAAATTCAATTTCCTAATTGTCTTGTTCAGTTTGCAAATCAAATTTACAAAATTAAGCAGTTACTTGTTAAAACCCTAATTTTCAAAAATCATCTTGAACTTGTGCAAAAATTGGATTTCCGTTTAATTTTCAGATTTGTGATTGTTCTCAAACTTGTTTTCATTCCTACAATTCAAATTTTTAATTTCCCTCCTTTTTCTCAAAATTCAAATTTCAAAATTAAGTGGTTAGGTCATAAAACCCTAATTTTCAAATTTAATTGGATTTTGTGCAAATTTCAATCAATTTCAGTCCAATTCAGATTTCTAAACATTTCTCAAGGTGTCCCTATCCATTAGGTTTGACATTTTTCAAATTTGCAATTCAATTCCTCTTTTTCTTCAAAACCCAAATAGGGTCCTATTTTTACATTTGAACCTTAATTTCGCCCATCTATAAATCATAAAATTCGCCAATTTTGGGGGATTAGATTTGAAATCATCGTAATATTCATCCTTGAAAATTTTTCGAAAAAAGTTAGTCAGACCATGTGCATTCCCGCCACGGTCCTTGGCTTTTTTCCCAAAATTTCAGGAGACTATTATGATTGTATTTAATAGCCTAAATCCAAAAGATTGGTTGATTTTCTCAATATTTGATCCCTCTAGAATTGAAAATACCTCCAAAATTCAACATTTCAAATTTCAAGAAAATTTTTAAAATTAAGCGGTTAAGTATAGTCTGTCGTGATTTTAAAAATTCCGATTTTAAAATTAAGTGGTATTCCCTTGGCCCTAATTTTAAAATTCCAATTTTATTGCATTTTTGGAAATTTTGTCATCCTCTTCTTCCAACAAAGTTCAAATTGTTTAATCAGTATTTTCTTAAATTTTACATTAATGAATTTTGTAAGCTTTGTTCCAAATTCAAAATTTCAATTTTCCTTCTCGTGCATGAGTTTTACCACTATTAGTCCTAGACCTACACTATCCCCGTTAGATGAAGCATTAAAATTAAGGCCTCCCAAGGTATAATTACCAAGGAGATGGAGCCTAATTTGGGTGGCTTCTTTAATGAGGATCATGCTAATTTTTCACATCCTAATCATGTGCCTATTCACCACATTGATGAATCCCATGATGAAGAAGAAGCTTTAACTAGGGTCTCTATAGATCAACTTTCCATATTGGACAATCAATTTGATAACTTTCAACAATGGATGTCCCAAGAATACCCTAATAGTGAAACTCTTCCATTAATTGAAGGTCTTAAATGCATAATTCAAAGTGATAAGAATGGAATTGATATATTGTGTGGAATTGCACATATTGTTTATTCTAATGTCATGCCTATCAAGACTTGTGCCGAAACCCTAGGTTATTCACAACCTTCAACACAAGTCAATCATTATATTCCTTTGACTACTCTTATGACTAGTATTCTTACTTTTACCTCCAACATCATGGCTACTTCAACTCAAAATGTCATGTATACAACAATTGGTCATGGGGGCAATCCCTCTTCTTCATTTAATTATCCATCTTTACCTATGTCTTCCATAAGTATTTGTCTTATCCCTCAACCAATCAATGTGACACAAGGGGGCAATTCCTTCAACAACTTTGTTCCTCCTTTAAGTGTCCCTTTTCCTACCCAATCATCACCTATGCCTACTTATCATAATGTCCCACCACCTTATTCTCATTTCATGCCTTCTTTCAATAACATCACACCACCTTCTCAATCAGCTATGTCTAACATCAATTCTTCTACCGAAGTGACAATTAACAATCTTGCTCAAACCGTGTCTTTCTTACAACAACAAATTGCTTATATGAGTCAATCCAAGATTAGTGTGCCCACCTTTGATGTTGTGAACCCACTTTCTCTTGATATTGTTAAAGTCGTGTCACCTAAACATGTTGAGGTCCCTCAATTAGAACTCTATAATGGAAAAGGTGATCCTCTTATGCATGTCAAAACATTTCAAACCTTGTGTACCGATTTTGCTTATGATCAAAGATTGCTTGCAAAATTGTTTACAAGAACACTAAGAGATAAGGCTTTACAATGGTATTGCTCTTTTCCTTCTTATTCTATCACTTCCTTTCAACAACTGGCAAATGCTTTCATCCAACAATTTCAAAACAACATTGGTCCTAAAATCACTTTGACTGATTTAATGCATTGTAAACAAGGTGTTAAAGAAAAGTGATTGATTTCATTGGTAGATATAAGCATTTGTGTGCTCAAATTTCTTTTCCTATACTAGATAATGATATTCAAAGAATTTTCATTTGTAATTTACAAAAAGATATCAGGGAAAAGCTTCTTTTGTCTGAGTTTACTTCCTTTCTGTAGTTGTGCGCAACACTCCACAATTATGAACTGGTTGTGAGTCAAATAGAAAAATCCACTCCTATGTCTTTGAGTGATAAGGGGGAGAGTGTTCAACAACTATTTGTGAAGTTCAAACCAACAAAAAGCTTCATCAAGTTCAATGATACAATCAACAACCACAATGTGAATGCTACAACAGGTGTGCCTCCTATTTCATTTTTTTTCTGAAGAGAACGACAGTTTACTCCTTTAAATGAATCTTTACATTGTATTATGTCTCAGTTGTTGCAAAGAAATGTTATCAAACTTCCTCCTATAAAACCAGTTGATCCTTCTAAACTTGCATCCCAATATTTTGATAACAATTCATTTTGTCAATTTCATCGTCAGTCTGGTCATAATACTGAGAAATGTTTCGCATTGAAAAATAAGATTCAAGATTTGATTGATAATAATACTATATCTGTGGTAGGTGTGAATGATAAAGGGAATAAATCAATAGCTCCTCCTAATCAAAATCTTCACATTTTCACTAATCCCTTGCCTTCTCATACCTCTAACGTTATTGAGATTGTGCCTACTATTTATGGTGAAAATGGATAACAATAATAACGATATTGAAAGACTAAATGAATTCAACCACAAAACCCTAGCCTAACAACAACAAAGATCCACCATAACATATGAAGATTACCTAAGACAATGCAAATCAAATGAAATCACAAAGATTATACCATCACATGTCCAATAGGGTTTGGATCTCCATTCTTCTTGTCTCCATTGATCTTGCTTGATATATTTGCTCTCAGATTTTATGTGCAGAAGAGCTCAACAAAGAACGGAATGTGGTTGCAAGTAGGATCGCATATGCCAAGTAGTCAAATTGATCAAGTAGTTAGTTAGGGTTGATAATGAAGGAAGCATCTCCTTATATAGAAGACACCATAAGAAATGGAGGGATAAGATTGAGAGGTGTAAAAGGAGGTCGGCTATGATTAGAGGGTAGGTAAAAGAAATAATAAAATAATGAGAGGGTAGGTAGTGTATGAATTAAGAGATGAATGACATGTGTCATGGGTAGAAAAGGTTAATGAATTAATTAAATAAATAAAGATTTATTTAATTAATAGAGGAAGTGGGATAATTTTAAATAAATAAGATATTTATTTAATTTAGGAAAAGAATAATTTAAATAAATAAATGTATTTATTTAAATGAGAAATAAGGCTAGAAGAGGATAAATGAATTAATTAAATAAATAAAGATTTATTTAATTAATAGAAGAATTAAGCTTAGATAATTAAATAAATAAAATATTTATTTAATTAGACTGGACAATTTTGGGTGTCTACACCTACTTCTTTCTCTTCTGAAGGAATTCACCTCTATGACTTCGAACTTGGTAAATATGATAGAAAACAAGATACGCCTAACGATCCTTGTATTACATTTGACCCTAGTGAGACCATTAGAGCACCCAATGGTCCTTTATACATAGTTGCAAAGGTTAAGGATATACCTTGTCGTGGTGCCCTTTTTGATCTCTTTTGAATGGTTAATGTCATCATTGAGGAGTATCTTTTCACTTTACGATTTCATAAACCAATATATGATGCTTCTAATGTGGTTGTGAAGTTATTTGATGGATTCTCTTGTCCTACCATTGGTGCTATCACCCTTCCTATTGAAGTTCATACTAAATCCATGGATGTCGACTTTGTTATCATACCCTCTTCTGAGCAATTCCATGTGAAGTTGGGCTATCCTCAGTTATATTCCATGAAGGCTATTGCTTCTCCAATCCACAAGTGTCTAAAACTTCCTCACAATGGAGAAATCATAACCGTGGACCAAAGCTTATTTTGTCCATCCGAAAGAAGCCCTAGTGTTCCTATTGATTTCTTTTGGCCTAAGCAATTTTGATCTTTTCCATCATGGAGGGATGCTCTTTTTCAATCTTTTAAAAAATTGAAGAAAGATATGATCTTATCCTTAAGTCTTCCTAGATCCCCAACACTTGGCATTCCTATCATACTTTAAGATAAAGTTCTTCCCCTCACCGATAGAACTAATCTCCCTCCTAAGGAAGATCGTCAACCTATTCCTATGGATGTGACTATACCTTCTCCTAAGAAGAACAACAATATTCTTCCTAAGGTTAGACCTGTACCTCCTCCTCATGATGGAACTGGTCTCCTTCCTACACCTAATATTCCTCATTTGAATGGTGCAGTTCCACCTCCTTCCTCTTATCAAGAGAAGAGGCCTACTTCTCCTCTTGTTCAGCCTAAAAGACCTCAACCTAAACCTTCAACTATCAAGGAGTGAAATATTCCTCCTTTTTCAAGTGTTCCTCCTCCTTCTCAGCCTTCCACTAAGACTCGACGAAATTGTTGTGCGAGAGAGTGCCAACGAAGATGTCATGTTTGAGCTCGTGAAGTTGTCCCTCAAAATACTCAATCTCCTAAGACTCCAATAGTTGACATGATTCCCTTTTCTCCTAAGCAAGATGTTCAACCTACATCTCCAAATTATAAGTTGCACAAAACATGTGATGGCTTTACTCCTATTCATGTTCTTTCTCCTCTTTCTCTAAACTTTGATGAAGAAATGGGTGAAAATGTTATTCATGATGGTAATACAACTCCTAATTCTTCTGATAGTGAGTATGAATAGGTTGATGTGGACAAGCATTTATCAACTGAATTTTCACAAACCCTAATCCTAGCTCCTAGAATCAAACAAAGTGACTTACAACATGAGCATAGTCCTTGTTTGGATCTTGTGATAGATCTATCTATTGTGCTTGATGTCACTCCTTTTTGCGTGTTGCTCGCCTTCTAGAAATAGTTATCAGCAAGATCGGGAGGTGGATGTCATACTAGATTAGCAACATTAGAATTGTAGATCTTCTCTCTCTCTCCTTTATTTTTCTTTTGTGACCATTCTTCTATGTGTATCCCTGTTCTTCTATTATTCCCTTAATGTCTACTTGGGGATGATGCAAAGCATTGAGATCTTTTCTTGGTCTTTTTCATGTTGACTCAAAAGACATCCTCTCTTCCCTTTCTTCCAAGGTAGTGTCCTTCTTTGAGGAAAGATGATAATTATATGCACATACATATATGATATACATAAGTTAAATCATACAGCATACTGACCCCAAGGAAAGCGAAACTACCTCATGTCTTGTGGTCATTATCCTTGGGTTTATTCCTTGATTGGGGGCTAAATCCTTGTTATAACATGCTCCCTCTCTTCTCTCTCTTAGTTTTATCCTACCTTAAAGCAATCGCTCCCAATAAGGCATGCACGATCGCTTTAACGTGGGGGCATACACTTCGCTCATATTTTCCTTCTTGATACTTAGAATTACTTAGTGAACTTTGTTGCTTTGTAATCTTTGGTATCCTTTCTTTCATGACTCATAGTGAGGGGGACTTTCCTACTTGCAGTCATGGTTATCCCCTTCTCAATCTTCCCTTTTACTTTGTCAATCAAATTCGTAAGATCCTAAATCCACTAGGGGCTTGGCACATCTTGCCTCCTTCACATTGTAAAATTATTTCAATCTTGTTTCCTTGTACTTTATCAGCAATATTGGCATACGTTCATACTCCCGCTAAAGTGGGGGCTAAATGTAGTGTCATAAAATTGTGACCCTAAATTTTTTTTACCACATTAGCGTCCTCACGCATGCAAAATCGAATCTCCTAGCCTGATCGGAGACCGAAGACTGCTCAACCCCTGAACATTGCTTCTCCCTTTCCCTCTGCGCGACCCTGTTTGCACTCTTTCCTGGAGAAAAGGGTAGGATAGGGGCATGGGGCCCCTGTCCCTACCCTATTTTGGGGTAGGACCCTTCCTAAGTTTGCATTGAAGTTTGTGCAGTGAGTTGTTAAACTTTTCGATGTCGGCCTGTGATGAAAATCAGTTTCATTAACCCTAATTGACGAGTATAAAAGTTGCATTTCCCCTTCCATTTTGGCATAAGATAGATACATGAGATCATGCATTCAAGTATTCAAGAGCATTCAAGCATTCTCTTCCAGCATTGGGCATTCTCAAGTCTCCCTTCAAGGCTAGGTGTTGTATTCAAGTCAAGGATTCAACCATTGAGGTGGAGATTCATTCCAACATTCAACTTCATACAAGCATTTCTACCTACATTCT
This sequence comes from Cryptomeria japonica, assembly GCF_030272615.1. NCBI lineage: Eukaryota > Viridiplantae > Streptophyta > Pinopsida > Cupressales > Cupressaceae > Cryptomeria > Cryptomeria japonica. The sequence goes on from NC_081415.1 coordinate 599,559,300, forward strand.
CTCTACAACCTCCCTTGAGGTGATTTACATTACAGTCTTTTAGTTACATTTACTTGCAAGTACTTTCTTTGATTGCTTGGTTAATTCCAAAACTAGGGTTTGACTTGAAGGAAAACCCACAATCCCAACCCCTTTTCCTCTCTTTTCTATGTGTAGCTTGTAGGTGTGTAGCTATACTTTCGGATTTGGACTCCATTTGTAGAGGCAGAAAAACCCTTTTCATTTCACGGATTTTTCAGAGGACTGTGTACATTCTCGCCATAGTTCGGGCAAATTTTCCTCAAATTCACAGGGTGGCTTCATCTTAGCGTATTACTACTAGATCTAGGTGCACAACTTTAACCCACACTTTAATCTCAAGTTATAATCAATAATCAGTTCTTTGCCACTTTTGCACTTAGTCTCTATACATAATTCAATCAATTCCTTGCCATTCCAAATAGAAGAGGGGATTAACTTATCATTCTCATTTCATTTAAATTATATCTTCTTCTTTGGAGGTTGAATATAATGTATTTCCCCACCGCGCCCCCTCTTCCAATATAATGCATGAAAAGTGTTTGAAGGGAAATCTATAGTGAAACTCTCATCTCTTCTTGGAGGGAAAGGGTAGCTTTCCTCTTGATCTCTAATTCACACATTTTTCACCCACCATTACATTTTGGTGACATTACAGCATGTCATAGGCTAGTGCCTTGTGTTGGCAATATTGCATTATAACAGACAATGAAAGATTGTTGGCATTTCAATAAGGATATTGAGAAGCTTGTTGATGATTATGGATATAACTGATTCAGGATGTTTACTATCTTGATATTATTATTTTGTCATTGATGTCAAGAAATTGATTTTCTAATTCAGTATGATGTTGCCATATCTTGAGAAGTATGATATGAAGAATATAAAGATGTTGGTAAAAGACACGGGAAAGAATATGATGAATAAGGGGATGAATAAGGTATTCAATGGGCAACTAGTACTGAGTCAGAAAATGATGAGATCATGATGTTTTAGATTGTTTTAACATCATACATATGTTGTAAATTGTAAAGGTTAATACTATACTATGTTATCAAGTAAAGAACCTAGTCGGTAAACACTAAGGTTATTGCTATCGGTTAATGAAGGCGGAATGTCTACCGAGTGAAGTTTAGTATTCACCGAGTTGTTACCGAGTTGTAACCGAGCTATAATAGAATGCATAAATGTTTGCATGTGTTATTTAATGAAGGAAGCTAATGAGCTGGAACTGATTAAATGATTGGTGAGCCATGGAAGAAGTTTGTTAACGAATCTAAGGCAAAGGAAAGTTGGCATGAAGATCTACAGCTCAGATTAAACCGCAATACCCTAGCACAAGTTCCAAGGTGGGGTAAAACATTTTCAGATCAAAAGATGCATTGAACCTAGACAAGATCGAAGATCTGAGGGCTATGATTGGTCATGGGAAATGTGATCAAGGAGATTAAGCGGTTACCTAATTGTTTATAAATAAGAAATTATTGATAAACAATGTATGCGGGCAAGTGTATGCACAGGGATGCTACATAGTGATTACCGAGCATAGAAGCTTGAAGACCTGTTAAAATAACAGAGTATAGAAGCCCTGCAGATAACAAGATTAGTTCTATGTCTAGATTGTATTGAACAAATAGGAATCTGCTTTAGCATTTTAGATGTAAAGTTGCAGATAGATTTTTATTACTATTATTTTGTGAAAGTGACAGAAAATCTCTTAACCGAGTGGACTTAACAATCTTATCTGTAAAACCCTCTAGCAAGGTGACATTCTGATTGAGTGTTTGAAATCCTTTAACAAGGTCACTTCTAACAAGGTGAAGATCTTAACAGATCTAAGGGAAATCCCTTAATCGGGTCACATCTAGCAATGTGTTTGTAATCTTTAACAGGATTTGCTTTTAACCGAGCATACACTAGAAGAGTATATTTCTTAGTGGGTCTGAAATCCCATAGTGGTTTTTCCCTATTTGGGTTTCCACGTTAAATCTGGTGTTATGAGGTTTATGATGTTTATATGCTTTTGAGTTTGCATGTTTGACAATTTTGGTTATATTACTGAAGTATATGTTACCGAGGTTGAATCCGATGTTTTTATGGATGATTAAGTTTGTATGATTCACCCCCCCCCCCCCCCGCTCTCATCTTGTTGGCTATTGGATTTGTACTTATATTAAGTATCAGAACTATCAATTGGTATCAGAGCTTTGGACTCTGGAAGGAAAGTTTAAAGGCACTTGAGTTAAAGATCCAAAGATGTATAAGAGGGATGCACAGAAGCTGAACAAGTCAAGTTTCTCTACATGGCAAAAAAGGATGAAGCTACATCTATCAAGAGTTGGAGAATATGTTGTATACTATTTGGAGAATGATTTTGTTACACCAAGCACCTATCCATTGACTATGGAAGAGATAAAGGCAAAGAAATAACATATTCAAGCAATGATTGAAATAACATCTGCATTGACCGATTCAAAGTTTAATGATCTAGAAGGCTGCAATGATGCAAAGGCAATGTGGGATAAGCTCATATCAGTATATGGAGGAGATGAACATATTCAAAGAGCAAAAGTAGATAGTCTAAGAGGACAACTTGAATCTATGAGGATGAATGAAGGTGAGAACATAACTCAATACAGTACAAGACTAAAGGAGATTGTCAATCAAATCAAAGGAGCGGGTGGAACTATTGAAGAAAAGGATATAACAAGTAAGTTGTTGAGAACCCTTCTACCAACTTATGCAATCCGAGTCTCTGCAATCAATGAACTAAGGTCTATACCTAATATGCCAGTTTCTTTAGATGATACTATTGGTAAGCTACATGCATTTGAGTTAAGTAACTTTGATAACAGTGATTCTTCGGTAAATAAAGTTGAATCTGCATTTAGTTCTTTTCATCTTGATGAATCTAATGTTTTCAATGAAAGAAAGTATAAGTACTCTGAAGGAGATCACAGTGGAGCAAGTGAAAGATTTCATAAGAACATGGAGGCAATACACAAACTGTATGAGGAAATCAGAAAGCAAGAAGAGTTTGAAGCACTACTAGCCAAAAGGTTACCGAGAGGCAAAGGTAAGTATAAAGGGAAGCTACCTTTGAAATGTTTCAATTGTGATAAGATAGGACATATGGCTTCTAACTGTCCTGACAAAGATTTTACTGAAAAGAGAGATTACCGAGATGACAAACAGAAAGATAATCATTACAGAGGACACCGAGACTTCAGAAGAAGAGATAGAAAGACATGCTTAATAGCTGATGAGGAATCTAAGAATGATAAATCAAATGAGACTGATATAGAGGAATTAGTTTATGTGGCTATCAAAGATGGATTAGATGAAGAAAGGTATGAAGAAAAATCCCTAATATCTCATATAAACACTAATGATTCTTGGATCATAGATAGTGGATGCTCACATCATATGACAGGATATAAACACAAGTTTTTTATATTAGAAGATTATGATGGAGGCTATGTTAGATTTGGTAATGATACACCATGTCCGATGAAAGGTAAAGGATCTATAACACTTCTTGGCAATGCAAGATGCAATGGTGTTTATTGGGTTGAAGGTTTGAAATATAATTTGTTGAGTGTAGCATAGCTAAACAACACAAGTTACCGAATAGAATTTCAGAAGGGAATTGTCAAAGTTCATGACAAAAATGGAAAGTTAGCTGCTATCGGGATGCAAACAAAAGGTAATACTTTTCACCTTGACTCAACTCAGAATAAGTGTTTGCATGAAAAGATAGATGATGCCTGGTTATGGCATAAAAGGTTTTGTCATGTAAATTTTGATAATCTAATCAAAATAAGCAAGAAGCACTGAGTAAGAGGTCTACCGAGTCTTGAAAAACCTGAGAATGCTATGTGTCAAGGATGCCAGATGGGCAAGATGACAAGATCGAGCTTTGCAAAATTCTTACACTTCTAAGGGAATTTTAGATCTAGTTCACACTGATCTTTGTGGTCCTATGAAAGTTCAAAGTTATTATGGTGATAAATATTTCATATTATTTGTGGATGATTATTCAAGGATGATGTCAGTAATGTTTTTAAAAGAAAAATCAGAAGCTTTTCAAATGTTTAAATGGTACAAGGCAAGAGTTGAAAATGAAACAGGAAAACAACTGAAATGTCTTAGATTAGATAGAGGAGGAGAGTTCACATCTGATGAGTTCAACTTATTTTGCAATGATCATGGTATTAAAAGACAAGTCTTTGCACCGAGAACTCCACAGCAGAATGGAATAGCTGAGAGAAGAAACAGATCTATTATGGATTGTGCTAGAACACTGATGATTGAAAAGAAGGTGCCACAAACATTTTGGAGAGAAGCAATAAGCACAGCAATTTACACCTTGAACCGACTACAATTGAAGAAAGGTACTTTGAAGACACCATATGAAATCTGGTATGATAAGAAACCTAATGTAAGTTATTTTAAAATTTTTGGAAGTATATGCTATGTTCATAAAGATGATAGAAATGGCAAGTTTGATCAGAAGAGTGAAGAAGGAACATTTATAGGTTATTCTTCTAGAAGCAAAGCATTTAAATGTCTGATCAAATCATCTAACAAAATAGTAGAAAGTGCAAATGTGAAAATTGATGAATTTGTAGAAAGAAATGATGAAGGAAATTCCAAGGAACCAGAAGACTATGATGAATTTGTCTATGTTCAACCGAGAAGTCTTACCAAGAAGACTGTTGAAGAAAATGAAGAGAATATCTAGTTACCGAGTGATGAAGAAGATCATACAGAGCCTACCGAGCCTATATTAGCCAAGTATGTCAAAAGACATCATGCACCAAGTCAGATTATAGGAGATAAGGATGATCCAGTGATGACAAGGAACAAACTAAGACAGAACACATGTTTGATATCTGAATTTGAACTGAGAATAGTGAAAGAGGCATTTAACAGTGAAGATTGGATAAATGCTATGACAGAAGAGATTGATCAAATCAAGAAGAATGACACATGGACACTAATCCCAAGACCAAAGGACAAGAATGTAATCAGTACAAAGTGGATTTTCAGAAACAAGCTAAATGAAAAAGGAGAGGTCATTTGAAACAAAGCAAGACTAGTTTGCAAAGGTTATGCTCAAGAAGAAGGAATTGATTATGGTGAAACTTTTGCACCTATTGCTAGACTTGAAGGAGTAAGAACATTGTTGGCCTATGCTGCTTTCAAGAATTTCAAGGTATATCAAATGGATGTCAAATCTACATTTCTGAATGGAATATTAGAAGAAGAAGTTTTTATTGAACAAACTGAAGGATTTGTTGAAGACAATAATAAAGATCAAGTATGTAAATTGAACAAAGCTTTATATGGTTTGAAACAAGAACCAAGAGCATGGTATGAAAGATTGCACTCTTATTTGATTAAGATTGGTTTTATAAGGACAAGTGAGAACAACAATATGTACATGAAGAATGATGAAAATGGAATACTGATCTCAGCCATATTTGTTGATGATATTATATTTTGTGGAAATGACTCTTTATGCAAGAACTTTAGAAATGAAATGAGCAAAGAATTTGAGATGTCATTAATCGGTGAGATAAAGTATTTTATAGGTTTACAGTTACCGCAAATGAAAAATGAGATTTTCATTACTCAATCCAAGTACATAAAGGAAATCTTGAAGAGATTTGGAATGGAGGATTCAAAACTAGTAAGTACTCTTATGACTACCAACTGTAAATTATCAAAGAATGATGAATTTGCATCTATTGATGAGACACTTTACTGATCCATGATTGGAAAACTACAATATGTTGTTCACAGCAAACCAGACATAGCACATGCAATAGGTATAGTTGCAAGATTCTCTGCAGATCCTAAGGAAACACACATGACAACAATCAAAAGAATTTTTAGATACTTGAAAGGCACTGAGGATTATGGCTTAGTATATCAGAAAGGAAATTATTTTGATTTAAAAGTTTATACTGATGTTGATTGGGCAGGCAACATTGATGATAGAAAAAGCACAAGTGGAGGAGCTTTCTTTTTAGGAGAAAGACTAGTGAGTTGGCTTAGCAAGAAATAAGGATGTGTTTCACAGTCAATAGCAGAAGCTAAATACGTAGCTGCAGCACTGAATTGTACCAACATTGCATGGATCAAACAACTGTTGGAAGGTATAAATGAGAAAGTTACCGAGCCAGTAACTATATTCTGTGACAATACTAGTGCCATTAATATTTCAAAAAATCCTGTTATGCACTCTAAGACAAAGCACATATCTATCAAACCTTCAACCCTTGAGTACATACAAATGTAAGTAATAATATGAGTTAATCAAATGTAAGTAGAAAGAAAGAAGAAAATGATATACCCTTGCTAGTTGTGTCTTATTATTTGTTAATCATTTATATTCCTTAATTTGAACTCATAAGACATGATTGAAGTTGTCATGCTTAGTTTATGAGATAGATTAGTTTGTTGTAATTTTAATATATTTTGCCAAATAGTTGAATCAACAATATGATTATTTATGTGGTAATTAATGTTAGATAGAAGATATGTAGATGTGATGGAAATATGGATGTTGTTTCTTTCTTCATGTTATATCTTTAGCAATGGAGATGAATTATTTCTTGTACTTTCAATATTTTCATATGAATATGGATGTAAACTAAGTAAATGTTAGCATAAATTCATGAGATCAATGGTATGAACATTGACATTAAACAAAAACCTAAACTATCATTGGTAAAGCATGTGAAATACAAGATCATTGAAGATGTAGTTGGATTCTTGGAAACTAGGAAATCTCTAAGACTGAAAACTAAAACGGGACTTAGTACATAGACATCATTAAGAGCTAAATTAGAATTCATATAATTGTGTTATGGCTTCCATAAAACTAATGTTGCATAAATAGCATTATAAACATGTAGATTTCATAAGTAGGTTAATGAGCATGCCTTGGTAGATGCATTGAATAGTGGACAGTAATAGTAGCATATCATGTGAAGTGTGTGATATAGATTAATATGCATACATGAATTTGTAGTTGTGTTCCATGATAGGGTAAATCATTAGAATCATATAATTAAACTAATATGATAATGGTGAACTAAACGGATTGACCATAAACTATAATTAGCGTACGACTTAGTAGTGACGTCAATACCCTGGGGAAAGTATGGAACCTTGTAAGCTATTAAACCTTGTAAACATGACTTCACTTGTGTTAGTAGTGTAATGTATGAGGCAATAGATGAACACTTAACGTTCAATTTTAAACTATTGAACTAAATCATAAACTTAATGTCTAGATTGTGTTAGATCTAACCTTGTTAGTAAACCAAAAAAAATTATTCCTCTTTTGGATCTAGTTGTAGTAAGTTTCCTTGGGGCTTGTTGGTGGGCGCTACAACTGCCATGACCGTCAAAGATCAGAAGGGCCCTATTAGCAGGTTAAACCCCACCAAGGACTAAACATACAAAATGTTCCAACCAATTGAGGAATAACTCCTTTGTCATCCATGCATGTTCTTGGACTGCCATGCATGCTCCTGGATCACAGTTTGCATTGTAGTTTTGGATATGCCTCTTGGATTTGAACAAGTAAAAACTAGGAATACTAAACCCACATGCACTAACACATGCCAAAACAGTAATCCACTCTCTACTTTTTAAAATAAGGTGCGGTACAAACCTCTGCCCCAATTTGGCTATCACTCTCATTCCACAATTCCTCATAGCTTGCACACCAATCTCATCACAATTCCAAATTCGACTGGATCCATAGTGATTCAAGTTTTACATCTTCTCCAAGTTGTCATAGAAAGAGGCAACAATACAAGGTTGAAGCATAATGGCTCTATCAGAATCCACTCATTTTCTTGTTCTCATTGTCAAATCTGGGTGCCTCTGTCTAAATCTTGCCCACCATGACCTCCCTGGCATCCCATTTCTGAATGGATTGGGCCTATTCCCACTAATTTGGCCAACAGTTGATTGTAGTTGACTTATTTGTAGACCATGGCCAATTTCAGCCATGTCCTTGCACCATTGGACAACTTCAGCCTCCTCCTCTTCTGATAAAATGGTGCGTGAACCCCTCATAGTTGTACTTGTAACTCCCATCAGCCATGCCCTCATAGAGGTAATGGGGACACCATACTTCATTGATGTGGATAAAATAGACATATGTTTGTCTTCTATACATGTTATTGTTGCTTTCATGTTGGATATGCTCCATTTTATTTGGCACCTTTGAGGGAAGCACATTCGGTGTTTCAGGAATAGGATTGCAACCTACACTAGAAGGCTCATCTACAGCAGTAGGTTCGACATTAGTTGCATTATTCACTGCATTGGGTAAATCGGGAGTCACTATGTCTTCATTTTGGGTCATACTATCTTCGTGAGTAAAGTGCACCCCACGAGTGACTCTAATTGTTCGGCGTCTAATGAATTTATTTCCCTTTCTACCTCATGCCATGTTGTTCACCTAACCTACAACCATATGGTAGAGAGAGAGAGAGAGAGGTCATTGAGATAACTGATGAAAAACAAATCAATTTCTGCAGGTACCAATGAGAACAAATCCATCATTGAATATCTTAGAACAAAATAAAATGCTACTATGTGTGTCTATATATATATATATATATATATATATATATATATATATATATATATATATATATATGTAGCGTCCTAAAATTGCGACACTTGCAATTTTGACTGCATTTGGGTCTTCACGATGGCGATGCAACACGAAACCTGAATGGAGACCCCGAAACTTGTCCACAACATCAAAAACTGCATTTTTCCAGCACCCTGCCTGATCCCTTCTTGCACCCTGCTGTCCCGGGAGGTGGGACCAGAGCGCCCAGCGCCCTGGTCCTTCAGGACTAGGGCGCCCAGCGCCCTGGTCCCCTAGGACCATGGCGCCCAGCGCCCTGGTCCCTGGCCCTATTTTGGGCCCGGTCTCCTATGAGGCTTCGGGTCTTTAAGTTTGCAAATTGGAAAATAACACTTCCTGGTCGGCCCAAGGTCAGAAAAATCAGTCTATTAGCCCTAATTGACAAGTATATAAACTACATTTTCCTCTCCCATTAGGGGTAGATGAAAAAAAGAGGAAGGACATATGTGTACAAGATGTGGAAACAATATTCAAGCATTCAAGCATTCCTTCAAGCAATTGATCATTCTAAGTCTCCATTCAAGGCTAAGTGTTGCATTCAAGACAAGGATTCAACCATTGAAGAGGAGATCACATATCACATACCACATACAACATACAACATACAACAACATCTACACCTTCGCATGTAAGAATACAAACATTCTTACAACAAGGTTGCAGGTACGCGGCTGAAATTGAAGATCTGGAATCCTTGTGTAGAGACGAACAGACCCCCCTTCGTTTTGTGGATTTTTCGGAGGACCGTGTGCACGTCGGGCGCCATCGTCCCGTCAACTTTTGCTCAAATTTGCAGGACAGCGCCGTCTCGACATTTTACTGCTAATTCCAGGTCCGCGGCTTCATATCATATCCCTATCTCTGTTTATAAGTGAATCTTTCCTACTTTCTATGCATTCCTAGCTTAATCATTCTATCCACATTCTTTACAAAAGAGGGTATCCTTGCTATCACAACCCTTGAAACTCATATAGAATCCAATCTTGCATTGCATGGGATTGGATCTTGTGGGTTTCAACCCCTTTTTTGAATGTAAAGTCTCTCCTAAGTGAAAACCATCAACCCTAGTGACTCTCCCTTCTCTCTCCTTGGAGTTGGGGAGGGGAGAACGACTAGGGTTCGATTTTTTCCGCTTTACATTTTGGTGAACCTGACGTGAACATCCTTTCTGATTATTCATGGTTAGATCTGAAAATTGGATGCCTTGATTACATTTCCATGTTTGACCTTTTGCAAAATTTTAGAGGTTAATTGCATAAAAACCCTAAATTTTCTTTTTAGTAATTGAGCTTGTGAAATGTTTAATTGTTAATGCGTGTTTCAGATCTGCCCTTCTATTACAAAATATCAATTCACATTTGTGCTTTAATTTTGAAAATTAAGTGGTTAAGTGTCAAAACCCTAATTTTTGAAACCCTCTTGATTCAACCTTTGTCCGACAATTTCACTGATCAAAACATCTCCAAATCAGCTGTAACTTTGGATTCCGCAATAAAATCATAATATCTTTCATCCCTGAAAATTTGGAAAAAAGTTGCGAGGACCGTGTGCACTCCGAGCGCCATCGTCCCCGACATTTTTTCTGAAATTTCGGGAGCTAGATCTTACTATATTTTTCTGCTATAATCCAGAATTTTGGCTGATTTCATCAATTCTAACACTTTCAAAATTACAGTCAAAGTTGGTCTAGCGATTGCTTGGTTTAAGGCTTCTAATCATTCAAAAAATTGTTGAAATTGAAATTTGTGTCAAAATTGTGTTCCTTACTATCCTAAATCTGAAAAGTGTGTTGGCATTCATTCGAAATTTCAGTGCTTTATTCAAATTCTTGCAATTTGTAACTTTCGAAATTAAGTGCTTAATTACAATAACTTTGATTTCCGCTTTCAAAATTGAATTTTGCGTGAAATCGAGTCAGTTTTTAAAATTCAAAACTTGCATTGCTTTTGGTATTCCCTCTAAAATCATAAAATCCAAAATTTCAGTTTCCCTCTCTTTTTCAAAATTCAAATTTTGCATTTTTCGACAATCTTGGTAGGGTTCAATTTTGAGATTGCAACTTTAATTTGGCCTATCTACAGATCGTAAAATCACTCAATTTTTTTTAGATTAGCTTTAAAATCATCATAACTTTCATCCTTGCAAATTTCGAAAAAAGTTGCGAGGACCGTGTGCACCCCGAGCGCCACGGTCCCTGACATTTTTTCCGAAATTTCGGGAGATTGTCCTGATTGTATTTAACAGCTTAAATCTAGAAGATTGGCTGATTTTACTGAAATTTGCTACCTCTAAAATTCAAAATCTTCTCTCCTTCTTTAGTGCATGAGTTTTACGACAATAAGTCCTACTTACACTATTCCCGTTAGACGAAGCCTTAGAATTAAGTCCTTCCAAGGTTTAATTACTGAGGAGATGGAACCTAATTTGAATGGCCTTTTTAACGAGGACATGGGTAATTCTTATAATCCTCTTAATGGTGAAGAAGCTCTCCATGAGGTTTCTGTAGAACAAATTTCAAAATTGGATAACCAATTTGATGATTTTCGACAATGGATGTCTCAAGAATACCCTGATAGTCAAGCTCTTCCTTTAATTGAGGGTCTAAAACGTATGCTTCAAAGTGATAAGAATGGAATTGATATTTTGCGTGGTATTGCACACATTGTGGATTCAAATGTGATGCCTATGAAAAGTTGTGCCGAAACCTTAGGTTATACACAACCTCCTACTCAGGACAATCATTCTATTCCTTTGACGACTTCTATTGCTAGTATACCTACTTTTACATCAAACATAATGACTACTTCAATACAAGACATTCCTCCTATGATCACTAGTCATGGGGGAAATCCCTCTTCTTCAATCAACCCTCTTCCTTCATTCAATCCGACTTCTTCATTCATTCCTTCAATAAGTGTTCCTATTATATCACCACAAATGAACATGACACAAGGGGGCAATTCGTTTTCCATTCCTCCTTGTAGTGTTCCTCCTGTCCAATCATCTCCTATGACTAAATATCATAGTGTCCCACCACCTTACTCTCTACCTTCTTTCAATAACATAACACCTCCATCACAATCTAACACATCTAATATGAACTCTTCGACTGAAGTGACCATTAACAATCTTGCACAAACTGTCTCTTCTTTACAGCAACAAATTGCCTCTATGAATCAATCTAAGTTCAGTGTGCCCACATTTGATGTTGCGAGCCCACTTTCTATTGACATTGTTCGAGCTATTCCCCCTAAACATGTTGAAATTCCGCATTTGGAGCTTTATAATGGTAAGGGTGATCCTCTAACACATGTTAAGACCTTTCAAACAATATGTACTGATTTTGCTTATGACCAAAGGTTGCTTGCAAAACTACTTACTAGAACATTAAGAGACAAAGGCCTACAATGGTATTGCTCGTTGCCTTCTTATTCTATTTCTTCTTTCGAACAACTTGCAAATGCTTTCATTCAACAATTTCAAAACAATATAAGTCCTAAAGTTACTTTGATTGATTTAATGCATTGTAAACAAGGTGTTAAAGAAAAAGTGACTGATTTCATTGGTAGATATAAGCATTTGTATGCTCAAATTGCTTTTCCAGTGCCTGACAATGATATTCAAAGAATATTTATTTCTAATTTACAAAAAGATATTCGAGACAAACTCCTGTTTTCTGAGTTTACTTCTTTCCAACAGTTGTGCGCAACTCTTCACAATTATCAACTGACTGTGAGCCAAATGGAACAATCACATCCTATGGCTCCGAGTGATAAGGGTGATAGTAGTCAACAACCATTTGGGAAGTTTAAACCGAACAGAGATTCCATCAAATTCAATGAAAACATCATCAACAACAATGTGAATGCAGCATCAAGTGTGCCTCCTATTTCTAAGTTTTTTAAGAAAGAAAGAAAGTTTACTCCTTTGAATGAATCATTGCACAGTATTATGAATAAGTTATTGGAACAAAATGTGTTTACTCTTCCTCCTATAAGGCAAATAGATCCTGCAAAGATTAATTCACCCTATTTTGATAACAAATCTTTTTGTCAATTTCATCGTCAACCTGGGCATGATACTGAAAAATGTTTTGCTTTAAAGGGTAAGATTCAAGATTTGATTGATAATAATACTATCTCTGTTTCTGGAGTGAATGATAAAGGCAACACATCTGTAGCTCCTCCTAACCAAAATCTTCAGATTTTTACTGATCCATTACCTTCTCATACCTCTAATATGATTTATACTAATGATTCCTCTGTCTCACCTGATGATCTTGTGTCCATGACTCCGAATGTGATTAACTTTGTGGAGCAGCAAAAAATCCCTAAAGAACTTTCCATCACCTTTGATTCTAGCAAAACTATCAGGGCACCTGATGGTCCTTTATATATAGTTGCAAAAGTCAAAAATACACCTTGCCGTGGAGTGCTTATTGATCCTTCTTGCATGGTTAATGTCATTACTAAAAAATTTCTTTTTACTTTGCATTTGAATCAAGTGATCTATGATGAAACAAATGTGGTTGTGAAATTATTTGATGCATTTTCTTCTCCTGCAATCGGTTCTATTACACTACCTATTGAGGTCCATAACAAATCCCTTGATGTAAGCTTTGCTATTATTCCATCATCCAAACAATTTCGTGTGAAGCTAGGCTATCCTTGGCTATCTTCCATGAAAGCTAGTGCTTCTCCTATTCACAAGTGTTTGAAATTTCCCCATAATGGTGAAGTTGTTACTATCAATCATAGTCTCTTTAAACCAGCCGAAAGAACTTCTAGCGTTCCTCTTGATTATTTTTGGCCTAAACAATTCCAACCCCTTCCTCCGCGAAGTGATCATCTTTTCAAATCTTATCAAAAGTGGAAAAAAGATATGATCCTATCTCTAAGTGAACCTAGAACACCAAAACTTGATATTCCTATCGTTCTTGAGAAGGAAGTTCTTCCTTTGAAAGATAAAACTAATGTCTTTCCTCAAGAAGATTCCCAACCCATCCCTATGGATGTGACTATGCCTATATCTAATAAACTTCCTAAAAGTAGACCTATCCCTCCTCGTCATGATGGACTTGGTCTCCTTCCTAAACCGAGTATTCCTCCCTTATATGGAGCAGTTCCTCCTCCTTCCTCTTATGGAGAGAAGAGACCTTCCTCTTCTCCTATTGTTCAGCCTAAGAGACCACAACCTAAACACCCAAGTGATAAGGATGAGAACATTCCTCCTCCTCAATCTTCTCAACTTCCTACTAAGACTAGACGAAATCGTTCTGCACGTGAACGCCGATGAAAGCGTCGTCTTAGAGCTCAGGCAGCTGCCTCTCAAACTTTGCAATCCCCAAAAACACCTTCAACAAGCATTATTCCATTTTCTCCTCAGCCAGAAATTGAGCCAAAATCTCCTAAATATAAGATGCATGATGGTCTTGATCCTGTGCGAGTTAAAGATCCTATTTTTATAAATCTTGATGATGATATAAATGAAAATGTTATTCATGATGAAAATGTTACTTCTCTTGCTTCTGATAGTGAATATGAACTTGTTGATATTGATAACCATTTATCTAATGAATTTTCTAAAGCACTTATCCTAGCTCCTAGACAAGAACAACGTGGCTTGGAACATGAACATAGCCCTTGTTTGGATCTTGTGATAGCTCCATCTACTGTGTTGAATGTTCCTCCTCTAGCGTGTTCCCTGCCTTCCCGAAACGTTGATCAGCAAGATCGGGGGGTAGATGACGTGCTAGACTAGTTCATTAGCATAGCAAATTCTCTCCTCCTCTCTTTTGTTACTTCTTCTATATGTTATTCTCATTCTTCTATTTGTTGTCCTTGGTGTTGTCTACTTGAGGACGATGCAAAACATTGAGATCTCTTTTGGTCTCTCTCATGTTGACTCAAAAGACACATGTGCTTCCTTCTTCTAGGTGACCTTCCTTGATTGGGGAATAAAGAACAATTATGCATACATACATATGATATACATGAATTATCATACAGCATACTGACCCCGAGGAAAGCGAAGTCACCTTGTGCTTTGTGTTTTGTGTCTATTATCCTTGGGCTTATCTCACACTTAGGGGCTAAATCTTTGTGATAACGTGCTCCTTTCTCATTTCTTATATGTATCACTACCTTAAATCAATCACCCCCGATGAGGCGTGTGTGATCGCTTTAACGTAGGGGGGCATACATCCCGTTCATATCTTTTCAAGATACTTGAAAATTTCTTGACAAATTTAGCTTTGTCTTGAAAATTTTTGACATCTTTCTTGCATGACTCATAGTGAGGGAACCTTACTACTGATAGTCATGGTTCTCCCTCGTGATCTTCCCTTTTACATTGTCAATCGAAGTCGTAAGATCCTTAGTCCACTGGGGGCTTGGTGTATCTTGCCTCCTTGACATGGTGAAAGTTTTTCAATGTTGTTTCCTTGTACTTTACCGGAAGTATGAGCGTACGCTTATACTCCCACTAAAGTGGGGGCTAAATGTAGCATCCTAAAATTGTGACACTTGCAATTTTGACTGCATTTGGGTCTTCACGATGGCGATGCAACACGGAACCTGAATAGAGACCCCGAAACTTGTCCACAACATCAAAAACTGCATTTTTCTAGCACCCTGCCTGATCCCTCCTTGCACCCTGCTATCCCGGGAGGTGGGACCAGAGCGCCCAGCGCCCTGGTCCCCTAGGACCATGGCACCCAGCGCCCTGGTCCCTGGCCCTATTTTGGGCCCGGTCTCCTATGAGGCTTCGGGTCTTTAAGTTTGCAAATTGGAAAATAACACTTCCTGGTCGGCCCAAGGTCGGAAAAATCAGTCTATCAGCCCTAATTGACAAGTATATAAACTACATTTTCCTCTCCCATTAGGGGTAGATGAAAAAAAGAGGAAGGACATATGTGTACAAGATGTGGAAATGATATTCAAGCATTCAAGCATTCCTTCAAGCAATTGATCATTCTAAGTCTCCATTCAAGGCTAAGTGTTGCATTCAAGACAAGGATTCAACCATTGAAGAGGAGATCACATATCACATACCACATACAACATACAACATACAACAACATCTACACCTTCGCATGTAAGAATACAAACATTTTACAACAAGGTTGCAGGTACGCGGCTGAAATTGAAGATCTGGAATCCTTGTGCAGAGACGAACAGATCCCCCTTCGTTTCGCGGATTTTTCGAAGGACCGTGTGCACGCCGGGCGCCATCGTCCCGTCAACTTTTTCTCAAATTTGTAGGACAGCGCCGTCTTGACATTTTACTGCTAATTCCAGGTCTGCAGCTTCATATCATATCCCTATCTCTGTTTATAAGTGAATCTTTCCTACTTTCTATGCATTCCTAGCTTAATCACTCTATCCACATTCTTTACAAAAGAGGGTATCCTCGCTATCACAACCCTTGAAACTCATATAGAATCCAATCTTGCATTGCGTGGGATTGGATCTTGTGGGTTTCAACCCCTCTTTTGAATGTAAAGTCTGTCCTAAGTGAAAACCATCAACCCTAGTGACTCTCCCTTCTCTCTCCTTGGAGTTGGGGAGGGGAGAACGACTAGGGTTCGATTTTTTCCGCTTTACAATATATATATATGGACAATAACCATATAGGCACAAAACTTGAAACTTTATATCACAAGGACAAAAAATAGAAGCACAAGATACAGTAGTGAAATATGTAACTATGATGTGATTAAAAACTAGATATTGTCGATATTCTATTAGAAATATGTATGAGTGATAATATTATTAAGTTGTCTAAAATCTATACAATATGTATGCCTGATAAGATTATTTACAGTGAGTATATACTCACTGTAACTAATATTATTAGGACCTACTGTAAATAATATTATCAGGCATCAAAAGAACAAGGTTTTTTGGTAGAGAAAACAATGAAAATGCCCCAAAAAAGTCTTCATTTCCAAAAGTTTATAGGGCAATGTAGTTGGTGCTAATTCATGCCAAGTGGGCCCATAATGTGTACGCGGGAAGGTTGTTATGGGTGTTCAACAGATTTACAGTGAATTGGATTGTAATGAAAGTGACACGGGAAATTATGTCTTATAAAATAATTTGAATGTGGAATATGAATGCATTCATTTGTGGTAGCTGATTTTCAAATTCGATTTTTTGTGGGAAACAATCGGTCATCTCATATAAAAAAAAGTCCCTCTTGGCATAAACCAAATTTTGATGGGTCAACTCAAAATATCTAGCAAGCGGGAGGTGGAGTTATTCGTGATCATCAGGGGACTACTATTGTTGCCTATGCGGGTAGCCTTAGGAATCATATTGTCACTCAAGATGAGGGAATGGCCCTCCTATGGGGTTTAATGTTCACCACTGCTATAGGTATTAGACAACTAGAAATTGAAGGTGATTCTAAAGTAATTGTGGAAGTTGTCAGTGGTAGATCTGTAGCAGGTTGGAAAGTGGAATCTATTTTGAGGGATGCAAGAATGTTTCTGGCTAACCTTGATTGTTTCACTATCTGCCACATTTTTCAAAGAAGGGAATGTGGTTGTTGACTCTATGGTTGTTGTTCGTAGGCTACAAGATAGCTTACGGTGTTGGAGGAACATTGATCTGCTGCTAGTGATCGCCAAGGAGATCTTGGAGAAAGAAAAAACTAAGTCTTAATGATGAGTCTTTCTAATTGTAATCTGATGAGGAGCATTAATTTTTAAATTTTGAATTTGGAGTGGAAACCCACCCATTATGGGTTGGGTATGCCACGTAGCTCCATATGGCCTTGTCATCAGTCTCAAGGGGGTTTAAATAATGATGATACTTATTGGTGAAGTACCGATATCAGGAAAGGCATTTTTTTATTAAATCATCGGTATGAATGTCATTGGTGGTAATGAAGGCAATAGCTGGTCTCGGCTAAATCACATTGGGTGGAATGATGGCTAACACGAGCGTAATAGATTTCATGATGGGGAAATTTGTTTAAACATGGCTTGCAATAATCACAGTGACTATTGCATGATTTTATTCTAGAATTTGTTGAGCTTGCTTCTCAACTCTGCTTCTTCTCTTGAACGACTTTCTATCCTCGTTGCCCTGCTTCTCACTTCTAAGCTAGAGGAAATGATCATGAGGGGTGACAGACTAAGACTTCAACCTGATAAAATAGATGAATTTAAGGTGTTGTCATTTTGATGATGTTGTGATTGTCATTGATGGACACACACTTACTTTCTGTACACTTTCTTGATGTATGAGTTATGCTCAACCAATATTTGTTCCAACCAGTATTATGTATTATAGTCTTTAGACTATCAGTGTTTTGCATAAGATGTTTACCGGTCACAAATTGACTGAAGACCTCAAGTGGTATGAAGACCTCAAGCGGTTTGAGAATCTCAAGCGGTACGAAGGAACAAAGCGGTAGTTAACATTTTTCCATTCTTCATTTTTGACAACCAGTAATTGGTAAATTGTATGAACTGGTATTACTCTGTGATGAGTTACCAACCGGTATTTCTGTGATGATTTATCATCCACCGACACTTTGGCGGTGATTTTGCGTCGTGTTACCAAATGTATCTACATGCACTGAACCTAGGAACTTGTAGTTTAATCCTATTGGACCGACATGAAATCAGACTCCTTTATAAGGACATCATGTCTAGGGTTTTAGATAATGATGAGGGTTTGTATGTGCGATCATAGAAGAGAAGATTAGGTCTGTGTTAAGAGTAAGAGTGTGGAGATATTGAAGACTGAAGTAATGTTGAAATGCATTAATAGTGAGCTATCAAGGATCTAACCAAGCATATTGTGCTAGTATATAGATCACTCACTTGTTGATTACTCACATCTTCGACAAGTCTGAAACCCTTAACCGGGTAGGCCTAGCAAAGCCTTTGTAAATCCTCTAACAAGGTGGTTCACAACTGTGAATCTAAAATCCTCTCACAAGGTAGTCTTTAACAGGACTTATCTCCTCACAGAGATCTAGATTCCTAACAGGATCTATTCTGGTGAAGAACATTGTATGACCTTAACCAATCTAGTTTCTATTCTGCAGATAGTTACTTGTGAGTTTCTGCTCACCGTGGTTTTTCCTATTTGGGTTTCCATGTCAAACAACTTGTGTTATGGTGATTGTGCTCTTGTGGGTGAATACCTTATTTTCTATTTGGTTTGCATTTATCTTAACCGCTTTATTAGTGAATCTGTTATACTGGTTATCTGCTAAATTGTTTAGAAGTTTGAGTTCAATAAATTTTGGTATACTAATTCACCCCCCCTCTTAGTATTCATCAATTGGTATTAGAGCCAACCTTTCTATAAGTCTAACCACTTGGAAGGAGATATGGGGGAATACATTGTGAGGGAACTTACTCATCATCTCACTCAGACTGAGAGAGCCTATGATGAACTCAAAGTCAAGTACAAAGCCTATTTGTTCAAAAGAAGAGAGCATGCTGAGAAACTAATGGAGCTTACTAAAAATAGTTCTTCTAATGAAGTAGACATGGATGCCCTAGTTGAAGAAGTTGAAAAATTGAATGAATCTAATGCCAACCTAAAAAGAGAACTAGAAGGACTTACTATCAGAATGTGTCAAGAGTTTGAGAACCGAAGGAAAGCTCAAGATCTAGTAAGAGACAAATATCATGAGATCTCCAGCTGAAGCAAGAAATCAGTGCCCTTACCGCTCATCTCCAAGATAGTAAAGTGGAAAAAGAAGAAATGCAAGGTGAACTACACATGGCTATTTATGAGAATGCAACCTTGAAGGAATCCAATGCTTCTATTTCCAAAGAACTTATTGAGACAAAGGAGATACTTGTCAAATTCAATCAGAGTACTATTAAGCTAGAGCAAAAGCTTGAATCAGCAAAACCGGTAAAGAATACCACTAGACTTGGTTTCTCCAATTATGAGAAAGGTGAGACCTCTGGAACAAAAGATGTAGCATCAAAGAAGCAACAAACATCAAAGGATAAAGGTAAGAAAAATTTTAAACCTGTTTGCTTTAATTGACTCAAAGAAGGACATACTGCTAATGTGTGTAGAAGCAAGGCCTACAATAACTTTCCTTATTTTCTAAACAATAAGCCTAGATCCAATAGATTCAATGGAAACTGCTATGCATGCAACAAGTTTGGGCATAGAGCATTTGAATGCAAGTCTATTTTGCACAACACTAGGAGATACCCTCCAAGGACTCAATGAGTTATCCTGAAACCCACTGTGAACCAGAATCCAAACCGGTATAATGCCTATGACCATCAGTCAGGTGGTGGTGGCTATCAAGTGGCAACTAGTTGGAGAGCAACCTATTTGATATGTCATGGTAGCGGTCACACTACTGCAACATGCAGAAGGAAGAATGGTAGTATGAACAATGGACTATGGAGAACACCTGGAATGGTATGATATCATTGCAAAAACTAGGACACACTGCCAGAACTTGCAGAATGAGAAAGAACCTATCAGATAATATACCAATCACTCCATAAGGGAAGATTGATGTTGAAACCGTTCAAGCAAGAATGAATAAAACATGGAAAAAGAAACCTAAAGAAGTGTCACAAGATGAACCGGTTTCTGCAACTAGTGTGGAAGTCTCTGAACCGGCAAACTGAGCTTTAGAAAAGCTTAGGGGGAGCATATCGGTTAAATATTTGAACCCCCAATTTATATCGGTAAATATCTTAACCGATATATGTTACCTATCAATCAACAGAAGATTTTGAAGCGATAAAAGGCAAAATTAGGGTTTGTACCCTAGCGGTGGAGCATTTATTATGGTAGGTGAAAGATCATTTAAAAGGGATTTTTGATGCCATTTTCACTTATCTATTTTCGAGCATAGAATTTTCAAGTGCAGAGCGACAAGAGCGATTCGTCTAGTGATTCAAAGTAAATTGAAAATCTTGCAGAAGAATCCAGAGATCATTTTCAATCAATCAAGTGAAGAACACCAAGCGGTAATCCAGCAACCGAAGTGGTGTGTTGTGAGTGACATTGCAAAACCCTAAATTTTGAAGTGTGAAGGTATTTCTTGAAAAAAATTTGTCTATCATTTGATCATGGCTTCTGCATCGCACTCCAGCCCTAGTGCACCTGTAGACTCAACAAATTTTATTTAAAAGAAGATGAAATACAATGCCCTATCCCAGATACCCACTGGAGTTATAGTTGAGGAAGATATTTTAGGATATATTGATTGAAAATTGGAAGACCTAGGATCCCTAGTGATTCATTTTCAGCTAGGTCTATTATGTGGGGATGACAAGAAAATCAAACTGGAATATAGCATCCTAGAGAGGAAGAGTTCACTGAAGATCATATCCGCATCATCCTGAGCAGAGTACATGGTGACAAAATGTATCTCGAGAGGTCGCATGATATTATACTGGAAGCAATTCATGTCATCACCGGTTTCTGTAACATTGGAGAGGTTCCAGCTCTAAGGAAGGTCATTAAAACTGAAATGACAAAATTCACCGGTTCTCTGAGTGACCAATAGGGAATGATTGTCAACACCATCAAAGATTATTTGGTTAAGTATTCTTGCATTGTGATTCGCTACCGAGTGTTTTATGCCAGCTAAATAAACTTTGTCCCCACTACTACAGTGAATGTCGCCTACAAAATGATTCAGGAAGATGCCTCATTTGATTTGTGTACCTGTTTGTAGAAGCAACTGCTATTGAACCTGAAGTCCATTAAACAGGATAATGCTTTAAGGTTCAGGTTTGGACAACTTTTGGTCAGCCTATTTTTCTACTTTCAAGGCTATTTTCCTAGAGTAGGTGATATTCAATGGTCTACTGAGCAAACGGTCACTAAGAAAATCAAGGAAAGTCTCCAAGTGGTGGGAACCAAATATCCTGAGGTTCTGAATAAATATTTTGATGAATTCAAGCAGAAAATGAGCTAGAGGATGAGGATTCCTATAGATATTGTAAAGAAATATGAAGATGACATCTTCTTTATCATAAAGGTAGATGAATGCATAATGGAAGCGGCAGAGCCAAGAAAGGAAGCAGTAGAACCTATGGGGTATGAAGTGATGTATGACATGATGGATGGGTATGCCTCTACCCTACTTGCCTCACCTTTAGATGCAAATAAAAAGCGAACCAGCACCTACTTACAGAGGGTAACACCGATTGAAGATCCTACAGTGAAAAAGGGCAAGGCAGTGCCATCGGTATTGGCACCGGTTACCTCAGCAAGTCCAAAAGTGACCAAATGATCACCTGCCAAGAAGAAACCAGAAGTTGCATCCGCTAAAGCATTTGAGAGGAAGTGGAAAACCAAAAACAACTCACCGAAGTCAGAGGATACCGAACCGGAAGTGCAACCTAAGAAAACCAGGCAATCAAGCAAGAAGGCTAAGTCTACCGGTAATGCACCTATATCATCAACACTAGTAAATATAGACATCTCTTCTTATAAGCCTTTGACACATTACTAAAGGACTTTAAAGAATATTAAGAGAAAGGTGCTTGATGACTTAAAAGAATATTTTGATGATTTTTCAGATAATGAGAAGGAAGAAGTAGAGTAGGAAATGATAAAATATTTGTGTGTTAATGACCGGTCGCCATCTGAAATTAGATCAAACACCCGATTCTTTATACAATTCTTTGGATAATAAATGGTGCATTGCCATTGAGAAAGAACGGGAAATAAGGGAGAAAGTCTTTTCTCAGTACTTTCCTAATGCCTCCAATTCTGAATTGTTTGAGATAATGGACAAGAATAAAGGTTTCTTCTTCATGAGAAGAAGAAGACTCAAGCTGCTAGAAGGTAGAACCTCTAAAGTGGAGAAGGACACTTATCTACATGCAAAAGTTTTTGTTAGATTACATTAAGTGTCTAAGGCGAATAAGAAGGCTGAACAAGAACCTAACCTATCCTCAGCCAAACGGGATGAGGTATTTGACGGTGAAGGAGAAAGAGTTACAAAACAGGTTGACACTATTGATGTGGATGCATTGGATGTTGAAGATGTTACTCTAGACATAGAGAAGGAGAAACGGGATAAAGAAAAAGCAGAGAAGGAGAAACAAGATAAGGAAAAAGCAGAGAAAGAGAAACAGGACAAGGAAAAAGCAAAAAAGGAGAAACTAGACAAGGAAAAGGCTAATAAAGAGAAAGTAGAGAAAGAGGAAGAGAAAAAGAACAAGGAAGAGAAAAAGAATGAGGAGGAGAAAAAGAAAGTGGAAGATGAGGAAACAAGAAGAAGAGAAGAGAAAAGAAGAGGAGAAGAAGAAAGAAGAGGAGAAAAAGAAAGAAGAGGAGAAAAAGGAGGAAGAAAAGAAAAAAACAGGAAGAAGATAAGAAGAAGGAAGAATTGAAGAAGAAACAAGAAGAGGAACAAAAGAAGAAAGAAGAAGAAAAGAAAAGAGCCGCAGAGGAGAAGGAAGCAAAAAGAGCCAATCAAGCGGAGACTCCCAAGGCAACTAATGGTCAAACCAAACCGGTTGACATCGCCAGTCCTATTGATCTCCAATCTGCAGATGAATCGGACCTGCTTCAAAGCATAAAGCTTGCACAGGAATGATTGGAAGCATTGAGGAGGAAGAAGGAAAGGGATGTTATTCAAACTGCGGTTGACACCCTTACCAGTATGATTCCCAATACTAACCTCCCCAATACTGATTCCTCTATGTCTAAACTAAAACTTCTATGTACCATTGTAGAGGACCGGGTACAATGCCTGGAAGATGTTGCTAAAGCAAATGCAAAGAAGAAGCATGAAAAGGCACTCAACACGGCCTTAGTCAAGAAACTGAATGAGCTTCGGTCTTAACTTCAGAAACAACAGAAGAATATAAGTGTTGCTATGGATGAGGGCAAACTACTATTGAGCAAAATCAGCCAACCCCATCTATTTTGTGATGATGTGCTCAAACAAAAAGATAAACTCCAATCAGATTTGTAGGCATACATAAGCAAATTCAAGACGCCATATGATTCCTTCACTACATATAGGAAAACAGTTCAGCATTATCAGCTTCAGTCTGCCAGGATAGAATTAGAGATCAACAACCAGTCAAGAGGTTTGCAGGAGCTCCAAACTGGTCTTATTACCCAGACTGCAAATTCTTCAGAAGTGCTTTCTCAATCTGGAAGCCTTAATGGTAACTCAAGAGATGAGTATCATTGATGCCATGGAAGAACAGGTATCTCAGATGCAGACTGAAAGTGAGGTTGCTACCTCATTTCTTGAGTTGTGGTCATTAGCCATGAAGACTTTTATGCAGGATTTTAAATCTATTTCTAACAAGTTTCATTCCTTATTGTCATAAACATTTACTCAATTTTAATGATAATGAGAAACAGGGGTTATTTTGCAGTACTTTGTCATTGTTGGCAAAGGGGGGGTAGTATTTAAAATTTTGGTGAATGTTACCATTTCATGTATACTTTCATGTTACCTCTTTAAGGGAGTAGTATACATTGTAATTTCTGCAAAAGGGATAGTGTATATGCTTAGGGGGAGTAATTTTGCATATGGCATATTTTTGTTGTAAAAACACTTAGATGTCAAAACTTTCCTAAGTGTTGCCATCAATGCCAAAGGGGGAGATTTTTGGCATTTTGATGTTGTTGTGATTGTCATTGATGGACACACACTTGCTTTGTGTACACTTTCTTGATGTATGAGTTATGTTCAACTAGTATTTGTTCCAACCGGTATTATGTATTATAGTCTTTAGACTATCAGTGTTTTGCAGAAGATGTTTACCAGTCACAAATTGATTGAAGACCTCAAGTGGTTCAAGAATCTCAAGCGATACAAAGGGACAAAGCGATAGTTAACGTTTTTCCAGTCTTCATTTTTTACAACCAGTAATTGGTAAATTGTATGAACTGGTATTACTCTTTGATGAGTTACCAACCAGTATTTCTATGATGAGTTATCATCCACTGACACTTTGGTGGTGATTTTGTGTCGTGTTACCAAATGTGTCTAGATGCACTGAACCTAGGAACTTGTAGTTTAATCCTATTGGACTGACATGAAATCAAACTCCTTTATAAGGACATCATTTCTAGGGTTTTAGATAATGATGAGGGTTTGTATGTGTGATTATAGAAGAGAAGATTAGGTCTGTGTGAAGAGTAAGAGTGTGGAGATATTGAAGACTTAAGCAATGTTGAAATGCATTAATAGTAAGCTATCAAGGATCTAACCAAGCATACTATGCTATTATCTAGATCACTCACTTGTTGATTACTCACATCTTTGACAAGTCTGAAACCCTTAACCGGGTAGGCCTAGCAAAGCCTTTGTAAATCCTCTAACAAGGTAGTTCACAACTGTGAATCTGAAATCCTCTCACAAGGTAGTCTTTAACAAGACTTATCTCCTAATAGAGATCTAGATTCCTAACAGGATCTATTATGGTGAAGAACATTGTATGACCTTAACCGGTTTGACCTTAACCGGTCTGGTTTCTTTTCTGCAGATAGTTACTTGTGAGTTTCTGCTCACCGTGGTTTCTCCCATTTGGGTTTCCACGTCAAACATCTTGTGTTATGGTGATTGTGCTCTTGTGGGTGAATGCTTTATTTGCTATTTGGTTTGCATTTATCTTAACCGCTTTATTAGTGAATCTATTATACCGGTTATCTGCTAAACTATTTAGAAGTTTGAGTTCAGTAAATTTTGGTATACTAATTCACCCCCCCTCTTAGTATTCATCACAAAGATAGGTCAGTGGTTTGGTTTGTGTGTATGGAAGGAGGCATCAATAAATTCATGGAGAGCATGAAAGGAAATGACGAGAGACTGTCGAAGCAGTTTGTGGCTTCCTGGGAGGACAGAAGGATCACTATGGGTGGAATCTCATTCGAAGTTAACGAAGATGTGATTTCTCAGTTGACAAGCATGTCCATGGAGGGTAGAAAATGGAAGAAACAGAGCCGCATATCAGACACCACCAGCCTAAACTAGTTTTTCCGTGATGGGGAGAATCTTGTGAAGCGAGCTGGCAATTTCAACCATGAAGAGCTTCCGCCGCCTTGGGATGAGCTCTGCTATATCATCATAAAGTATTTCACTCTAGAAGGATGGTATGGGGTTTTCTACTACTATCACCTCCCTTTCCTTAACCATCTTACGAATAAGGATCTTATTTCCATCCCTTTTTTTTTCTGCATTCTATTGATTCTAATGTGAGAGATATTGTTGAAGCCAAGAAGAAAGGCAAGGACTTTACTATTCTCCACCAAGGCCTTATCCTCTACCTTTACAATTTTCACTTGTCCCTCTGTCCTCCTCGCACGATTTCGGTCTAAAATATTCTTGAAAGCCACTCTCCATCCATAGCCACTGCAAACCCTAGCATAAGCCCTCCTCGGTTTCCCGAACCTAGCTCCTCTAGTAAGAAAAATAAAAAATGTGCCTGTCACTCAAAGGATTTAAAACCCCCCAAGAAAGTGAGAATCCAGGAAATCGACTTCGATGTGGAGATTATGAATGAAGCTAACACTCCTTGTTGCTCTATGAGATTGGCGTCTAAACCCTTAGAGAATCCCTTAAAGGACTCCTCCTCATCCCATGATGCTGGTAATTTCATCCCCTCTGGTAATGTGGCCCCATTTCATTCCACCTCAGCCCCTCATTCTGCAAGCTCCACCCATGTGTCTAAGAGCCCTAAAAATTCCATGAGCCCAGATGTTGGTCCCAAATATTGGGCAAACTCTTTGTCCCCTACTCTCAGGTTTGAAAAGATGGTGGTGGTGGAGGAAGTGGGCAACATCAAGGAGGAAGCAGAAGGCAAACTGATGGATTTGGAGAAGAAAGTGGACGACATGATTGAGAACTTGCAGGAAATTGCCAACAAAATAGATGTCATTGAGAATAAGATGCATGATGTCTCCGAGTTTGCATTGAATGTCATGCACATGAGCTCTGTGACCACTCTCTATCTCTTGCAGGAAAGCACCCTCAAAGGTAAAGGAAAGGAGGATGAGGACTACAAAGACCTCTTCAAATTCCTCACCAAAGAATGGGCAAGGAAGCTCCTCCCCAAGAGGAGCCATGGGAAAAAGAAGTAGCGTTGTTTGCTATGGATTAGTTTTTTGGCTTTTAGAATGGCCCTAATGGTCTTTCGGCTTATAGTTATGGCTACTGGTTAATCCTGGACTTAACTATCTTTTTCCCTACATGGCATATTTTAACTAAGACTTTTATATACTTTGTCAATATGTGTAGTATGTTTAAAGTTTTTGATAGAGGAAATTTTAGGAGACTATGAATTTGTTGTTTCTCTGCTAACAGTTGTTTATCTGTTGTTATCTTAACTGTACCTGGGTCAGCCCCCTAGTTTTGGCTGCTTTTAATATCAAAAACATTTTATTTTATTTACTAAGTATATTAAATCTACTAACTTATACTATGTACTAACATATATCAAAATATCTAAAATTTTGCGTACTATTTTATGTAATATACTCAAATAGATAATGTGTACTCTATTTATCTAAGCTTTGAAATATTTAAACCTCAAATTAATTAAATTTATATAATAATTTTAAAATAATTCAAATAAATAATTTTATAGAGTTATTAAAACAAGTCATATATTTTATTTGTTCTATATGTCATCTCTTCATACCATTACACTCTACTCTTAATAATATTTAATATAAGAGAACATTAATTTAAACAAATAATCAACATTTTAACAATTTGTTCCATATGTCAATATTAAATATTTGCCAAAAATACTCCTATCAAACTAATTTTCAATAAAAATATTTTAAATTTTAAATCTAAATAAAATATTTATTTATCCCATCTCTACTCAATTGAAAATTCCATTAATTTTTTTTCTCAAGAGTGACATCTTTTGAAGTTCAATCCTCCACTCTTGGTTACTCCTTATCCATCCTTTGCTCTTAGTTACTCCATATCTCTCCCTCTCCCTACACACTTATCTCTATATCTCTTTGTCTCTACCTCTCTCTATCTTTATCTCTCCCTCTATCTCTTTATCTCTAATTTTATTTGTTTATTTCTTTATCTCTAATTTTATTTGTTTATCACTTTATCTATTTTTTATCTTTCCCTCTACCTCTCTTTTAACTCTCAATCCATCTCTCTCCCCTTCCTCTCCCCCTCTATTATTTCTCTACTTTTATCTATTCTAAACTAATCACACTATTGGCAAGAACTTGACGTTATCTTTTTGATTTAGAGGTTTTTCTTTTAGTTGTGTTTGGATCTCTATAATTTGGGTGCATAGTTTATTTGCGGTTATTACTTATCCATTGAAATATTTTCTCACAAACAACATCATGGTCAAAATTATAGACAGTTTTACTATATTTTACAATTATTAGATGAATTTACAAAAAAAAGTCAAATTTAATAAAATAGAACAATTTTACTTTATTAATTTTGAATGATTATTTATTCATCTTAAGCTCCTCTTATGCAAATATCTACAATTTCACAATATATTTCAAATTATTTTATTACTAATAATAACTTCATATATTTGCATGTAAGTAGATGCATTTTCTATTATTTTCTACTCTGCCATACTATTGGCAAGAACTTGACACTTTGCGTCTCTTGTTTTAAAAAATGTTTTAAACCTCTTAAACTTTCATTTTTTGCATTTATTTTAATTATAATTTTATATTTATAAATAATTGATTATATATTTAAAAAAATTTAAATAATCTCTAACTCCATCTCTCATCTTTTTCCCTATCTCACTCTTGCCCCCTCTATCTATAAATTAACCAAATCCTTTTATGTTTTCTACTCTAAACTAACCACACTATTGTGTCTCTTGTTTAAGTTAAATTTATAAAATTTTAATTATAATTTTATCTTTATAAAGAATAATGTGATTAAGAATTGGGTGTAAATTAAATAAATTCTATTAGCATAAATATCTTTAAGACATCTATCAAAAAGTTGTTCAATGTGCCTATTTAATTACTAAATATATTCCATTTAATTAAAAATCTCATTCGAATTTTAACCATAAATAAAAAAAAAATGTTTAAACACAACAAAATAAAAATTATACATATATTGTAATGTAAAAATACAAAAAATAATGTAACATGGTTAAAATTTAATATATGAATAAAGCAATAATTAGAAGAAATATAGGAAAATAGGTATCTATTCAAGCCGTATATCATTATCATCTCTTATATTATGTAGATTTTTGTTTCCATCACATACATCACATTTGAATTATCTTAAAATAATAAAAAATTCTTATCTTATAGTTATAATGCAAGTTCAATTAATGTCTTGCATCTTACAACTACAGATGCTAGAAGTATATATATATACGATGGAATTGGATATTCAAATTATTATGATTGAAAAATTTTAAGGATTTTCTCAAGACTATTCACCCCACCCCTCTCAGTCTTGTGGTGTGTTTAACAAGTCATTAAAGAGACTATAGAGATGGAAACTCTCCCTATGATAGCTAGCCTTATGAACACCCTAATATAACATGATATGTAGATGTCATCTAGTCTCATGGTCCAAAATATTATCATCTAGCAAGACCATATTGTCCTAGTGTTGCTATCTCCCTAATATACTATAGTATTATTTATCACTTTGGAGGAGACTATGATCCACAAAGTGTAGAGGTATCACATCCCACAAAGTACATTCATTATCATTGTACATGTATTGGGAACCTAGAGGGTGAATGGTGAATAAAATGGTGTTCAGTAGTGAGATAGTACATAATTTATTTAGTGATCAAATAGAGCTATTTTAATATGAAGCCATATGATGAGAGGATTCCAAATCAAGAAGCCACCTGTTGGACTAATATGTAGATGCAAAGATAGCATGGCCCTTCATCTTGTCTTCACCATATGCCATAGATGACCCAAAATGTGTAGGTCTTAAAGTGGTAGAAAATAATGTACTAGATGAAGGTGGTTGAATATTGTTCTTTTAGAGAAGATATGCTAGCTCATCAATCTTCTTTGCATAACAGCTATGTTCATCATGTATCTTACCTTAGTGCACTAGGCACACTTTGGCTTATCCTTCTTAGATGAAGACCTCTTAGAAGAGGAAGAAGAAATTGAAGAATTGTATGATTGTGTGTCCTTGGGATGCTCATGTGACTTGGAATCCTTGTGTTTTTGTTTCTTGCCTTTGCCACGTGAAGCCTTCTCGTCTATAGTACTTTGAGAAGCAACAAGAGCTTTTTGTTTGGAAAACTTCAATCGACCCAGCTGAAACAACTTGGTTTTCTCTTGAGTGAGTTGAGAAGAAAACTCATCAAGTGAAGGTATGCTGAAATGGGCAGCAAGTGCATCTTTTGTGGCATAAAAGGTAGAAACAAAAACTGAATAACTAGGACCAAGCTTGGCAAGAATACAGAGAATCAACTGAGTCCTTCTGAATATAACACTATTGTAGCTATTATCTAAGAGACTTGAGTTTGGTAAATAAGTCCTAGATGCTATGAGAATTTATAGGACTCAAGCTAATAATCTCATTCTCCAACTAAAATCCCCTCAATGCATCTTACTTCTCAAACAAGGACTCCAATGTAGTCAAGATCTAATTGGGTGTGGTGCAAGACTCAACATGAAAGAGAATATCTAGATACATAGACATGTATAATATCCCAAAAGCCTCATCACACCTATTAAACCACTTTCTCTTCTCAGCAACACCTACAAACTCAAGTTCTGCACCCATGTTCACTTGATTTCTTCAAGTGAATCTCCATTTTTTTCAACCATAGTATTTTAATGGAGTGAGGGGAGAAATATTATTTAGATCCATGATAAATTATTAAAAAAAAAGTATACAAATATATTGATACAGTAATATAGATCCTCTTAATGCCAAAAAAAATTATTTAATCACAAAAAAAATCAACTAATTTGCATGTTTTTCAAGAAAGGAACCCAAAAGTAAAAATATTTATATCTCTAATTACTTTATAAATACTCTAAAAAAATTACCTAAGATTTGGATAAAGGACTCCGCCAAATTTCCAACAATATTTGGTTTTCAAAAAAGAAATATCGGATGTGCAACATATGACCCTGGAAGTATGAAACCGAAGATGAATTTGGAGGATTGGTACATATTATTGGTATATAATCTAACAAAACCACTTTAACCACTAGATAGGTGACAAAACTAGCTTTCCAATGATATCTTGTTTGCCTGATTTCTATCTTGTATGCCCAAGTTATGGTCAAAAAACCAACCTAGGTCAATTAGGGTTTGGAGGCTCGAAAGAGGTTGCACATTGCATGTCCATACAAATGATGTAATTCTAACATCAGCATGATGTTAAAAAATATTTTGACAAATATTCCCCTCATTGGCAAGAAAATACCCCCTTGCTCAATGAAGTATTCTCCTAGTTGGCCGAAATATGCCACCAATATTTCCTACCAGAATATTTTGTTGAAAAGTCAAAAAAGGTAGTTGGAATATTTGATTGGAATCTAGAATATTTCATCTCTATTGATGATGTGAATAATCATCTACAAGAAAAACACTTTTCACACAAAAGAGATCAAGCAAGAATAATATCCTCAACACAACTTGAGAATTTTGCGTTGGTTGCTCATATGATTATGATTACAATGAATGAATGAATCCTTATAAAAGGATGAATGAAATATTATATGCAGAAACCTAATACAATATTAAATTATCTATTTCCAAGTGTCACAATCATAATGAATGAGACAATTTAAGCTATTATTGGCCTAATTAAATAGAAAGAAAAAGAACCTAAGTTTAGCTTAAGTGAAAATGTAATTAAGGGACCTAAGTAATTAATAATTAGATAAAGTGTCCTAATTACTCCAACACAATCTTCAAAGAGAATTCATGGAATCAAAAAAATGCCAAAATACACCAAAAGAAGCTCATGCAATATATGTTATTCTTATAAAAAATCAATAGATTTACAATATCTAGAATAAATATATTAATATTGTCTTATGCTTTTTGTTTATGTCGAATTTGAACCTATCTATAAACCCTAATAAATCCAACCACTAAACCCTAGATATACAAACTAATTCAACACAACATCAATAGAGAATCTATCAAACATGTAAATACTAATGAAATAAACCAATATATTTTTACATGTTTAATAAGCTTGTCTCCATTGTTCTCCCATCCTCCATGATATTGTATTTGATGTTATTGCTCTTAGATTTGTGTTGGTTGCACTTGCACAAGAGCTCAAACAGGAATGGATGTGGTTATGATGATGTATGTTTGAATGATTTTGGCATAATATGGGTGCTCAAATGATTTTTTGATTCTAGATGGAAAAATAGGAGGAAACCCCTTTTATAGAGATATCAAAGAAAATCAAGAATTCAAATTAAAAGATTAACTGATGAATGGCCATGATCACATAGATGAAAGAGGCTCAATAAAATTTAAGGGTAGGTAAAGATGAAGGGAGGAGATTAAGAGGTGGAAAGGTAAAAGATAGGAATGAATAAGATTAAGAGGTTAAATTGAAATGAAGGGCTAAGATTGAGAAGTAAGTAATTTAGGAAGACGTGTTGTCATATGGATCAGAGGAAAAACATAAATAAATTAATTAAATGTATAGAAGTATTTATTTAATTAATAGAAGAAAGGCCACATAATTAAATAAATAAAATATATATTTAATTTGGGAAAGAGGGATGGGATTAAATAAATAATAAATATTTATTTAAATAAAAAAGAAGAGGCTTAATGAATTAATTAAATAAATTTATTTAATTAATAGAGGAAGAGGCTAATGAATTAATTAAATGAATTAAAAAAATTATTTAATTAATAGAATTAATTAAAATAAAATAATTAAATAAATAATAAATATTTATTTAATTAAAGGACAATTTTAGGTGTTTACATTTTGCCCCTCTTTGAGATAATGCAGCTTATTGCATTGTTTCAAAGAAGATGAAAATATAGTGGATAGGATAGGGACAAGGACTAGAAGCATGATGCCCCATTCATGGGAAGGATGGGGAAGGATGAGGAGTTAATAGGATGATGCTCCCTTGAGAGGACATGTGGGTTAGGATAACACATGTGTTCTCTCAAAAGGAAAGACAGGGAGATAAGGCTAGAAGATAATGGATAAGGAGATAATAAATCAATGTCATGGAAGTGGTTATGCATGGGAATTGATGGATAGATAAGAAGGATGAGGGTGATGGAATCATGTACTTTATATATAGTGTTATACCATCATTGAGCTTATTATGGCAAGTGAATGCAAACATCTAGATATGATAAAACCTAGATGACTCACATACCATTTCCAAAGAAAGATAAGACAAATCACAAAAAACAATAAAATGATAAAAATAATGATCATCCTTGCTTCTCTAACCATTTGTGGATATCCTTGAGTAGCATAGGATTAAGATACAAGATAAATGAAATAAAAGACAACTCACTAGACAAAAGAAGTTAACAACCATTTAGATCTTCTTGCCAAAGTTAAATGTTCTTATCAAAATGACGTTTGATAGGATATCCATTGTAGGAAAGATGCATTTGTAGGACATGATATTTGTAAGGAAGTTAAGTAGTGGAACAACTTCCTTACAAGAGGTATCAAAGCCTGATCACCTTTGGTTTTAGTTGTGGATTGTTGGGTTTTTTGAACTAATCCAGATTTGAGTGGGAGCTTATGCAGACAACACTTTTTGATCGTGTTGTAGGAATTTTCAGATGGCAAGTTTCTTAGGGAGAATAGAGGTGGAGAAATTTAATGGAAGTAATTTTAAGATGTGGAAGATGAAGATGGAAGATCTTCTAATAGATTGAGAGTTGTAGGATGTTGTTGATGTGAATGTCTCAAGATCTGCAGATCCTACTAGGGCTGCTCAGTATGATGTTATGGAGCAAAAAGTTAAGGGTCTAATCAAATTGTGTTTGGCAGACTCTATTTAGATCTTTTTGCATGAAGAGAACATTGCAAAGAAGTTATGGACTAAGCTTGGTGAGATGTATCAAGACAAATCTTTATTAAATCAGATTTTCTTGAGGAAGAAATTGTATTCCTTGAAGATGGAAGAGGGTGCACAAATTAAAGACCACCTGGAATAATTTAATATGTTGGTATCTCAATTGGTATTTATTGGTGTTAAGATGGACGAAGAGTAGAAATGTCATGTATTTCTTTGTTCTTTGCCTGGTTCATGAGATTCTCTTGTCATGGCTATTGGTAGTACTTCTGTTATTTTGAAATCTAAAGATGTGGTGGGCACCCTATAGAGGAAGGTATACATTAGTTCTAAGGAAGTCCTAATTATTCATGGAATACCTAAGGAAAAAGGCCAGAAGAATGAGAAGTGAAATAAGTCTAAATCTAGAGGGTGATTGAAATATCCTAGAAAGTCCAAAGTCATTTGATAGATTTGCGGTAATTCAAGTCACATCTATAAGGACTGCAAAGAAAAGAAGAAGAAGAAAAAGAAGAAGTTTGATTCTGATTCTAAGTTCGAGAAGGAAGATGGTGATGCATTCATGGCAGTTTTGGCTACTCATGTAGGTAATGATGCATGGTTAATTAACTCAAGTGCATCTTTTCATATGACTTCCAATAAAGATTAGTTTTCTGAATATGAAGAATTTAATGAAGGTAAGGTGTACTTTTGTGATGATT
Source organism: Cryptomeria japonica (assembly GCF_030272615.1). NCBI lineage: Eukaryota > Viridiplantae > Streptophyta > Pinopsida > Cupressales > Cupressaceae > Cryptomeria > Cryptomeria japonica. Next base: position 599,593,676 of record NC_081415.1, read on the forward strand.
CACATTTAGACATTGTTTGTCAAGGTAAAGTTAGAATCAGGTTTCCTGATGGTAGGATAAAAAGGATTAGTGGTGTGCTTCATATCCCTGGTTTAAAACAAAATTTATTATCTGTGAGCAAACTGATAGATGCAGATGTGCAGGTAGTCTTTCCTAATGCAGGATGTAAGATGATTAAGGGTGCTATGGTGATTACTAGAGGTGTCAGGTTTGACACTTTGTATAAGCTAGAGGCATACACTATTGAGTACTTCTATAAAAATTAAATCTGTGGATACTCCATCGAAAGATTTGAGGTTTTCACCTTTAGTAGATGGACATGGCTTCTAGGTACCTAAGGGTGCTCTTTTTTCTGAAGCAAAGTTAACTATAGAGAAGACTATGTTATGGAACCAAAGGCTTGGCCACATTGGAGAATAGGGTCTAACGACCTTGAAAAATAGAAACCTTATTGAAGGTTTGAATGATTGTAATCTTGACTTTGATTTTTGTGGAAAACAAAACCGTGTTCAGTTTTACTCAAGTTCTCATAAATCTTGTGGTGTTTTGGATCTTATTCATTTTGATGTTTTTGGTCCTATAGATGTTCCTTTGATTGGAAAATCCACATATTATGTTTTATTTATTGATGACTTTAGTAGATGACATGCGTATACTTTCTAAAGAGTAAATATAAAGTGTTCAGTCATTGAAAGAATTTAAAGCAATGGTTGAGTTACAGAATTGAAAGAATATTAAATGTTTCAGGATTAATAATGGTGATGAATTTTTTTCTAATCATTTTGATAGATTCTATAAAGAGTGTGGCATTAACAAACAGAAGATAGCTCTGTATTCTCCATAACATAATAGAGTTGCAGAAAGAATGAACATGACATTGATCATGGAGAAGGCTAGGAGTATGCTAAGTGGTGTTGGTCTAGAACCAAAGTTTTGGGATGAAGTTGTTGCCACCGTTTGCTACTTGATTAACGGGTCTCCTACATCAACTCTTATTGATAAAATGCCTATGGAAGCACGGTTAGGTCACAAGCCTTCACTGAGACATTGTAGAGTTTTTGGTTGTGAGGCATATGCACATGTGCCAAAGGAGAAGCGAACAAAGTTGGAGACCAAGGCTTTGAAATGTATCTTCATCGGTTATAGTTATGGAGTGAAAGGATACAAACTTTGGGACCCTATTGCACAAAAGGTAATTCATAGTAGAAGTATAATTTTTAGAGAAATTAAGTCTCCTTTTGTTATATTACAACCAGATCAAACTAAATAGGAAGAAGTGATTCAATTCCCTTCTACACCTAAAAGAGTTGAATCGAGACCACTTGATAGGAAAGAAGTTGAGGAGAGCTCATCTAACTTTGAATCTTCAGAAGAGGAGGAAGAACCTCCAACTCATCTTGTTTAATCTTGGAAGATTTCTATGGAAGAAGAAATGGCAACTTTGAAAAAGAATGATACATGGGATCTTGTACAATATCCTGAAGGATGGAAGCATGTTGGTTGTAAATGGGTGTTCAAGAAAAAGATTGGTTCAAATGGAAGCATTGAGAAGTATAAAGTGTTGGCATTTTCAGATTGTTAGCATTTTGCATATAGATTGCATTAATGATATGTTGTCATTGATGTCAATTGAACCAGTGAATAATATTCATGATATTGATAATGTTATTGTTGTTATTACTATTGTCTTGTAACCGGTATGATAAACCTTGAGGAAGATGTAGTAAACCGGTATATGGTAGTATGTAAGTTGAACTGGTGTAAAGGGTTAAACCTTTCTATGTTACGTAATTGGTAAACCCTACCATTTGTTTTCTGTTAAACCCTAACCGATCAAGTTTGTTGGTTTAAAGATCTAATGTTGAGCAGTAATGATGGAGACATGTGTGATCATTGAATGAGGATAAGTTCAGATTGATTTGGCACATTTTTTATCTTGGAAAGGAGAAAAGTGGATTGCATCTAATGCATAGCGCGTGATGAGTTACAAAGTCCGATGAAGCGGTGATCATGGAGCGGTTGGAATTTTCTTGATTAACGTGAAGAGATTGTTATGATTTCTAACAATCAAGATTGTACCAACTTGTTTGTAATCTCAATGATGAGAATTAGGTTTTTGTTTTGTTACCAACCTAGTTGATTTGTATTTAAGGTCGATGATATTGTTTTGTTAAGAGTTAGCAAAGTTGAGAAGATTGGCAGAAACCAATTGAGTGTGTGGTTGCCTAACTGGTGGATGGATTTGCAGTTTGAGTAAAGGCAGATTGAAGCTTAAGAAGGATCTAATCAAGCAGATGTAGTGCTATTCAGACAAACCAAGAAAACCTGTTATTTCCTAACAATTACAGCAGAAATTGAAATACCCTAACCGGGTAAGCTCTAACAAGCTTGGTTACTTTCTAAATCTTCTAACAAGGTGGTCCATTAGTTTGGATTCTCAAATCCTCCAATGAGGTTACTCCTAATAGGTATTGTGATTTTCATCAAGACATATTTGTAAATCCCTTAACCAGGTGATTCCTAACTAGAATTAGTTCTTAACGAGACTTATTGTAAAAGCTTTAACAGGCTTGGCTCCTAACAGGGCAAACTTTAGAAGAGTTTAGGTAGCTATCCTTGTGAGTCTCATCTCACCATGGTTTTCACCTATTTGGGTTTTCCACATACAAATATTTGTGTCAAGTGGTGAATGCTTTCGTGGTTATGATCTTATTTGTTGATTTGATTAACTACTTAACTATTCTGATAAGGCATGATAATTGGAAGCATTAAGAGATGAATATGTTGGCATATGATTAAGCATTTTTTATGTTTACAAGATTGAAGTTGTTTACTGTTAAGTTGTCATAACAGTTAAACCGGTTGATGTTGGTTGATGTTGGTAATCTTTGAGATATTATCTTGACTGAGTTACTTGTTGATATGTTTATATTTGAGTTTGGGAGTTTGTATTAGTTTTTCAGTATAATGATTCACCCCCCCCTCTCAGTATTCTACCGGATACTTATTCTTTCATCATACCATCAATTGGTATCAGAGTGTCTCAGGTCCTCTTTAACCTAAAGCCTAATAGCTTGAGGAAAAGATCTTGTAGATCATGATGAAGAAAGAAGGTCTGAAGTTCAACAAAGATAACTATAAGATATGGAGCGACAGAATGAAGATTTGCATTAAGAGTCTTGGTAATCAGTATTTGGATCATATAGAAATTAAGTATACTGCACCTACTAGAACTCTAACTGATGATCAAAAGAAAGAACAGCAAGAGAATCATCAAGCATTAGAGGCTATTATCAGTTCCATGTCTGATGTTGAATATGTACATGTTCATGGTCTTGAAACTGCATATGAAGTATGGAAAAAAATTGAAGAGATTTATAGCGGTGATGAACATGTTAAGATTGCCAAAGAGGAGAGTTTAAGAGGAAAATTTGATGACGTGAGAATGTTTGAAGGTGAGAATATCTAGCAGTATGGTCAAAGGATAAAAGAGAAAGCTGGTAAAATGTAGGAGGGAAAGTGGAACATGCCACAGTTATTAGTAAGGTATTGAGAACCCTGCTACCGGTCTATGCTATCTGAGTTGCAGCTATTCAAGAGCTGAAATCCATTAACAAAACAAGTGTAACAATCATAGTTCTTTGACTAAGGTTGTGAGCATAGAGAAGTTCAGATGGTTGTGAGCATAGAGAAGTTCAGATGGTAGTGTACAAAAATCAGAATCTGCATTCAGAGCTTCTGTTTCTAACTCATCTGTGAGAAGAAGTAGCGATACCGGCCATAGCTATGAATCTAGATCCAGCAGAGATGCTGATGATGAAGACAGTTTAGTGGAGCTTGAAGCATTGTTGGCAAAATGACTGCCTAGAGGCACTAGGAAATACAGAGGTAAGCTATAGTTGAAATGTTTTGCTTGCAATAAGATTGGTCATATAGCAGCTAATTGCCCTAATGGTAAAAATGAATACAAGAGAGACAAATTTAAGAAGTATAAGGGTAAAGGCAAGAGAGATTTCCTTGTTCTTATTAATAGTGGTATTACTGATGAAGAATCTGATGATGATGCTAGTGAAGATATTGTGTTTGTAGCTATGAAGGAAGAGATGTCCGACCAGAAAGCACGAGTGTCCAGGATGGATAACTCTGATGATTGGATCATTGATAGTGGTTGTTCACATCACATGACTAGTGGTCAAAGCAAATTTATTTCCTTGAAGGAATTCAATGGTGGTGTTATCATATTTGGCATTGACTCACCCTGTATGGTTAAAGGTAAGGGAGTTATTTCTCTTAATGGGAAAAGAAGTGTTGATGATGTCTATTGGGTTGAAGGCCTAAAGCACAATCTTCTAAGCATGGCACAACTTAATGACAGAGGATACCCATTGGAGTTTAGAAATGGTATGTGCAAAATCTTTGACAACAAAAGTGAATTGATTGCAACCGGAAAACAGACCAAAGGTAATCTATTTCATCGCAATCCTAAAGTTAGCAATTGTTTGATTGCAAAAATAGATGATAGATGGCTTTGGCATAGGAGATTTTGTCATATAAACTTTGATAACATTGTTAAAGTGAGCAATTCTAAGACTATAAGAGGTCTACCTTAGCTAGACAAACCGGTTAATGCTTTTTGTAAAGAATGTCAATTAGGAAAGATGACTTCTTCAACTTTCAAGAGCAAGTCCTTCTCAGCAAAGCACTTGTTAGATTTGGTTCATACATATCTATGTGGACCAATAAGAATTAGAAGCATTTCAGGTGATAGATATCTCATGATCTTCACTGATGAATGATGCAGATTCTTTAACTAAGGTTGTGAGCATAGAGAAGTTCAGATGGTGTTCAGAATCTATGGGCCTCATGGCCCCTAGCAATTAATTTATTGTGTTGATAGTCCCTTTGCTCTTACAAGGTGTTCGACAAGTGGGAGAATGTTGGGAAAATGGTGTCTCAACCTTGAATTTATATGAGGTTTATATTTATAGTAAGTTTTTGTTTGATTATAAAATGGTGCAAAATTCTCCCCAAAGCTTCTGGTTGGGTAGATAAGCATGCCGATAAATTTCTGTCGCAAGATCATAGCTAGTTTTGAAGATATTAAAGTTTTTATTTTGAGGGGTGCGATGAAAGGTTTAAATTTAATTTTGAGAACTTTAGAGGCTTAGAAATCCCCTAAAAGGTGGGCATAAACGGTGTAGTGGTTTACAAGGTGATAGAGAAATTCATAATATTTCTAGCACTTCAAATGGTTTGTCAATCGGACACAGGGTTCACAAGTTATGGCCTCCAAAAGGTTGGACTCCTGAAATAGAAAATATAAAATGCATCAAACACATAAATGAGTTGTAAAAGGGAGGAACACCTATTGATACATGTGTTTTGACACATCATAGGGCATCTAGAATGGAGATAAGGTCAGCTCTACTTTATTGGGTAGTTTTAGCCCATGGTTTTGTAATACCATTTGACAGTTTCTTGTATTGTATCTCCTATATATGAGGTGCATGAGATAGAGGTTGTGTGTAAGAGCCTTATGGCAATTGAGTTACCTATGAGTCTCTGATTAGTGGTACTCCTGTGAAGAGCTTGTTTTGCAAGTATATTGTAATATGTTATTGATTGTTGAATAATATATTGAGTTGCTTTCGGAGTGTGGGGTTTTTCTCCCGAAAGAGTTTTCCCCACGTAAATCATTGTGTTGTTGTGTTGTGGTATGCATGATATTTTGTTTATTTCTATTAAGTTTGTGTAACTATTGTAATGATCTGTAAAAGTTTTTGCATTACCCTCCTCTCAAGGTTAGTGTAGGAAGTTGTTATGCTACTTAACTTCCTTACAATATCTAATAGGTTGTTTGTTCTAGGAAGGACGTATCCATAGAGGCACATTGCTAGATAAAGATGCTAAAACTGATAAGAAGTTGATTGGTAAGGTTGTAGAATAGCTCAATAGTTTATCTGTTGATTCATGATTTGTTAAGCTCGGTGTTTTGTGTGATGTTTTGATCATGTTTGTTCAAAGTGTCAATGTCTTAGCAAGAGAAATTTTATTATGGATTTTGATTTTTCTAAAAAATATTTGGATTTTTTTGGATTTTAAATTTATTTTTTTAATTTTAAAAGTTTTTTTAATTTTATTTTTTTAAAAAATTAATTTTGTTGGATTTTTTAAGTTTTTTTTGGATTTTAAAAATTTTTCTTTTGAGATTTTAAAAGTTTTTTTATTTTTTTGGATTTTAAATTTTTTTGAATTTTTTTCATTTTAGAATTTTATAAAAGTTGTCTTGATCATTGATTGAGCTAGGTATAAGACATATATCAAGATTTATTCTCAAGCAAGATGTATTCAATTTCCCCTAGTGTCTAGCAAGGCATAAAAGTATTATGAGTGAATGAATGAACTAATGGGATGGAAATGGATAAGTGAAGAATGGAGGCAACTTATTATAGAATCAAGGTTGATTTGATTTTCAAGGACTATCTCATGATGGGATAACATATTTTACCAAGCTAAGGGATTCGATATGACAATATAAGGTGATGGAACATGGTGCATTAAATGGCATGTGGTCCATAGGAATAGACATGTCAAGAGGTTTTCTAAAAGCAGTTTTTCCCTTTTATGTCCATAGTTTTGATCAAAATCTAGGGATGGATTTAGTATAGGATAGAGATAAGATAAGCAAGATCAAAGATGATAATGGATGGTAGAAGCAATAAATGGATAAGATAATGAAAATGGATTGAAAGGTGTGGACAAGGTGAAGAAAATAAGATGCATGAGGCTTATGAAGATCCTTAACCTTGTTAAGATCAAAGGTGGAAAAGAGAATATGCATGTAGATAAGGTGAATGAAGGATAATGAAGGATGGGGAATAATGGAGAATGAGGTGGATAGGATAGCATGGATGAAACTTGTCATCAAGTGTATAATGCAAGAGGAAAATGGATTATACGTGATGCATGTTTGCTAGGTTTCACCATGGTGCTTGCCCAAGGCGCAACAAAAAGTGATTTTTACTATTGGATGAATTATTTCTCTTTAATCTTTTTCCTTTTCAATTTTTTTCTTTTTTTTTTCATTTTTTTTGAAAGATAATGGATGCATGATAGAAGATGAAGGAAGGACTTGAGAATATCATTCTTTAGATAGTACCCCTGAAATATGTGCTACAATGGACCATGGATATTGAAGGTATGCTCAAAGACATTGGTAGGGTGATTGTAATGGGGGATGAAATAAATGATAAGGTGGAATGTGGCAAGGATTTATGCAAATGATTGGATGATATGGATGAAATGGTAGAGAATAGGTGTTGGAAGATTTGTGTAAATAGGTGGATGGAAATGTCAGAAAGGTCAACTTTGGCACACACCTTGAGGGGTGGTAAAGTGATGGAGAAAAATGGAATTTGAAGTTTTATATTTTAATGGACAAGTGGATTTGGATTTTGGGACATAAGGATGAAAAATGGATGAAGTAAATTATGGAGGATTTATGATACTAAATTTTGGGACATAGAGATTTGAAAGGTGGGAGATTTTTAGAGGGAAGAGTGAAGGAAGCCTTTAGACTACCAATCTTGGATGTCAATTTTCATTTTTCCTTAGGATGTAGTTCTTCAATGAGCATCTTAGGAATCCACATGGTTTTTTATTTTTCTTTCCTTTCTAGTTCTTTAGAATGTGTTGCTTATATAAGAACCTTAGGAATCCACATCATTTTTTATTTTTCTTTTTTCTTGATAGGCCTTTGTGGCTTTTCTTTTTAATTTTGGATCAATTTTTTTTGTATTTACATGTCTCTTAGATGGGACATGTTGATCATTGGACATATTTGAATTTTTGGACTTACTAAGTTTACGCTTAGCATCCAAATTGCTTCCAAGGGCATAGGAATTCAAGGATGGATAGGAATGATATTGAGGTATTTTGGATGAGTTCATGGAGGTAGTGTTGATGGGCCTTTTGGCACACCTAACATGCAAGCTTTGTGAGACAAATCTTCTCTTGAAAGAGGATAAAGAATTTAAAATCCCCTCACCTCCCAAGGTCTCTTTTGTTGGGTCACAACGATGCGTAGAAACTCAGTGTTCACGTGGTCTTTTGCAATCAAGGGGTCTGTTGGTTTTTTAGACAAAACGTATGAATCTCTTTTGTGGGGGTTTTCACTTAAGAAATAAAGATCAAAAGATAGGATGGGGTAACAAGTGATAATGAAATTTATCATAAGAAATTTAATGAACTACGAAATTGATACATCACATAGCATAATATTTTTAATGACATTTAGAACAACAATAAATCATCATTTATAGTAAACATGTAAAGCCATCAACTTACATGCAAACGAAACAAGATATCAAAGATCACACTGTCACACTACCACTTAACCCTCATACCATTCACATGCACAATATGATTCACAAGATGGTAATGCTTAAATACTCAATTGCTAATCAAAATGAAAGAAGATATCAAATTGCAAGAGAGACCAATTACGAAGACATGTTTTGCAGATCATGCAATCCACAAGTTGCTTGTATTAATTTGAGAAAATGGGTACCAACAATAACTGGTACTGAAAGTGTTTCAACTGTAATAAATAGTATTTTAAGTAAAATTGCATAAAAGGTAATAGTTATTGACCTTGAATCATCAATTCTCCAACCCTCAAAATGACTTGAATCCTTATATTTATATTGTCTTAATCTTTAAAATCTTGTAGTAACTACAGCCTATGACTTAGTTACAAAATGGTGGAGATTGTGGTTGACATGCAATTCACTGCTTTTGAGCCTTAGTTAACTTATACAAAACACAAGAGAGCAGTAAGTCTTCTTTGATTCAATGGTGTCTACACCTCCCATATATGTTGTGCTTTCCTAGCGGTGGTGTGCATGCATGACAAGCATGTCCTGGATCTCATTTCAAAACTATTGTTCTTGCCCAGCTCATGTCTTCTTCATGATAACTGGAAGTATATTCAAAGTCACCCACGTGTTTACTATTTGTTCTTATAAATTTGGTAGTTTCCTATGTAGCAATCTATTGAAGTGAATGATGGGTCAAGCACGTACTCAATTCTGAATTTAGAGACTCTCAGTGTTTCCCTTACCTCTTCTATCTTATCAACCAAATTGTCTACCATCTATGTTGCTTGGCAGGATTGAAGAATAAGGTACATGTACCTTTCCATTACTCTAGTATCAAACTCAATAGTGGGAAAGAAATTTTTTGACACATATGCTTCCCATTACTTGTGTACTTATTCATGTTTCAGCAAGCCTATCCAAAGGACTTCTAATCCATACTTACTCAATATCTTCACAACATATTGTTGATATTCTTCAAGTAGGTTCAAGAGAGAAGGATGCCCCTTTAATACCTTGGTTCTACATTGACCTATCACTTCCCTTTTGAACTCCAAAGCATCAATGGAAGCTTGCAAAGTAGTGAACTCTTCACCTCCCAACAAATATTCTTTCTTAATTGTGTCTTCTCCTAGGTTTTTAATCATTTTTAGCATTTTAATTTGTTTTACAAATCCAACAAACTGAGTATCCCATTGGATGGAGTGAAGGATCACACCTCTTTCAAGGAAATGAGAATCCTCATAAATATCCATGGTCTCCTACAAGAACATTCTTATTTTACTCGATTGATCCTTAGTCCAAGTGTCCACAACAGTTGTCTTCTTTTTCATTTCATAGAGTGCCTTGACTTCTTGTGTCAATGTGGATGTAGAATTTTGGACATCTCTAGGTCTTGAGTCTTGTGGTCTAGCCACTTACATAAGGAGTTCCTTGTACTATCACAACTGAGCCTTAGAATCTTTCTTGTATTTATGTTCCCTCTCTATCCTTGTCTTAATGGTGGCAGTTGTGGCATCAAGGGTATGGGAAAAATGGTGCCTCAACCTTGCATTTAGATGAGGTTACTATTTATAGTAAGTTTTCATTTGAGAAAGAAATGGTGCGAAATTCTCCTCGAAGCTTCTGGTTGGCTAGATAAGCATTCTAGTAAAGTTACGTCGCAAGATCACATCTAGTTTTGAAGGTATTAAAGTTTATGTTTTTGGAGGGTATGATGAAAGGTTTAAATTTAATTTTGAGGAATTTAAAGGCCTCAAAATGCCCTAAAAAGTGGGCCTAACTAGTGTAGCGGGCTGCGATTTGATAGAGCACTTTGTGAGCTTTATGACACTTCAAACGGTTCATCAATAGGACACACGGTTCACAAGTTATGGCCTCCGGAAGTTTGTACTCCTAAAATAGGAAATAAAAAATGCATCGAACACATAAATGAGTTGTAAAAGGGAGGGACACATGTTGATTTGTGTTTTGACATGTCATAGGGCATCTATAATGGAGATAAGGTTGGCTCTACTTTATTGGGTGGTTTTATCCCATTGTTTTGTGATACCATTTGACGGTTTCTTGTATTGTATCTCTTGTATATGAGGTGCATGAGATAAAGGTTGTGTGTCAAAGTCTTATGGTGATTGAGTTACCTCTGAGTCTCTCATTAGTGGTACTCTTGTGAAGAGCTTGCTCTGCAAGTATATTGTAATGTATTATTGATTATTGAATAATATATTGGGCAGCTTTTGGAGTGTGGGGTTTTTCTCCCAAAAGGGTTTTCCCCACGTAAATCACTATGTTGTGGTATGCATGCTATTGTGTCTATTTTTGTTAAGTTTCTCTAATTGTCGTAACAATCTATTAAAAAAAATTGCATTACCCTCCTCTCAAGGTTAGTGTAGGAATTTGTTCTGCTACTTAACTTCCTTACAAGTGGTATTAGAGCCTGATCACCTTTGGTTTCAATTGTGGGTTGTTGGGTTTTTTAAGCTAATCTAGATTTGAGCGGGAGCTTGTGTAGAAGACACTTCTTGATCTTGTTGCAGGAATTTTCAGATGGCAAGTTCGTCAGGGAGAATAAAGGTGAAGAAATTTAATGGAAGTTGTGTGTGGGAAATGTGGGGTACAGAAACGTAAAATTTAGTTTCCAAAAGATCCACACACCAATGGGACTCTTGGTGCAAGTTGTGGAGTTATATTGAATACCTCAACTTCCCAAGGGATGTTCCATTGTTCTCTATCTCACAAGATCCCTCAAGTCAATGCCTTTTCTCTCAGATCACTAAGCAAAGTGACTTAGGAATGAGAACTCCAAGAATGAGTGATGTTTGATTAATTTAGCATGAATATGATGTTATGATAAAGATTAGTAATCCTATCCTAACAATATATACTAGTCTAACATGGATATGCTATGATATTTGAAATTACTTCTAAATGCTATTAAGACTATTTTTATCAAAGAGAGCCTAAATGCTTAGTAAAATGACTATATATTAGATACATGAAACTTGGATATATCAAAATGAGAGAATGAGAGCTCTATTTATAGGAAAAACAGGGCAATGGATGGTCAAGATTGGATAATCTTAACAAGGATCGGGATTGAAAGTTATCAATCCATGTTTACAATTCTCACCTATGAAATGGTGACAATTGTCAACAAGAGGTTGCTTGAGAGGAGATGAAAGAAGAATTAAATGCTTGAGAAGACATGACAGTTACCCTAGGAGGTAAGGGTTAAGGTTAAGTTAGGGTTATCCATTGGATAAATCTTTTACCCAAGGGATAAACTCTTGTGCAAGGGTTAATAGGATAACCAAGGTTAAAGCCATGAATTCTTGATGAGACCCTTGGGTTGGATGGGAGTTGAGTTAGAGAGAAAGTCTCTAATCATGCAAGAAGGTTGAGTTAACCATTAATAGTTATGAAGACTTTGAAGGTTAACTTGTTGAAGACATAAGGCCTTTAATGGTTATTGAAGACTTTGAGGGTTTGATAAGTGACTTCCCTTTGCTTAGGTATGTGACAATATTTAGGAGATGGATTAGGCTAAATTAGAAGTGATTAGAAGAATCTAAAAGGGTTTTAGGGAGGCAAGTGGGAGATGTAGGAAAATGCAAGTGGATGGAGGGGAATTTTAATTAAAATAAATTACTTTATTTCAACAAAAATAGATGCAACTTGCATAAATACAAGTGGGGGATCTAAATAAATAAATTAGATTTATTTACTTGCAAGGATCAATTTAATTAAATGTAAATTTAATTAAAAGGGGGGAAAGAGAAATTAATTAAATAAAGTGATTTATTTAATCAAAGGCTAGAAAAAGGCTTAGGTGAACTTAATTAAATAAATTAAGTAATTCATTTAATCAAATAGATGAATATAAAGAATTTAATTTAATAGAGGAATGAGGTTAAAATGAATATTAAATATTCACTTAGGAAAGTGGTCTGATTTATACATCTACATTTTGCCCCCCTTTGAAGTGACGTGTGTGCACATGTTGATTCAAAGAAAATTTGTCGAATATGTTGTCAAAATTTGATCGATATGATGTCGTGTGTCGAGATGTCAATATGATGCCCCAGATTTGATTAACGATATTGATGATGACCCCTCGAGAGATGAATCAAGGATTTTGAAAATTTTACTAATTTGATGAGCATTTTTGAATTAATTGCATTTTGATTATTTCGAATGTGTTGAATGCTTTGGAAATGATTCATCTCCTGAAAATGATGTTGATAAGGTTAAAAGTGAGAAAAATGAGGAAAATGCATGCCCCACTTACTAATCGTGTTGGCTTTTACCCTATAAATATTATTAATTAATAATATTATTCAGCAATTATTTATATTATTAATAATATAATAAATATATTTATAAATTAATTAAACTAATATAATATTATTAGTTGTGATTTATATTATTTTTATAAGTATAATATTATTAGTTCTGATTTATATTATTTTTATAATATTAATTTATTTTTATATATTAGTTGTGATTTATAGTGTTTTTTATCTATATATGTTAGTACATTGTATTAATTGATTTTAATCTACAGTAGGCCCCTATGTAGTTCGGCTATAACTTGGATCCTTTCAAGTTAATTATTCATTTACTGATGCATATTCCTTAATTACCAGAATGGGACAGAGTCATTTGCACCCAAAGATACAGACCCATTATCATAAAAATCAAGTATAACAACTCCAAACTCCAAGAATATAAGTTGTACACAAACCATAGATACCAAACCAAAAGACATGAAAAAATGATTTTATTTTTATCATTTGCACATTTGTCTCTTTGTGATTGTGACATTTGAGCTCTGATGAAAATGTCAGTTCCCTATGCTTCGCATCGATTCGAGCGCGTGTGTCGATACCAGAGGCCCACCGCGTATGGCCCACTTGTAAGTCATCTAATTTTTGCCACGTTTTTTATTGATTTTGCTTTTTTTATCACGTTTTTCATTTTTTAGTTGAAAATTTGTCATTTTAGTGCATAGGGGTATATTTTTAGTGCATACAATAGGAACAATAGCGCATAGGGTTACCCTAGATAGGTTAGCGTTTAGGTTGCATTCTACAGCGCTTCAGCAGGTTAAGGTTACGCGTAGGGTGTTTTAGCGCATAGGGCAGACAGATCAGCGCATAGTGTAGATAGAGTAGCACGTCGGGTAGATTAGTGCTTTGGGTGAGCAGGGTAGCGCAATGGAAAAACCAGTTAGCGCATATAGGATTTTAGCGCGTAGAGTAAAGTGTCTAGCGCATTGGTGAAAAAAGATAGTGCATAGTTAGCAGCTTAGCACATAGGAGGTATGTTTTGGTGTGTGGGGCCAAAAAATGGGTAGAAACGACTTGGAAGAATGCGTCGTGAGGAGAATAGATGAAGTAGATGGCTTAGAAGTGGATAGGTTCCTACTGAGTGTTTCAAGATGGGTTATGAGCCAACATTTTTGCCTGTTATGATGTTGTCTGATTTATGATATGATGATTTGGAGTCTGTTGAAATTGCTTTCGATATGGAGTGCCAAGCTGATTGATTGTTTGAATGAGGATCCTGATTTTCTTTTGATATGGATCTTTGATTTTTGCCTTGCGATATGAATTTGATGTCTGATATGAGTTCTGATTCTTGATTTCTGATATCATTCCTGATGTGATGCTTGCGTTATGGATTTTGAATTGCTTGTGTTATGGGTCTTTGATATGATTTCTCGATATGAGTCTGATTGTCGATATGGGTCTTTGATTTTTGATATGGGTCTCGGATTTTTGATATGGGTCTTTGATTTTTGATATGATACTTTAATTTTTGATATGGTGCTTTGATTTTTGATATTGTGCTTTGATTTGATGTGTCGTTGTATCAGATAGATGTGGGAATTGATGATAGACATTTGTTGTTTTGCAGGCACAGCTTGGTGTATTTCAGTCACGAGAGCAATTTCCACGACCGTGGTCATTGATTATGTGATTATCACAGGCTAATAGGGATGTGATTGAGAAATGTGGTTTATCGTCCGTACTAGACATTCCTTGGTATATCATTAATCGAGGTTTGTTGACAGCTTTGGCAGAGAGGTGGCATAGTGACATGAACACCTTCCATTTGGCTACTAGCGAGATAACAGTCACACCTGAGGATTGTTATCGCATTAATGTGGGGGCCTTGTTGCCATATGAGCAGATTGATGAGGGTGGGACAGAGGCTCTTCGTCGCATCTTCCAGGATGATCAAATCTGTGGATATGAGATCCCATGGCAGGAGTTTGTGGATCTGGATTATGCTCCCTTGCCTTTGGTACTAGCGGGGTTTATTGGTGGATTTCTATGTCCTAATCATAGGTCGAAGGTACTAGTTGTGGGATGGGATTGGTTTTGGAGGATATGGTTATGTAGGGACGCAGGTTTGCATGGGGGTCATGTATGTTAGCCCACCTTTATAGAGAGCTTCACCAAGTGGTGTATCTAGGATATAGTGTTTGTGTGCAGGGGTGACATTATTACAGGTGTGGGCCTAGGAGCACATTCTTGTGTCGAGACCACTTGCAGATAGGGATAGGCCAATTGGTCAAGCATATGCTTATTGGTACACAAGTATAGTTGTCCAGTGTAAGCTGGGCAAACTAGAGCACTGACGGAGAGCATTGGATGATATTGATATAGCCATTTGGAGACCGTATATGGATTGTGAGGTGTGGGTTGAGGACGGGCTAGAGATGCCCTATGTGTATATGTCGAGATATTTGATCAGGCGAGCACCCTTTATCATTGAGTGATTTTTGCATAGACATGTTCAGCGGCAATATGGGAGACAACAGGGGATGCCATAGGGAGGGTGTTTATATGCTCGTTGGAGACAAGATGTGCCCGAGTGGGGAGCCACGATGGATAGTGTAGCAACGGTAGAGGAGTATATGACATTAGAATGACAAATCTAGGATTATGGAGTTGGGTTTGTTGATGCTAGGATGACAAAGGAGTTCTCTACCTACTTTGTCGCACATGCAGTGGCACAGATATTGGATGCAGCTGAGATGTTACCTGCTTTTGATGATGAGGAGGATGAGCATCCAGAGAGGTGAGGGGGAGTTACACAAAGAGATGCGGAGGGAGAGGAGGTAGGATATGGAGGTGGGGGAGGAGGTGGTGGAGGAGCTAGAGATAGAGGAGGAGGGGGTGACGGTGGGAGAGATAAAGGAGGAGATAGAGGATGAGGGGGTGATGGAGGGAGAGGAGGAGGACTTCTTTTTGGTTTTGGTGGTGCTGGTAGGGTAGGTACAGTGTTAGTAGCAGTGAGGCGATAGAGGATGCTAGGTGACCCACCCAGAGGAGGAGATCGAATGTTCTACCTCCATCGATGCCTCAAACAACGACAGGTATGGGTGGGACCATGACACAGGTACGCATTTAGATTAGGGTACCCACCCATCGACAAGACTCATAGATTAGAGCCCTACAGGTCATAGTGCATCAGCTACAGGCACAGGTGCTAGCAAAGAAGCGCCAGATTACATAGATTATTGCAGAGCGGGATACAAAGAGAGAGGGTCAGGGACGAGCAGAGGAGCTTGCAGAGAGATTGGAGAGAGAGATAGGTGGTGCCCTGATGTGGGATACACTAAGGGAGATACGATACAAGACCAAGGAGGTCGAGTACTACAAGCGGTTATATGAGGAGCTAGCCCCTAGAGAGCACAAAACTCCTAGCTATGCAGCCAATCAATCTGCTCGTAGTCAGATGGGGACAGAGAGCATAGGTGTTATGGGGCCTCCCTGACATGATCCACCTGGTGGAGATCTAGGAGCTGGGACATCTACTGCGAGACCTTCAGCCTTAGGAGATAGTCGTACCTGAGAGACGTGTCTCTATTGTATTTTGATAGGCATGATATCCCTTGTACATTTCAATCATTTTTGAGATATATATATATATATATATATATATGGCACTAATTTCTCTGATCCACATGTGATGTGTTATGGATGATGATTTATGATATGCATTGATATGATGTTTCTATGATGATGATGATGTAATATTTAGATAGTAATGCTTTTGATTTTGATTATGATGTATGGGCCATGATGAAATGAGAATATGATGATGCTTTGTTATCTTTATTTCTTTGATGTATGATATGATAATGATGTGAGATGTATCTGGAAAATGAGATGTATGATAATGATAATGATGTGAGATGTATCTTGAAAATGAGATGTATGGTAATGATAATGAAATGATACTTAATGCAAGATTTAAATGATATGCTACTAAATGCAAGTTCTAAAATGATATGCAACTAAATGCAAGATTAAAATGATATACAACTAAATGCAAGATTAAAATGATATGCAACTAAATGATCACCTTCATTCTGTCGTTGTCATTCATGTTTAGTCACTTTTTTTTGCTTTGTTTTGGTTTGTCATCATTGAGATTTTGATATGTTGGAATTTTATACAAGCATAATGGTATAATTGAACCATAATGACCTGATTAATACTTACAAAGATTTTGATAGTGCAAGACGACACAAGCATCAAGGTATAATTGAACCAAGACGACCTGAGTGTTGCTTGCATAAAATAGACAAGAGTTAACCATTTGTATGCACAAAGTGGAACAATGTTTTCAATGATATGTTTTCAATCATGTCTCAAGATAAATTTGCATCGTACAAGTGATCGCCTCACAGACAGAAAACCAAAAAAATTATCAGATTCCCCTTTTGCTTTTCTGTAGCTTGATGCATTGTTGAGAAATTCAAGAGATCTAATGATTCAAAAATTTTAAGATACAAAATATTCAAAACTTCATGCTAGATGTAAACAATTTATAATTCAGAAAATCATCCATCATGTGTGTGTTAAAGTTTTTAGTTGGAGAATTGTCTTGTTTTCTTGCCTGATGAGTTGTTGTTGACAAGATTTCCTTAGCGTGCTGTGATTTTTGTTTGTTCGTTGTTGGAATGCTTGAAGTGAGAGGAATGTTGCCCCTAGTTATAGATATCTATTGATGTGGATATACATGGTGATTACCAAGCCATGGTGCGATATAATGAACTTATCTATAGATAATCAAGGACAGTGACTATGCCAAGTATGTCCAGGATAATGTTGCGTGAAAAGTGTTGGGCGATGGCCATTAGCTTTGACTTTGGATGGATGTAAAAGATATGAGTAGTGATAGATAGAGGAGCTATTCTCTCACAAATAGCACCTATTGCCAAGTTTTCACCACTTATTTTTATTGCACTTTTTTGTTGTGTTTTTTATTTTTTGTATTTTTCTATTTTTTTAATTTTTTGTATTTTTCACTTGTTCCATGCATTAGACCACTCAAGTGTATAATTTCTTTAGATGGATGTTGTTAGTTGGTTCATCAAGTACATCTCCTTCTGAAGCTATTAGCTGATAGGCCCCTGATCCATAGGTTGATATGATGACATAGGGACCTAACCAATTAGGTTCAAACTTTCCCTTCTTTTCTCGATCCTATTGATTTCTAGGATTTTCTTTGAGTACAAGATCACCGACTTTAAAAATACTAGGGATGACTATGTGGTTGTAGCTTATGCACATGTGCTACTGGTATGCTTTGAGATGATAATAGGCATGTTGTCATTTTTCATCCAGAAGCTCTAGTTCATGCAATCTGTTTACTCGATACTCCTCATCTAGTATGAGGCCTTTCAAATGAGTGATAGAATTTCTACCTCAAGAGGTAGAATTGCTTCTGATCCATACACCAATGAATATGGAGTAGCCCCTGTAGGTGTCTGAATGCTAGTCCTATATGCCCAGAGTGTTGAATTGAGTTGTACATGCCAATCCTTACCTGCATCATTTACTATTTTATTTAGGATTTTCAAGATTGTTTTATTTGATGCCTATGCTTGACCATTCCCCTGTGGGTAGTAAGGTGTAGAGAAGCGATGTTGGATTTTGAATCGCTCACATAGCTCTCATACGTCTTTATTTTTTAAGGGATGCCCATTGTCTATGATGATGGAACTTGGAATGTCATATCTGCAAATTAGATAATTGAGAATAAATGAGGCAATCTATTTTCTAGTTACTGTGGTCATTGGGACTGCTTCAATCCATTTTGTGAAATACTTTGTTGCAGTGATAATAAACTCGTGTCCATTGGAAGAGCAAGGATGGATTTTCCCTACTAAATCAAGTCCCCACTGACAAAAAGGCCAAGATGTTGTAAATGGTTGCAACTCTTGTGCCGGTGCATGGATAAGATTGCCATGAATTTGGCACTTAGGACACTTCTTTACAAATTGATAAGAGTCTTTCTCCATTGTCGGCAAGTAATATCCCATTCTTAGAAGTTTTTTAGCAAGAGTAAGACCACTTGAATGTGTGCCACAGATACCCTCGTGAAGCTTGTGTAAAGCAAAGTCACATTCATTATGATCAAGGCAATGAAGAAGAGTACCATCTAGACCTTGATGGTAAGTGTGTCAATGGTTAAGGTATA
Organism: Cryptomeria japonica; assembly: GCF_030272615.1. Classification (NCBI taxonomy): domain Eukaryota; kingdom Viridiplantae; phylum Streptophyta; class Pinopsida; order Cupressales; family Cupressaceae; genus Cryptomeria; species Cryptomeria japonica. The sequence continues at coordinate 599,612,554 of NC_081415.1, forward strand.
ACGGGCGGCTTGCCCGATAAAGATGCATTTTTTATTACGAGATAGGTCAAGTGGTAGGGTATTGGTTTTAAGATATTCATAGATTGTCCCGTATAGAGGGGAGTCTGAACCGGTTAAGTCATAGATTACATGGGATGCAAAATTGTCATAGGCCGGGGAAAACAGTTTCTCTATCAGGAACTCATAACAACTTTGTTGCTCTGGAATTTGTAGCAGTGAAGCAATAGTGGCCATTGCATCGGTCGTTCTGTTGTCCAACCTTGGTATTTTCTCAAAGGTGATGTGTACAAAGTATTGTTTGAATTCATCCACCATTCTTTTGTATGGAAGCAGCTTGTCATCCTTTGTCTGATATTCATTGTCGATTTGATTTATAACTAGTTGGGAATCTCCACAGACTCTTAATTTTGTGATTCTCCATTCCACTGCCATTTTGATTCCTGTGACTAGGGCTTCATACTCAGTGATGTTATTATTTCATGGAAACATGAGTCTATATGATCTTGGAATTGTGTGTCCTTCAGGAGTGACAAGCAAGATGCCAACACCCGATTCATGTTGGGTATAGGAACTGTCAAACTACAAGTTCCATCGCTTGAGTGTAATAGTAAGGACATCCATGTCTATAAATTCCACCTATATTGTTTGTTTATCTGGTAGTGTTGCTTCAACTAATTGATCTGCAATTACATGTCCCTTGATAGCCCGACGCTCTGTGTATTGGATATCAAATTCACTGAGAATCATGACCCATTTAGCCAGTCGACCTGTAAGAGTTGCTTTCCTGAGTAAATACTTGAGAGGATCAATTTTTGTTACTAGCTTGATTGTGTGAGCTAGCATGTAATGGCGTAACTTTTGAGAGGTGAATACCATAGCTAAACAAGCCTTCTCAATGAATGTATAATTTAGCTCATATCCATTTAATATTTTGTTGATGTAATATATAGCTTGTTCCTTGCCAACTTGATCTTCGTGTGCTAACAGTGCCCCCAATGATACTTTCATTGTTGATATGTAGAGAATGAACGGCTTCCCTGCTATTGGTGGTACCAGAACTGGTGGATTCATTAGATATTGCTTGATTTGATAGAATGATTTTGCACAGTTGGCTTCTCATCGGAATGGTATGTTCTTATGTAGTAGATGATTGAATGGTAGACTTTTATCTGCTAGTTGTGCTATGAATCACCTGATAGACTATAGTCGTCCTTGTAGAGATCTGCGTTGACTAATGTTACTGGGAGGTGGCATCTCCATGATGGCCTGTACCTTCATTGGATCTACTTCAATGCCTTTTGCAGATACAATGTAACCTAATAGTTTACCTAATGTCACCTGGAAGACACACTTCTTAGGGTTTAGCCTAACTTGGAATTGCTCCAATCTTTGAAAGATTTTATCTAATATGCTCAGATGTTGTGCCCGAGTGAATGAATTAGCTAGCAAATCATCCACATAGTCCTCCATGAAGGTATGCATCATATCATGAAAGTTTGTCATCATTTCTCTTTGATAAGTTGCCCCAGCATTCTTTAAGCCAAAAGGCATGACGTTCCAACAATACGTTCCCCAAGGACATGTGAACATAGTTTTATCTTGATCCTCTGGGGAAATTTTGATTTGATTATAGCCAGAGAAACCGTCCATTAATGATAGTATTGCATTGCCTGTTGTAAGGTCCACGATTATGTCGATGCTAGGCAAAGGAAAGTCATCCTTTGGATAGGCTTTGTTGACATCTCTAAAAAAATTCATATTCTAATGCTTCCATCTAGTTTTGAAATGGGTACAATGTTTGAAATCAATTCAGCATAGTCTATAGGTCGAATGAATCGGATGTCTAATAACTTCTTTAGTTCAGCTTTGATCATTAATGCCACATGTGGATTCATCTTTCTTAACTTTTGTTTGACTGGCTTAGCTCATGGAGCAATAGATAAATGATGCATGATTAGGTTTGATCTATTCCAGGCATATCAGCATAGGACTAAGAAAAATTGATTTGCTTTTCTTTGAAGAATCTAATAAAATCTGGTTGTTCCTCTTTTGTCAGTGATTCTGCTAGGTGTATGTTTTTAGCTATTGATTTTGTACTGATGTTTATTGATTGAGTTGGCTCAATCAATATGGGTGACCGCTCTTGATAGTGTTCAGGAAGAGTGTCAAGTCTCCTCTCCTTAGGTGCCTTAAAAAGGTTTGCACCCTCAGATGCGTCCTTTATTTTGACTTTTTTGTGATCTAATGCTGCCATTGACTAGTTTTCAGCATTAGATCTTTGTTTCTTTCATTTTCGCGACTAAGAGACTTGGCACTCTCTCGATTGCAGATATTGTTATTTTGTTCGCTAATAGAGTTTGTTTCTGGGTTGACTGTACATAGATACTAGACAATAGATTCATCATCTGGGAAAATAGGTATATCAAGGTGTTCACGTTCTTCCTAGTCTATCAAATCAGGAAATATGAGCAGTAGAGAGTCATTTAGTGGGTCAAGATCAGCTGTGGTAGGTGTCATGATAGAGGTAGCATTAAATTTGTCTGGGACGTTGGCTAGGTTAATGATATTGTCAAGATCTTTGATGGTATCATCTTCGGTGTAGACTTGTTCATAGTCTCAATGCTCATTTTCCTTAGCCTCGTAGATATGTCGTGGTCCGAATTCAAGTAATCGAGACTCTATGCCTTGTCCCTCCTGAGAAAGGGGTGTGTGCTAAAGGATAGTACCTTCCTTGACATCCTTGGTAATATTTGAACAACTACCCCATTCATAGTCATTAGAATCAGTTTTAGAAGTACTATCCCAGAGTCTCTCAATATTGCTGATAGGTATGTTGTAGGGTGAGAAAATATCTCTGATAATTGATACCATTCTTGTAGTTTTTTCTGATTCAGAATCAGAGCCTTCTTGTACCCTTTGTATTTGTTCATATAGTGTTTCTCCTTGGGGAGCAGTGATTTCTTCGGGTGATGACTCTGCCTTGTCTTGAATAGGTTCCTATACATGATGCACTTTCTCATAAGATGTTTCTTCCCTTTGAATGGCTAGTTCCTCTTGTCGTTTCTATTTTTCCTAGTGTTCTCGCTCTTTCCTTGTTGTTTTTGTTTCTTGGTGTAGTGCCTCTTGCCATGAGTTCTCGTTGTATTTCTTCTTTGCTTTCCACTGAGGTTTTTAATACTTTTTTTTTTTGTGCCTAGGTGGTATGCTATGTCCATATCCCAGTCATGTTTTGTCTTGAGAAAATTGTGAAGGAGGTTCTAGCGGTTTTGTAATGCCTTCTTGACTCTTGCCTATAGGTCCTTTTTTGTTGTATCCCATCCGTTTCATGATCAGGAATCATTTTCCATATTGTTGTGTTGGTATGGCCACCTCCAAAGTAGCAGCTCTGACCTCTTCCTAATCCTTGTATAGCCAACTAAGGATGTCTTTCTCTTCTAATTCATTTGCTAGTGTGCCCAATTGGATAAATTTGCCATCAAACTTGGTGATGGGCTGTGTTCTTTGATGTGTCGATGCAGAAGGTTGTCCATGAGATTTTGGTGATGTTGGCAATTTGGATAGACACATGGGTTCGAAAGAGTATTCTCCCATGCCTTGCTCTTTGATTTTCATCTTTTGTGTTGAAATCCATGGATAAAGACTTGAGATTTTCTTGATGATGATCTAATGCTAAGGAAGTTGGAGCTTCCCTATTGTGTGGAACCAAGTTGTCTTGAGTTGCCCCCATAGCATTGCAATCTTGAAAAGGATTATTATCGGCAGATATGGAAAGTTCTTGTCCATTATACGGGAATTTGACACACTGATGGTATGTTGAAGGTACTTCTTGCATTTCATGTATCCAAGGACAACCCAATAGAATATTGTATGTTAAGTCTATGTCTAAGACTTGGCACATAGTGTCCCTTTGTATCAGTCGTACCTGAATAGGTAGTATCACTGTTCCTTTGGATGACCTTTCTTCATCATCATAGGCCTTGATGGTGATCTTTTTGTGTGGATCATTAGATTGTTCAGAGAAGCCTAATGCATGGATAATTTTTAAAGTACAGATATTGAGACCATCTCCTCCATCTATTAATACTCTTTTAACTCGATGTTTGTAGACTAAGACTTCAATATGAAGGGGATTGTTATGTGGATGACTCAAAGAGACATTATCATGTTTGGAAAAGGTGAGATTATGAGGCCCTATCATATGAGCCACCATGGCTTGGAATTTATCAATGTCCAGATCTTGAGGAACAATTGTTTCAACTAGTTCTTGTTCTAAGATGTCTTTATGTTTTGGCGAGAGTTTGAGTAACTTGAGTATGGATATTTGAGCGAGAGTTCTTCATAGTTGATTAACCAAATCATATTGAGTCTTGGGGATAGTGGTGGATGTGTATGTATGCCCTTTCAAGATGTATTTTTGAGCTCTGGTTGTCACATTGATTGATGCATGGTCTTGTTTGTCCTTAATTTTTATGACATTTATTTGGTTTACATCTATTGATATGTGATTGATGGTGTTGTTGTACAAATGATTTATATGAGCTCCCCTTGTATCGTTTGATGATGAAGTTCCTTCCTTATTCTAATTCGGAAGAGGATTTTTAAAGGCAGCATTGTCACCATTTGTTTTGAGACCATCAACCTTTAAATAACCTCTATCGATCATATCCTGAATAATATTCTTAAGCCTCATGCAATCATTTGTGTGATGTCCTTTGTTTCGATGAAAATCATAGAAATGCAAGTCATTCCACCAAGGTGGTTTGATTTGGGGTTCAAAGTTGTTTATGACCGGCAATGTGATAATCTTGTTTGTCAAGAGTTCTTGAAACATTGATTCTAAGGTTTGCCCCAATGGTGTGTAGATGCGTCTATTTGGGAAAGTGTTGGTGTTACCTCTTTGGTTTGTATTATTCCCTCGGCTAGCATTGTTGCCTTGGTTATTTTTGTTGCCTTGGCTATTGTTGTTGATGTTTGAAATTGAAGGTCCTTGATTGGTATTTTGTGGATAAGTGTTAGTGCCTTGATTAAGTAAGTGTCATCCTAAGCAAAATCTAGGCTTATGGTACAAAATTCTCGAACATGATCGTGGGGATCACTTTTATCATCGTTTTTGTCGTATTTTGGTATATCCAAATTCAAGGGAAAAGGTATCATGTTTAATCTCCTATCAAAGGGATAAGGACAAATCTCATCCAAGGAGTATCGCACTGTGGTCCCTTGTTGTATGTCCTACATTTGCCTTTGTAGCATTTGAATTTATTGTGTAAGAGCGACCATGGGTGCATTTGTACATCGAGGGAAAGCTTCTTCCCTTTCATTAAGATTATCCTGAGTTCGGGCATGGTTGTGTTCGGGTGTGTTATTTTATTCATGTATGATTTCTGGGCCATGTGTTTCTTCTTCTCTTTGTTGGTCTTGATAGGCGTAATTTATAGACCTTGTTCTAAAAATTCTTTTCTCTACATTCCTTAAGTTTTCGGTATCATATATCTTCAAGAATTCTAACTCCTTTTCTAGTTAGCATGAGTATATATTTTTCCTTGTCGGCTTCAATAAGTCTTTCCATGAGCCTTTGGAATGAGGGGTTTTCTTGACATTCTTGGAGAAGTTCCTCAGTGATCTCTGTATCTCCCAGATTAGTATACTCGAAAGGGTTGGATAATCTACAACCCATACTTGACTCTAGTTATGATTCGCTTTTCTTGTTTCTTTGAGAGCGAGTGACAACAGGCATTTATTTCTACTGGAGTTCCTAGTGGTGTTTGGTGGATAGAATATGTTCCTCAATAAAAACTTTCGGTTACAAAGGGAGTTTCTTCTTCTTCTTCTCTCTCAGGGGTTGGTGGTTCAGGTCGAGCTTCATTATATATGATACAGAACTGTGGGAATAAAGCGAGGTTGATCCTTTCTTCACGATTTAAGCATTGGTTGAATGTTGCTTTCTGAATATAAGATCTGCTTCTTAAAGGTTCTTTGTCAAACTCATTTGATTTGCCTTGAATATACAATCACATGTGATGCAAGAATGCGCGATGTGATTTAAAAAGTTAGCAATTGATATAGAGAAACTTATTCCTTTTTGCAAGTGTCTTAGAACTAGGTTGTCTCTTCTTCAACTTAGTTTTGTGATGAAGACTTGTTCTTCTCAAAATATGAGGAGTGGTCATACACGAATGATCAATGGTTTTCTTTGATGTTGGATTGTGATACTTTGTTTGAAAAACTCAAGCTTACTTCATCAAGTAGAGGTTTAGTTAGATTCGCCCCCACGACAAAGTGTGTCAAATGATATGGATAAGAGTCTCCTGATATGAAAACTTGATTTGACAACCTAAGGATTAAACTTGGTATTATGTTTGTGATAGGATCCGTTAGATGGTAAAACTTTGATCAATGTGATGGTATTGCCTGATTTTGGTTGAATGAAGTCTTATCTCGAGCTATTTTAAGATTCAAAAAATTTATTCTGAGGATGCTTGTTTGATTTTGGAATTGTTTTCTCTAATATGGTTCAGGTTTTGACTGGTGATTTTAACAGAGGACCAAAAAGGGTACTTACAACTGATGATAATTATTTCTCGAAAGGTCTGGTTTGCTCTCTATTTTTCTGGGTTTTTACCATGCGCTAAAGCAGAGACTGGATGCGCTAACCAATGGTCTAGATGCACCACAGAAAGTTCTCTATGTGCTAAGTTATCTCTTATATGCGTTGATTGAGATTTGTTTGAAACTATTTTGATTGAAAGATTACGCACTAATATGTTCCTAAAAAAGCGCTACTGTTTAAGTTGAAAGCACTATAGTATGCCTCCTGTGAGCTAAGCTGATGTGCGAATGCGCTAAAATGGTATCACAAAGCGCTACTGAAAATTTTCTTAATCTGAAACCGGTTATGCACTAAAGTGAAGGCTGAGAGCGCTAAGTTTTGGTGTAGATGAGCTACAAAATGATTGATACGCGCTAGGAAGTTTCTCCTATGCGCTAAGCTGACCTGATTTCTTTATTTTCTGTCATTTTGGGATTTTAACTTGTATTTTTTATGGATGATTTTCTGAAAAATAAATTGCAAACATGGCACACAAATGAGATAATAAATTTTGCCTATGCTAGACAAATAGTTTATGTTCGATGAGGATGTGTTCAAATCCCCAATGTTTTCATAGGTTTAGATAACAAGTAAGACAAATCAGATAGACTCTTTATTCAAGGGTCATCAATAATGTCATAGCCCACTATTCTTGATACTCCATCAACTCAAACAACCTTTTCACCCCCTAGAGGGTGCTCGTTTCTTTGCCTTTTGTCAGAAATTAACTTAGAGTGAATTGCTTCACAATTGAGTAGTTATCTTGGGAGATATGTGGTGAGTGATCTTGGGGGGCGATTATTCCCCACCCTTGCACTATGATATTGAAGATGTTTGGATACTGACTCGGCTCAAAGTTTCTAGTTCTAAGGTTCTTAATCAGGCTTTCATTCAGTCTTTAGTGATAAACTCCCTCGGGAGGCTTCCCAACCTTTAGAACAAAGGCTTTACATATCTTAAAGATACTGGGGGAAGGCTAATCGTTGAGAAAAACCATTGAAGGGCAATTTCATTAGCTTCCACTTTTGATTATAGTGGGTTGGAACACTTGGCAATAAAGTTGTTTCCCACTTAGGTCATTCCCCTCTCACTGACCATTTAAATGGTGCTCTAAGAGCAACTCGGGAGAGTAAACTTGCTAAAGGATTTAAATGCTTGAAATGAAGAAAGCATACGAGTGGTTTGGCTTTTTGGTCACCCAATTAAGGGGAGAGCATATACCTTCCACTTTCGAGACAAGGCACACAAGTGTTCTTTTTAACCTTCAAATTAGTGATTTTCTAATTTCTACTTGGAGATTTTGCTCCAAAAAGCATGGTGTTCTTTTTACCCCTTTATAGCAATGATTTTCTATCTAAGTAAAAGAAATCCTGGTCAACAAATGAAATTTTGATATTGGTCAACAAAAAGGAAGTTGCAAACGGAAAAATCTCTTTTGCTTTGCACAAAATAACTATGAGGTTCTTTTTATCCCTTTGTAAAGAAAATTGAAAATGGATCCTTTTATGCACCAAAAGAAAGTGAAGTTATTTTTAAGAAACACCAAATGAAAATGAGGTTGTTATGTTTACTCCTCTGCAAAACCTTGAAAGTTTGTTGTTCCTTTTAAAGCAACACCAAATGAAAATGAGGTTGTTCTTTTTACTCTTTTTGCAAAACTTTTAAAGTTTGTTGTTCTTTATAAAGCAACATCAAATAAAAATGAGGTTGTTCTTTTTAACTAACAAGAAAATGAACTATTTTTAAAACTAACTTGAAAAAGTTAGAAACAAAAATAATTAAATGTTTAAAATGAAACTCCTCCAACCTACAAATAAAGATTAGTAACCTGAAGCAAAAATACTCGTTAGTAAAAGATTTAGATCTGATGTGAGCTTATACAAGCCTAACTTTTTGCCTCAATTACAAATTGTGTTTTTACTTCTTCCAGAGTCACGCGTTAGACTTCTGCACAGATGTGCTACAAAAAGCCACAAAGGCACTACAGAATAACTCCTATGCACTAAGTTGATTACCTAATGCACTACTATGTTTGCCAAATGCGCTATGATGATACAGAATAAACCATAATTGTTAGGCGCTAACAAAAAGCCTAAATGCACTAATGAATGAGTCTTACATGCTAAACAGTATACCAGAAGCGCTACTAAAAGGGTTGTATGCACTAAATAAAGGGTCCAATGCGCTAACTCGGCTTTTCTACATGCTTGCAAAATTGTTCCTGTATCAAAAACGATAAGATTAATGGGGTTGAGCCCCACGGTGGGCACCATAAATGTGTACGGGAAATGTGGGGTACATAAATGTAAAATTCAGTTTCAAAAAGATCCACACACTAATGGGACTCTTGGTGCAAGTTTTGGAGCTATATTGAATAGCTCAACTTTCCAAGGGAGGTTCCATTGTTCTCTATCTCACAGGATCCCTCAAGTCAATGCCTTTGCTCTCAGATCACTGAGCAAAGTGACTTAGGAGTGATGTTTGATTAATTTAGCATGAATATGATGTTATGATAAAGATTACTAATCATATCCTAACAATATATACTAGTCTAACATGGATATGTTATGATATTCAAAATTACTTATAAATGCTATTAAGATGATTTTTATCAAAGAGAGGCTAAATGCTTAGTAAAATGACTATAAATTAGATACATGAAACTTGGATATATCAAAATGAGAGAATGAGAGCTCTATTTATAGGAAAAACAGGGCAATGGATGGTCAAGATTGGATAATCTTAACAAGTGTCAAGATTGAAAGTTATCAATCCATGTTTACAATTCTCACCAATGAAATAGTGACAATTGTCAACAAGAGGTTTCTTGAGAGGAGATGAAAGAAGCATTAAATACTTGAGAAGAAATGATGGTTACCCTAGGAGGTAAGGGTTAAGGTTAAGTTAGGGTTATCCATTGGATAAAGTTTTTACCCAAGGGATAAGCTCTTGTGCAAGGGTTAATAGGATAACCAAGGTTAAAGCCATGAATGCTTGATGAGACCCTTGGGTTAGATGGGAATTGAGTTAGAGAGAAAGTCTATTATCATGCAATAAGGTTGAGTTAACCATTAATGGTTATGAAGACTTTGAAGGTTAACTTGTTGAAGACATAATTCTTGAAGACTTTGATGGTTTGAGAAGTGACTTCTCTTTTCTTAGGGATGTGACAATATTTAGGAGATGGATTAGGATAAATTAGAAGTGATTAGAAGAATTTAGAAGGGTTTTAGGGAGGCAAGTGGGAGATGTAGAAAAATGCAAGTGGATGGAGGGGAATTTTAATTAAAATAAATTACTTTATTTCAACAAAAATAGATGCAACTTGCATAAATAAAAGTGGGGAATCTAAATAAATAAATTAGATTTATTTACTTGCAATGATCAATTTAAATGTAAATTTAATTAAAAGGGGAGAAAGGGAAATTAATTAAATAAAGTGATTTATTTAATCAAAGGCTAGAAAAAGGTTTAAGTGAACTTAATTAAATAAATTAAGTAATTCATTTAATCAAATAAATGAATATAAAGAATTTAATTAAATAGAGGAATGAGGTTAAAATGAATATTAAATATTCACTTAGGAAAGTGGTATGATTTATACGTCTACAGAAGTAATTTTGAGATGTGGAAGTTGAATATGGAAGATCTGTTAATAGATCAAAATCTGTGGGATGTTGTTGATGTGAATGTCTCAAGACCTGCAGATCCTACTACAGTTGCTCAGTATGATACAATGGACCAAAAAGTGAAGGGTCTAATCAGATTGTGTCTGAAAGACTCTATTCTGCTTAATGTCCACAAAGAGAACACTGAAAAGAAGTTATGGACTAAGCTTGGTGAGATGTATCAAGCCAAATCTTTATTAAATCAATTTTTCTTGAGGAAGATATTGTATTCCTTGAAGATGGAAGAGCGTGAATGAATTGCAGACCACCTGGAAGCATTTAATATATTGGTCGCTCAATTATTATATGTTGGTGTTAAGATGGACAAAGAGGAGAAATGTCGGATCTTGCTTTGTTCTTTTCCTAGTTCGTAGGATTCTCTTCTTATGGCTATCGGTAGTACTTTTGTTGTGTTGAAGTCTGAAGATGTATTGGGTGCCCTACTTGGTGAAGAGATGTGAAGGAAGGTATCCATCAGTACAAAGGAATCCCTAACTGCTCGAGGAAGACCTAAGGAAAAAGGAAAGAAGAATGAGAAGCGCAATAATTCCAAATCCATAGGGAGATCCAAATCTCCTGGAAAGTCCAAAGTCATATGCTGGAATTGCAGTAAACCAGGTCACATACGTATGGACTACAAAGAAGAAAATAAGAAGAAAAAGAAGAAGATTGATTCTAATTCTTAGTTTGAGAAGGAAGATGGTGATGCATTCATTACAACTTTGGCTACTCATGCAGGTAATGATGCATGGTTAATTGAATCAGGTGCATATCTTCATATGAATTCCAATAAAGATTGGTTTTCTGAATATGAAGAATTTAATGGAGGTAAGGTGTACTTGGGTGATGATTCACATTTTGACATTGTTGGTCGAGGTAAAGTTAGAATCATATTTCTTGATGGTGGAATAAAAAGGATTAGTGGTGTGTTGCATATTCTTGGATTAAAACAAAATTTACAATCTGTGAGAAAATTGATAGACGTGGGTGTGTAGGTAGTCTTTTCTGATGTAGGATGTAAGATGAGTAAGGGTGCTATGGTTATTACTAGAGGTGTCAATTTCAGCACTTTGTATAAGCTAGAGGCATACACTATTGAGTGTAATAACACTTCTGTAAAAAATAAATCTATGGATACTCCATCAGAAAATTTTAGGGTTTCACCTTCATCGAATGGACATGGCTTTTGGGTATCTAAGGGTGCTCTTTCTTCTGAAGCAAAATTACTTGCAGAGAAGACTATGTTATGGCACCAAAGACTTGGCCACATTAGAGAAAAGGGTCTAAGGACCTTGAAAAATAAAAACCTTGTTGAAGGTTTGAATGATTGTAATCTTGACTTTGATTTTTGTGAGCATTACATTTATGAAAAATAAAATTGTATTCAATTTTACTCGAGTTCTCATAGATCTTGTGGTGTTTTGGATCTTATTCATTCTAATGCGTTTGGTCCTGTAGATGTTCCTTCGATTGGAAATCTACATATTATTTTTCATTTATTGATGATTTTAGTAGGACATGGGTATACTTTATAAAGAGTAAATCTAAAGTTTTCAGTCATTTTAAAGAATTTAAAGCAATGGTTAATTTGCAAACTGCAAATAAAATTAAATGTTTAAGGACTAATAATGGCGGTGAATTTTGCTCTCATGATTTTGTTAGATTCTGCATAGACTGCGGTATTAACCGACAGAAGACAACTCTATATTCTCCATAACAGAATGGGGTTAAAAAAAGAATGAACATGACACTAATGGAGAAGGCTAGGATTATGCTAAGTGGTGCTGTTCTAGAACAAAAAATTTGGGCTGAAGTTGTTGCCACTACTTGCTACCTGATTAACAAGTCTCCTACATCAGCTATTATTGATAAAATGCCTATGAAAGCATGGTTAGGTCACAAGCCTTCATTGAGACATCTTAGAATTTTTTATTGTGACGCATATGCACCTATGCCAAAGGAGAAGCGAACAAAGATGGATAACAATGTTGTGAAATGTTTCTTCATTGGCTACAATTATGGTGTGAAAGGATAAAAGCTTTGGGACCCTGTTGTACAAAAGGTAATTCTTAGTAGAAATGTTATTTTTAGAGAAATTAAGTCTCCTTTTGTTACATTGCAGCTAGAATAGACTAAACAAAAAGATGTGATTCAATTTCCTTCTACACTTGAAAGAGTTGAATCGAGACCACTTGATAGGCAAGAAGTTGAGGAGAGCTCATTTAGCTCTAAATCTTCAGAAGAGGAGGAAGAACCTCCAGCTCAACTTGTTTAAAGGTCTAAAAGACATAGAAAACCACCTGAAAGGTACTCTCCTGATGATTGAATATGTATTTTGGTACTAATGTGGATGAACCTAGATCTATAGAAGAGGCATTAGGTATGAATGATGTAGAATTCTGGAAAATTACTATGGAATAATAAACGCAGCTTTAAAAAACAATGATACATGGGATCTTGTACCATTGTCTAAAGGATGGAAGCCTATTGGTTGCAAATGGGTGTTCAAGAAAAAGATTGGTTCAGATGGAAGCATTGAGAAGTATAAGGCAAGGTTGGTTGCAAAAGGCTACTCTCAGGCTGAGGGTGTTGATTATGACCTGAGATATTTTTCTTGTTGCAAAAATGACATCCATTAGATTTTTTCTTTCTATTGTTGTTGCTTATGATTTAGAGGTTGAGAAAATGGATGTGAAAACTGCTTTCTTCATGGTGATTTGGAGAAGGACATTTATATGACACAACCAAAGCATTATGTGGTGAAAGGTAAGAGTAATTTGATTTGTAAATTAACGAAATTTGTGTATGGCCCCGAACAGAGTCCTAGGATATGGTACAAGAAATTTGACACATGTCTTGAGTTTGGGATTTGAGAATTCTAATTTAGATTACTATGTTTATTATAAATATGATGATGATCATTTCTTGTACATCGCATTTTATGTTGATGATATGTTATTCATTGGTAAAGGGAAAGGTATGATTTCATAACTAAAGTCTCATCTCGCTGCAAAATTTCAAATGAAAGATCTTGGTGCAGCAAAGCACATTCTTGGGATGGAAATTAGAAGAGATAGAGTGAACAGAAAGCTATGGCTAGGCTGGAGTAAGTATGTGAATCCAGTTTTGTGGAGGTTGAACATGCAAGATTGTAGACCATTATGTGTTCCCTTCACAGTTGGAAAAATATTATCTGTTTTTTATTGTCCTATATCTCCATCAGAGATGGAAGACATGGTCAGAGTACCTTACCAAAGTGTAGCTAGAAGTTTGATGTATGCTATGTTCCGTATTAGATCAAATATTGCCCAAGCAGTGGGATTTTTTTCAAGATATATGTCTAATCATAGAAGAGTTCATTGGGATGCAGCCAAAAGAGTCTTCAAATATTTGAAGGGTACCTTAGAGTATTCTTTGTGTTATCATTGTAATTTGGTTGGAGACATTACTTCCCTTGATATGCATGGTTATGTGGATTCGAACTGGGTAGGTGATATTGATAGAAGAAGATCCACCAGTGCTTATGTGTTTACTTTATTTGGTGGTGCAATTAGTTGGATGAGTAAGCGAAAAGATGTGGTTGCTTTGTCCACTATAGAATCAAAGTATATGGCAGCTACTCATGCTTGTAAAGAATCCATTTGGCTTAGAGACTATGTTCAGATATCATAATAAAACAAGGTGCAGTAACAGTTTATTGTGACAATCAGAGTGCAATCTTCCTAGCTAAAAACCTGACATTTCATGTCCGAACCAAGCACATTGATGTTCAGTATCATTTTGTCAAAGATATGATCAAATATAGTGGGTTGAAGTTGGTTAAGGTAGAAACTTTGATGAATGTTGCAGATTCTTTGAATAAGGTTGTAAGCACAGAGAAGTTCAGATGGTATTCAGATTTTATGGTCCTCATGGCCCCTAGCATTTAATTTATTGTGTTGATACTCCCTTTGCCCTTGCAAGGTGTTCGACAAGTGGGAGAATGTTGGGAAAATGGTGTCTCAACGTTGCATTTATATGAGGTTACTATTTATAGTAAGTTTTTATTTGAGAATGAAATGTTGTGAAATTATCCCTGAAGCTTCTGGTTGTCTAGATAAGCGTTCCGATAAAGTAACATTGCAAGATCATAGCTAGTTTTGAAGGTATTAAAGTTTCTATTTTTGGAGGGTGCAATGAAAGGTTTAAATTTAATTTTGAGGACTTTATAGGCTTCAAAATTCCCTTAAAAATTGGAATAATCAGTGTAGTGGATTACAAGGTGATAGAGAACTTCACGAGCTTTCTAACGCTTCAAACAGTTCATCAATAGGACACACGGTTCACAAGTTATGGCCTCCGAAAGTTTGTACTTTTGAAATAGGAAATATAAAATGCATCAGACACATAAATGAGTTGTAAAAGGGAGGGATACATGTTGATGTGTGTTTTAGCCCATGGTTTTGTAATATAGTTTGATGGTTTCTTGTATTGTATCTCCTATATATGAGGTGCGTGAGATAAAGGTTGTGTGTAATAATCTTATGGTGATTGAGTTACCTATGAGTCTCTTATTAGTGGTATTCCTATGAAGAGCTTTTTCTCTACAAGTATATTGTAATTTTTTATTGATTGTTGAATAATATATTGGGCAAGTTTTGGAGTGTGGGGTTTTTCTCCCGAAAGGGTTTTCCCCACATAAATTATTGTGTTGTGGTATGCATGCTATTGCATCTATTTTTGTTAAGTTTTTGTAATTGTTGTAATGATCTATAAAAAAAATTGAACTAACCTCCTCTCAAGGTTAGTGTAGGAAGTTGTTCCACTACTTAACTTCCTTACAAAGGGTAGCTATTTCTCCCTATTTGTTCTGTTTACTGAGGTTCACCTGGGAGATTTGATACCTTGGTGAAGCTTGTTCTTCTCTTTCTATACCCTATATTGGAGTAGCTACACTAGCTATAACATCCCCTAAGTCACTTCTTGAGACATGGTGAAGAGTCTTGGCTTTCTTTGTTCTTCTTGGTGACTCAGTGATTGTTTCCTATAGGGTGATACTTGGTAACACAACATTTTCCTTCTTTTGGAAGTTGAAGTTGATCCACTGCAGCATAGTATCATCTTGTTGTTCTCCTTGAGTGGTAACTTGAGTAGTTATTATATAGCTTTGCAGTGGTTATTCTTGTTCCTCTTCCTCTTCTTACTATTATTTATTTACATCTTGAGTTTGTTTGTGCTTCTTGTAGCACTTGCTCAATTCATGTTGTTGTTGTTTGACAAACTCTTTTTGGTTCTCACCAACTTCTTGTTCAAAGGCCTCTTTATCTACTTCATCTTTTTGTTTCTATTGGCCTCCTTCCAATTGTTTGATAAGTAGTTCTTGATCTTGTTGTGTGAGCACCATCAGTTCATCCTGCTCATCAACCTCCATGGTTTCCACTTGCACCTCATACAAATGTATTTGTGCAAGTTGATCATCTTGAGGGATAGAAGGTACTTGTGTCCACACCAATTATTCTGAGTCTTTCTTAGAGGTAGCTTGCCTTTGCATTGTATCTTCCTTTTTCTTGGAACTACCATCGAAATAGGCCCATAATCCTCATCTGAATCCAATTAAATTTTATGAATAGTCACCCATTCATGACTCGGTGTAGTGGTTGCTACAAGGGCTTGAGTAGAAGGAGCAAGTTGTTCAGTATCTTGTTCTTGTGATGTACCCTCTCTTGGAAAAATTCCAATGACAAGTATAAGAAGTGTGATTGATGCTTGGGTCACAGTGAGTAACCCAGTGGTTATGCCATGCTTTGTTGCGATCTTTAGAAGTTGAGACTCCTTCATTGTTGCATCCAACTGCTTCATAAATTCTTCTTTGTCAATAGTTAGCATAGGGGCTTCTTGGTACACCGGAGTATTTTTCCTTGATTTAGATCTTGTCTTCCTCACATATTCTTTGGTAGCTTTCAATTGAGGGTTACTAGTGACCTTGCCTTTCTTCTTCTCTCTTATGATACTTGCTTGAAGCCTAAGACTTAACCATTATCAACTTTTCTCAATAACTTGCTCAAAGAAATATTTAATTTTTACATTCTCTTTCTTTGACCATCTTATTGGTGAGAGAGGCATGTGGTCTACCTGCATTTATTTGTAAGTCAGGTTGAGCAGTTCTCTATCATCCCTAAAATCTTTAAGAATATTGTCTTTGAGGTCAAATTCTCTCATTTGGGATGTTGTTAACCTATAGAATCCTCTTTGTCTAGCCTCAAAATTGACTTGCATACCTAACCAAAATTCTTCTAATGCAAGTATATGCCCCTCATACATTATTGGCATTCCTTTCAGCTTGCCAAATGGATCATATCTAGGCCGAGCATAGTCAAACTCCTTGAGGCGTAGGTCTTGTAACTCCTTAATGGTTGTTTTTTCCATCTACAAATTGTAGCATTTATAGTGCTTAAGGACAATCGGAAATGTTACTCTCATCTTGTTCTTCAGGATCATGAGGGGTTGGACCCCTACTATATGTCTTGCATACTCCAGAAGAATAATTTTGTTGCTGCAACAACGAGGAAGAAAGGGGTTACCTATGAGTCCACTCAATTAGATGTTGTAGCATCCTAAAATTGCACCCTTTGCAATTTTGACCATATTTTGGGCCCTCACCTTATCGATCTCATCCCCACACTTTACCGGGACCTATTTTTGTCTCCCCTATGCAACCAAACTTTATTTTTCACCTTGCATGGCCACTTTGATCCTACCCCAAAATAGGGCGTGGCACCCTGGGATCCCCTAAAGGGAACCTATCTTGGCCCTTCTCCCTTGGACTTATCTCAAATTTGAGTGGGAAATAAACCCCTATGTCGGCCTTTGTCGAAAAATTAAATATTTGACAATAGGCAAGTACATAAGGAGGTCTTCTTCTGTTATTTGGAGATACATTCATGAAGGAAAAATTGGATCTCAAGCGTTCAAGCATTCAAGTGTTCAAGAATTCATTATCAAGCATTATTCAAGGCTTTATATTCTTCATCTATCCATTGGAGCAACATTACTTCATTTATTTGCAAGCATGTGTGTGTGTTAGGATTTTGTCATGTTCATGCCATTTCATACAACATATGTGATTACAACCAAGAAGAAAAGCATTATCATCATCTTTTGTAGATATGAAGGTATGCCTTTCCATCATTTATTTCAAGCAGTTATAGTATTTTATTCAAGGTTGATTCCAAACTGGGGTTTGACTTAGGCAAACCCCTAGTCCCAACCCCTTTCTTCTTCTTTTTGTGTGTAGGTGAAGGTGTCGGGGTTTGACTAAGGCAAACCCCTAGTCCCAACCCCTTTCTTCTTCTTTATGTGTGTAGGAATCAGGTGCACAGTTGTAGTTCTGGAATTAAGCTTTATTCGTAGAGACAGAAAAAACCTTTTTGACGTGCGGAAAGTTTGGAGGATCGATAGGAGGGCACCCCTATCTAGACACATGTTCCCTGCAACTTTTGTCCGATTTCGCAGAGCATCTCTGATTTATCTCTAACTTCTTAGATCTAGGTGCACAACTGAATCCGGAATCTATAGCTCACTGTTTTCTCATACTTTGTCTTTATTTCCAGCACTTTACTTATTCAACTTACAAAAGAGGGTCAAACACATTTTAAACTCAATCAATCTACTTAGTATTCAGTCCTTACATCATTTTAGGGTTGGATCTAGTGGATCCATACCCTCTTTTGAATGTAAAGTCCTCCAAGTGAAAATCAACTTAGTGATTTCCCCCTTTCCAAGTGGTGAATTTGCTAAGCCCTGAATTTTCCACTTTACAGATGTAAGCAGAGTGTTGGTTCTGGATGAACCACGTTCCCCATTCTTGAATTAATTTCATTGCCTCGATGGATAGACAGTATCCCACATCTCTTGTCAACTAGTAGATAATTGCATATATAAAGGCATCATTGATTCTCTTAAAATGGTTCTTAGCCCACTGAGTAGGCAATTGAGTGTAGAATTCCCAAACTTTCTTGTCTTCTGGTCCTCCCATCCTATCATTAGTGTTTAATCCTAGATAAATTCCACTCATGGCTATCACCCAAATCACATAAGAAGCCATGAATAACTTCTTATTTTTAAGTACATTGCACATTTTCTCATGGATATTATTAGATACGATATATTCCCAGTCAAAATATTATTTTCCCTTAAGGATAGTGTGGATATAATGGTATATCCACAAGTGATAGTGCCTACAGTCTTCCTTACTAAAGGCTCTGCTAAGCATGATGATGAGGTCACATGGTGCATCCTTAAAATTTTCTCTTAGAATATTATCTATAGCTTTGAGGCCTGATTTCCTTGGTTCCTTGGGCCATACCCCATTTATATGTGTATACACATAAAATTGGCTATGAGCAATTAAATAAATATTTTATATTTATTTAATGATTATTCTTCTATTAAATAGTTAATTTAAAAAGGTTCATTTATTTAATTCCTTTTATATTCTTCTATTAATTAATTAAATTGAAACATTTTAATTCATTCATTCGTTTATATCCCTTTCTTCTAAACCAATTAATTAAATATCTAATATTTAGTTATCTCTTATCTACTATACTATAGTCTCATCAATTAAATAATTTCTTAATTATTTAATCTCCCTTTTCCAACTCATCTCATCTCCACATCATCTTCTCCTTTGCCAAGTCATCCATCATGTGGCTAAAGATATTAATATTTGTAAATATTAATACATCATTATCTTCAACTTCCAAAGCATTCTTCAAATAATGTGTACGTACACACATTTCTCAACTTCTCTATATTTACTCCAACCTTCCTACATCTTTGGAGGGAGTTGAGCCCACTTGTCCTCTTATCCCTAAATCTTCTCCAACTATCCTAGATTCTCTCGGTCTTCATCCTTAGTCAAGGTGAGCCTTCTAACACTTGGTTTCTCCTTCCACCTTTTCCTCCATCCTGTAGGTGTAGGAGGAACATCTTCCACCATTATCTCTCACATCTCAACCTCTTGCTTATAGCCATACAAATTGCAAGATTTAATCATGATTGTTGATCTTTGCCACCTAAGCTTATGCACTCAAAAATCTATAAATAGAGGTCTCCTAAGCCATTTTTGAAACTAATAGCTAATCTTATAGTAACTAGGAGTCTTAATCTTTGCATTTGTGAGTTCATTTGTGTAAGCATTTTTTTTAGTTTTTGAGCAATTTAGCATAAATCATTTTCATAACATAGTTTTGCATAACATATCATCTATCAGTCCATTCCACACTTGCCATCTTGGAAGCTACCAATGCTTGTCTGAGAGAAAATCATATGCAACCAAGAACAATGGGGTTAGGACACAATGAGACATAATCCATGAATGTATAACAATTTTATTTACTTTTATTTCATGTTCTTTCATTGGTTGAAGCTTGAGTTCCTGTAATTTTCTTTTATATCTACATGATGGACTAACAAGTTGCAGGTTAAATTATAAGGTGAAACTTAAGTCGATACAATATGATGCTCATTATTTACAACATTTTTGTTAAAGATTTGGACAGCCTGCTCTTCGGTCGTTTGTAGGACCTTATCATATTTGGGGATATCAAATGTCATAGTGAGCATTTTAGGTAAAAGATGTGCCACCACATTTCATTTGGCATCTATGCATTTCCCGGTGTCTTTGTTGTAATGTTGAGAAACTACCAATACTATCTCTAGGAACTGGACTTATTGGGGAAAGATTGTGGCTTCTACTAGTCCCAAACACCTAATCCTTTTGTATAAAACATTAGGATCCTGGCTGGATAACTCCCTTTTGATTGCTTCTAGTTCAATATGCCCTATTTCGGTATTCATGACCCATTGTACCTCATTTTCAGACTTTGAGACCAATGTTTGGCCTTGGTACTAATACTTCATAGTGAATAGGTTATTTTCAAGCTTAACTTCACTCTCGGTCTTCTTTCTTGGGGTTGTCGTTGCTTCCATAAGAGCTCTCCAAATTGCAAAACCAAAATGCATAGTCAATACCTTAGAAATTCTTTTTAAAACAATGAACTCTGGAATCTCAAGGTTCTGAGTCCAAAAGATACCTTTCATAAACTGGTAGTATGACTTTGGGATCCTGAAGTTCCAAGATTCCAGAGTCAAAAGAACCTCACACAAAATCTCACTACAAAATACAGGGGTTCTGAAGTGGAGGGAACCAAAAACTCACCATTCTAGGATCTCAAAATCTCAAAATAGTGAAGAAGAGGAAATTAAAATCTTGAAGGTCAGGCTTTGGGATCCTAAAAACTTGAGGTTCCAAAGTCATGACTAGGGTAGCTCTGAAAGCGCTTTAGGATCTTGGTAACCTAGGGTTCTGAAACATTGGAAAGAATTAACTCGGGGCATTTCATGCTCCTAGGAACCCAGGGTTTTGAAGTGTGCATACCAAAGACCATTTCACTAAGGCACTTCAAGATCCCAAAACTTTGAGGTTCCAAAGTGGAGGAAAAAGGGACAAGGCTCAGGATCTCAAGAACCCGAGATCTTGAGACGGAGGCTAAACCGCGAGGGTGAAAAAATGACAAAGGCCAAAAATGGAAAAAATGCCCTATTCAAACTAAAACCCTAGGCAAACATAGAAAGCCAGAAAGCGAGAAAAAACCCTAGGCTAAAACACAAGGTAGGGAAAAAGAACTAATTGGACAAAGTAGGAAGGAAGAGACAAAGTGTGCCACAAAAATACCCAATTCGCCTAGATCCTAGAGCTCTTAGAAGGATCAAGAGTGTGAAATGATCAAAATGAAGAATGAAGGAGTATTTGTTCCCCTCGACAATCATGCAGACCAAGATACAACACACTTCAAGGTTTCGAGATCTCAGGGTTCTAAGGTAGCAAGACAACCAACCTTGATACTCTGGAATTCTGAGACTCCAAACAGAGGACAACAAAATAAGGACAACCCAGAATCTAAGGATTCCAAGGTTCCAGGGCTCAAACAAAAGGGGAAAATGGAAGGCTTGGGATTTCGTGAACCCGAGATCCCGAAGCCTTCACAAAAAGGAACAAAAGAGCAACAAGCAAAGGACTTCGGGATCTCGGGATCCGAATTTTTGAGGTCCAAAAGACACAAACAAAGAAGGAACTTCAAGTTTCTAGGATCCTGATGTTCCAAAGACAACAAAACAATGGGCATCTCAGGGCTCCGAAAACCTGAAATCCTGAAGCCAAAACAACAAGAAACAAAACAAAGAGACGCACTTCAGGATTCTGAGGTTTTGAGGTTCCAAAGTGCAAAGAAAAGAAAAGGAAGAAAAAGACACAAGACCACTTCGGGGTTTCAAGAACCTGAAACTCCGAAATTAAAAGAAAAGAAACACAAAGGGGAAGGAAAAATGGAAGGAAAAATAAAACAAAAAAGGGGGGACCCACATTTATAAGCAACAAATGGAGGGGGGGAATATGAAGGGCATAACAAGTAGATGGTTGGAAGGTTCTCAAGGATGTAAGCCTTTATTGACCTTGATTTATGGTAGGGTAAGTGGATTGTGATCTAGGGGTGACATGGATAGTGGATGGAGGTACATAAGGACTTAAGATGCATGGAAGGGATGAAGGCTTTGGTTTTGAGGTATAAAGACCTAAAATGGATTTAAAGGATGGGGAATGTGTATGTTTGAATTTAGATGGAGGAATGAAAGACTTAGTAGGGATACCAACATCTTGAGAGTGAGCTATGTAGCCAAGGCCACGAAAATTTGGATTTGCTTTTATATTAAGGGGTTCCTTGATATACAGGTAGATGGTTGGAAGGTTCTCAAGGATGTGTTCCTTTATTGGTCTTGATTTATGGTAGGGTAGGTGGATTATGAGCTATAGGTGGCATGGATAGTGGATGGAGGGGCATAAGGACTTAAGATGGATGGAAGGGATGAAGGCTTTGGTTTTGAGGTATAAGGACCTAAAATGGATTTCAAGGATGGGGAATGTGTATGTTTGGATTTAGATGGAGGAATGCAAGACTTAGTAGGGATACCAACATCTTGAGAGTGAGCTATGTAGCCAAGTCCATGAAAATTTGGATTTGCTTTTATATTAAGGGGTTCCTTGATATACCTTGTTCATGGATGCCTAACCCTTTTCCATGATAATGCATGCTTTGACAAATATTTTTAGTAATGGGATGCTTATTACTTGTGAAACATGATGTGAGTCTATTATGTGGAGGATATGGTGTAAGGGAATGATAAGCTCATGAAGTAAACCAAATTAGATAAAAGGGGACATGGGATATGAAAATATTAGATAGGGGTGATGGGATCTTGAGGAGGATAAGGATAATGAGGTGAATTAGAAGGGATGATATGATCTTGAGGAGGATATGAAGAATTATGACAAGGAGATTAAGGGATACTTTGATCTTGACATGGATGAGGATCATTGAATTGAGTGGAAAGGATGCTTTGCTCTTGATTTTGAATAGGATCATTGGAAAGGATGGAAAGGATATCAGGATCTTTCTGAGGAAGTGGATTATGAATGGTTCTCTTGATATGGAAGGGGATCATGTCAAGGATGGAATGAAAAGGGATGGTGGGATCATCATAATATTTTAAGGAGATGGGATCTTTGTCAAAAATTGGATGGGATGGGAAAGCTTTGGGATCTTGATCTTGATTCATTTTAGGACTTGTTTCTTCATACTTTGGATTATCTTCTTGACATGGGATATGAATTTTGATATGCATGGGGGATTCTTGGATGGAGTTCATATTTTGGCATGATGGGGATGGATATTTAATGGGACTCTCTTGAGTGGCTTTAATTGGCAATGGAGTGTATGTTGGTATTGACTCTAAAAAATTTACTCATGGGAGAGATTGATATCAAGATGTAGATTATCTTGGATTTCTATTGTGGATAGCCCTTGGGGGTAGACATGAAAGGTATCATCATTGTATTTATTTTGTGATGGATATGGTGGGGATTGTTGTGAAGCTTCAATGGATGAAGGAATGGTGGGAGACATGGAGGATACATGTGGGCCATTTCCTTCATGGGAGGTAGATATGGCATCGGTGTGATTGTTTTGGGATGAGCCATTGCTAGACATATGTAGATAATTTTCATCGTGCTTGGAAAATGTATATTGACATGTGCATAATTCCTTATTAAGTGAATTATTAATATTTTCTTCAATACTAATGTCACCTTGATCAATAAGGTCCTAAATGAGGCTTTTGAGCTTATTGTAATTGCTAGTTTATGTCACATGTTCCTATGGTATTCATAAAATTCATTATCACTCCACCATGAGAGTTTGACTATAAGTTCAAAAGGTCCACCCTTAAGAAGTTTAATTATCTTGGATGCGACAAGTTTTTGCAAGGTGGATTCTATAGGTTCACCCAAAGGTATAATTTTTTTTCATAATTCAACCATAGGTTTTGATGTTGTCCTTGTAAAGTTTTATTCAATTGCAATAAAAGAACAAATTATTTATGCGAGAATTTTATATGATTATATTGTCTAATAATCTGATTGTTTTGTTGCAGGCTAAAGGAGAGAGATCATTAATATTTTTATATGTCTTCTCCAAATGATTCATGTCGGGCTTTATATGTTTTAGAAGACCGGTCAATAGATGTCTTGACCGGTCATGTCTTTTAGACATGACTGATCAAGGCACCTATTGATCGGTGTCTTTCCATATTGCACATCCCGATTTTGGTTATGTTTGGTAACTAACATTTAATACTTAAACACTCGGTTGAAACAGTGTTAGTTATGATGCTTTGTTAATGGCCCGATTATAAATGTTTATCGGTATGAACTAAACCCGATAATAAATAGCATTACATATGCTATCGGGTTATTAGCCCGATAGCATTTAGATCGATGCTTAACTATGTTAAGCAAGTCATCAATCTAATCCATCTTTATCCAATGCCAATATCATAATCATGATCAATGTTACAATCTGATAGACATATTCAGTTCGGAAAGCATAAATTAGATAATCTAATAGCATAGATGAATAAACCATAACAGAATAAAGGAGATTAACGGGTTAGAGAAGTCTTATCTTGTAGAAGCTACTAATGCATTAACACTCCCTCTTAGCTTTGGAAGATAGATAAAGTAACCTGCATCACATTTCTCTTTCATAACCAGAATAATGTCAGTCTCCAAGAATATATATCTATACATATGATATGAAGTACCATCAGGACACAGGATACAAATATAAAACATCACTCTAAGTATGTGACATAGAGTATCACCTAACCATGTGATATAGAAGATTCATCATTTCATTATGACAAGATATCACCTGAACACGTGATATCAGTATTGCCTAAACACGCAATACTACAGATAAACATATGAGGATTTTTAAATTATCATCTTATCCAGGTTGTGATATGTGCACAAACATTTTATACAAATGTTTTACCACAACACCATCATGGCACATCCATGACATACCAGAGATCCAACATGATAATTGGTTTAGAGAATCATAAGATCGTCACCTTATGATGTCTACATACAAGTGTTCATAATCTGAGAGATCGTCACCTCTTAGATATGAACACGGGGGGTGAAACCCAAAATGTCCCAACATGACAAAATAAGTTTACACATTAAACATCTTATTTACAAAGCAGATTACCTTTCTATCATACCTAAACCTTTTCTAAAGTGATCAATCTTCACTCTGGAAAGAGGTTTGGTCAGAATGTTTGTAGTTTGATCTCCTGTACAAACATATTCTAATTGAATTGCATTCCTGTCAACCATATCTCGTACATAGTGGTATGGGATCTCAATATGTTTGGACCTGTCATGGAATACTAGATTTACTGAAATTTTTATTCAGCTCTGATTGTCACAATGAATAATAGTAGGTTTCATAAGTTCTCCAAACAATCCCACAAGCAACTTCCTAAGCCATACTGCCTCTCGGGCAGCCATGGAAGCTGCAATATATTCAGCCTCGGTGGAACTTTGAGCTACAGAAGACTGCTTTCTGCTGATCCAAGATATCATGGCTGAACCTAAACTGAAACAACACCCTGAAGTTCTTTTTCTGTCAGTCACGCTTCCAGCCCAATCTGAATCTATAAATCTAGGTAGATCTATATCAACTTTCTCATATTTAAGACCAAGGTTTAGGGTACCTTGTAAGTATCTCATAATATGTTTTACTGCCACCAGGTGTATCTCATTAGGTTCACATATAAACTGACTTAGAGCATTAACAGCATAACAAATATTTGGCCTTGTATTTAATAGATACATTAGGGACCCAATCATCTGCCTGTACTGAGTAGGATCAGTGGACTGTGATTCTGCTACTACTTCTTTAAGTTTATGTAAGTTGGTTTCCATAGGAGAGGTCATGGGCCTACAGTTTAGCATTCTGAATCTCGTCAAAATGTCCAAGGTGTACTTTCCTTGGTTTAGTACAATATTATTGGAATTCTGCCATACTTCTAACTCTAGGAAGTAATGAAGTAGTCCCAAGTCCTTCATATCAAATTATGTGGATAGATCTTTCTTGCATTGATCTATAAGATGATTAGCTCCTGTGATTAATAGGTCATCAACATATAAAACCAATATTAGCATATCACCTTTATTTCTTTTGTAGTAGAGATTAGGATCTGCATCATTTTTAGTGAAACCTAGTTTTGAGAGATAGGTGTCAGTTCTTTCATACCAAGCCCTGGGAGCCTGTTTGAGCCCATAAAGAGATTTCTTAAGTCTACATACATGAGACTTTGCATTATGAATTTCAAACCCTTCAGGTTGCTCTAGGTAGACTTCTTCTGAGATCTCACCATTTAAAAATGTTGTCTTAACATCCATCTGGTGTACCTTCCATCCCTTTGCTACTGTAATGGCTAGTATAGCAGGTGCAAATGTTTCTTCATAATCTATTCCTTCCCTTTTTGAGAATACTCTAGCTACAAATTTGGCCTTGTGTTTTTCAATACTGCCATCTGCAGCATGTTTGATCTTGAAAAGCCATTTAGATGAAACAACAAATTTCTTAGTTGGCCTAGGAACAATCTCCCAAACATCATTCTTCATAATGGATTGATACTCTTCAGACATGGCATCCTTCCATACTTGATGTTCAAGTGCATCTGATACATTATTTGGTTCAACATTAGAGAGATCATTCATAAGGGCAACATAGCTAGTGAATTTATTAGGCCTTTTACTTTCCCTGAAGGTTCCTGAAGGAGCAGCAAAGTTCTGAGCTTCTGTTACAGTCTTGGTGGCCCATAGTGGTCTTTTCTTGAGTTTTTCTCTAGGTGGGTTTTGAGTTTCACCTATAGTCTCCTCAGGATTCTCCCTCTGAAGCTCAGGAGTAGAATATTCTTCTATGTTAGTAGTAGGGATATAGATTTCAGGTTCTATTGTACTTTGGGCTCTTTTGAAGGCTAAGTCTTTTTCAAAGATTACATCCCTACTAATTTCAATATTTCTTTGACCTTGTATATAAATTCTATAGGCCTTGGATGTTTCACTATATCCTACAAGTATTCCCCTTTTTCCAGAAGGTTCTAGTTTTAGTCTTTTCTCTTTAGGTACATGTATATAGACGGGACACCCAAATATCCTAAGGTGGCTGATATCTGGCTTTATTTTGGTGAAGACTTCCTTGGGAGTTTTATCTTCAAGGTGGGAGTGAGGACATTTGTTTTGTATATATACCACAGTGCTAGTTGCTTCTACCCAAAGTTTGATATTTAGATTTTGATCAAGGATCATGGCTTTGGCAGCTTCTACAATAGTCCTATTTTTCCTCTCAGCTACCCCATTTTGTTGAGGATTATAAGGTATTGTTAACTCCCTCTTAATCCCTGAATTTTTTACAAAAATCTTTAAATAATTTTGAAGTATATTCCCCCCCATTGTCAGTTCTTAGGGTTTTAATTTTATTTCCTGAGTAGTTCTCCGTTAGTGGTTTGAATTATTTAAACCTATTGAGGATCTCTTCTGATTCTTTACATTTTAGAAAGTAGATCCAAGTTTTCCTAGATTAGTCATCAACAAATATTACATAATACAAAAATCCCCCTAGAGAGGGTTCAGACATAGGTCCACATACATCAGAATGAACTAATTCTAATATTTTGCTTCTCTTCCTAGTACTATTTTGGAAGGCACCCTTGGTATTTTTACCTAGGGCACATCCCTTGCATGCCTCTAAATGATATTGCTTCAACTTAGGTAGACCTGTGACAAGATTTCCCATAGATGATAAAGCCCTATAATTCAGGTGGCCTAGTCTTCTATGCCACACCTCATTTGTATTTGTGCCTTCATGAATTAAGGCTAAGTTGGGCTCTGTGCATAGCCCATACAAATAGCCTTGTCTTTGTCCAATGACTTTAGCTTTCTTGATGGTAGAATTTCTCGACCAAGCCAACACCTTGTTTTCCATGAAGGTCACTCTGTATCCATTATCCTCTAGTGATGATATGGAGACTAGATTTCTTTTGATGCCAGGGACATATATTACTCCTTCAAGTTGCAATGACATGAATGTCTTTAATTTGATGATGCAGGTTCCAATTCCTCTGACTGGATGTGAGGAATCATCTCCGATGGTCACTTCCTCATCATTCTCCTCTATCATGGAGTCTAGCACTTCTCTAAAACTAGTAATGTGTCTGGATGAGCCACTATTGATCACCCATGATTTAGACTTGTTTGTTGTATGGCTTGTGAGTGCTGAGTAGAGGACATAGTTCTCGAAGTCATCTTCCCTTTTGGATTTTCCTACTTTGACAAATGTGGCTTGTTTGGCTCTCTCTGGATATTTCGCAACATAGTGTCCGAATTTGTCACACCTATAACATTGAATATGTGATAGGTCTTTCTTTGGAGTGTTCTTGCCTTGATGACTTTTTCTTTTCCTAAATTGCTTCTTCTTACTTTTCTTATTTGTGTTAGTATTTAGGACTTGAAGGTCTTCGTCTATGTTCTTTTGTTTTATTCCAATTTTGTTCAATCTCGACTCTTCTTGGAGACAATCATCTCTTAACCTTTCAAACTTAGGATATTTGGACCTTGCACTAATGCCTTGGACAAATGTATTCCATCCACTAGGCAACCCATCTAGAGCAATGAGTGTTAATTCTTTACTCTGGATCTCATAATCAAGGGTTGCAAGTTCATCTCTTAGGGTTGATATTCACATGAAATAGGAGTTGATTGTCTCCCCTTTGTTCATCGTGATATGATTTATCTCTCGTTTCAATGCCAGAGTACGACTTGCATTTGATATCTCAAATGTCCTTTCAAGTTCTTTGAACATTTTGTAAGCCGTCTCTTGTTTCTTTATGATGGGCATTATGTTGTTTCTTACCCCATCAACTATTATTTTAATAGCCTTTTCATTTCCCTCAATCCATGTTGTTTTGTTGGGTTCATTCTCGGGTACTGCACTTTCAGTTTGAACATATGAATCAACTTTGTTTTCTCTCAAAATCATTTTGATTCTAAACTTCCAAGCTAAGAAATCATCACTACCTCCAAGTCTATCTTCGAATCTAATAGCGCTGGCCATTTTGGAAATGTGATGTAATATATAATTTTGTTCTTGAATTATTCAGAAATTGAATAGCCTCAGATTCGATTAGCCTCGCTCTGATACCATGTAAAGTTTTATTCAATTGCAATAAAAGAACAAATTATATATACGAGAATTTTATATGATTATATTGTCTGATAATCTGATTGTTTTGTTGCAGGATGAAGGAGAGAGATCATTAATATTTTTATATGTCTTCTCCAAATGATTCATGTCGGGCTTTATATGTTTTAGAAGACCGGTCAATAGATGTCTTGACCGGTCATGTCTTTTAGACATGACCGATCAAGGCACCTATTGTTCGGTGTCTTTCCATATTGCACATCTCGATTTTGATTATGTTTGGTAACTAACATTTAATACTTAAACACTTAGTTGAAATGGTGTTAGTTATGATGCTTTGTTAATGGCCTGATTATAAATGTTTATTGGTATGAACTAAACCCGATAACAAATAGCATTACATATGCTATCGGGTTATTAGCCCAATAGCATTTAGATCGACGCTTAACTATGTTAAGCAAGTCGTCGATCTAATCCATCTTTATCCAATGCCAATATCATAATCATGATCAATGTTACAATCTGATAAATATATTCAGTTCGGAAAGCATAAATCAGATAATCTAATAGCATAGATGAATAAACCATAACAGAATAAAGGAGATTAACGGGTTAGAGAAGTCTTATCTTGCAGAAGCTACTAATGCATTAACAGTCCTTGTGTGTTGAATTGGTTGTTTGAAGTGCTAGGTATACATGTGGATTATTTGTTGGGTAGAATGTTTTTTTAGAGAATGTAGTTTGGGTGTGTGACATGGGAGTTTGGCCTAGATGCTTTATCTTCCATAACCATGTTTTCGAAGCAATCCTTGAAGTTTGAGCAGGGGTTGTATGTGTTTGTGGAGGAGGTGTTTTGTATTTGTTGAGATATGTAGTTTTGGTTGGAGGTTTGAGACGTGTGAGTTGGATTGATATGATGGTTAGACGTTGAATGGTAAGTGTACGTAAGAAATCAAGAAAACATCAAAGCCCAAATTATGTAACCACGAAACATAACAAGCTATGAAATTTATCCTAATACATTCAATGAAAGAATGAAAGATAAGATTTCAAAACAAAAGCACAAACCACATGCTTAAATCTCCTTCATTGACCTCCATTGTTCTTCTTTCACCTTCAAATGTTATGTGGGTGTCACCTACAAATGCAAGTGATTGAAAGCAAGATGATTGCAAAAAAAAGTGATTAGAAAGTGATAGCATAAGACTACTCGAAGCGTGGTTGTTGAAAATGAGCAATGAGAGCTCAATTCATAGACTTTTGAAATCACATTGAATGGACAAGATCAGCTCAATCCAATGGTTGAGATTTTGTGCAAGGATGAGTTAAAAGAGAAATTGCCATTATAAATGAAGAGAAAAATCCGTTAAATCAAAAAGAAAATGGAAACTTCCATTTGCACTCCAAATATTCCATTTAAAATCGACACAAACTATGACAAATGGAGAGAAAAGGGGAGGGGAAAATGAGGTGGAATTAATAATTTAAAATTATTAATTTTACTCATAACTCAAATTAGCCAATTAATATATAAAAATATTAATTGTAGGAAAAAGGTGAAAGAATAAATAAATATTCATTTATTTATTCAAAAGGGAGTACATGTTAGTAAGAAAGGGGATTGATTAATTATTTAATTATTAAACCTAGGTGAAATGATCAAACAATTAAGGAGTCCCAACCCGGTCATTGAATTAGGTCCTAATAGTGATGATTGATTGGATAATAATTAATAAAAATTAATGACAATTGACTAAGGTTGACAATAAAATAGGACAAAAGATTGAAAACGACTCAAGATTGATAATGATTTTGATAAAAGACTGATAAGATCGATTGATAAAGTGCCATGAAAGGTAGATGGAGTGTCACAGAGGACCGATTGAAATTGATTGCCAAAGAGGTTGATAATTAATGACTGATTAATTATCAACAAAGAGGGAATTAAGTCTAATTGTCAAGATGAGACCAATTCAAATGATTTGAAAATGATAAAATGTCAATCATATATAATGAATTGGGAACAAATGCGAATGAACAAGACTGATTAGGGTTGGATTTGAAATGAACTATTACTAGAGGAATGACACAATGGCAACATATAATGAAGATCAAATGTGACATAGAAGACATGTTAAAAATTAGGTTAGTGACATAGGAGTGATGACCAATTTTGAGTGTCTACAGTAAGGTCTTGTATGTTCTTTCAATTGGAGGGCTAAATTCTCTGCCTTCCTTATAAAATGCATAACGCTAATCCATTATGTTTATTTGAACTTTCCTGGTTTATTTATTTTTTATGGATTTTATGATTTTCTTGGATTTTTTATTAAATATGAAAAAACACAAGAAATAAATGAAAAATACAAGAATTTGTGGCTCAATTTGGATGATGTGTCCCCTTTTGGTTTCAAGTGGGGAAGGTGGTCTAAATATTGAAGCACATAAAGAACATCAACAAGCCTACTGGAATGGGAGTATCAATCCTTACATACACAAGAAATGATGGTCAAAAAGTTCAACTATACGCTTTACAAGATCAACTAGGGGTATCCTCTATATACCAAAAGGGCATGTGAGGCCTAAATCTATGAAATGAAAGAGAAATACTACCAAACAACTAGGAGGAGAGGGTAACCCACTCTCCACCCTCACTTCTCTAAGGTATAAATCTATTAGAGGCTTAGCCAAGATTTACAATATTTTACTTCCAAGAGGTGTGTCTTTCGATTCACCCTTGATATTTATACTCTTGTAACATGGGAGTTGAGGTCATCCCCTAGAGTGATCACTTTTCTAGGCAGGCCTCCTAAAAAAGAAAGCAATATCACTTATTTCTAATCACTCAAGGTTATCACTTGAAGCCAAGAGGAGATCATACATAAGTTATCTTGGGGATAAAAACAAGTTGTTCATTTTAAGTCCAAATTGAAATTTGAAAATTTGTTTTTAATCCCATTTCCAATATGTGGAAGACACACCAAACAAGTTGACATAAAGAAAGAAATAATTTTATGATAAATAAAAAAGATTGTAATCAATTTCAGAACAGAAATGAAAAGGTTTAGAACAAGTGGGCCTTGATTTTAATGATTCCCCTTTGTATTGAAACTCTTTGATCCAATGACGAGCTCCAAGATAGCTTTTTATCGTCCTCAAATCAATGCATGTGAAGATATGCCAAAAATGATAAACCAAAGCATGAGTTGATTCGTTGTGATATTAGAAATGATAATAAAATCATTTCAATAATGATAAAGTAATATTATGATGCAATAAATTATATGCAAATAAAATATAAGCTATCACAAGATTACAATATGTACATGTGAAATGAGCCAACATAGGAGAGACCAAAATAGATCTCAATTCTTTGCATCGTCCTCAAGTAGACAACACTAGGGACAACAAATAGAAGAATTGGGAGACAAATAGAAGATCACAAACGAGCAAGAGAGGAGACAGGGAGAGAGAATCTATAGCGCAAATGGAGCTAATCAAGCAAGTCATCCGCCTCCCAGCCTTGATCATCATTGTTTCAGGAAGGTGGACAATATGTAAGAGGAGCCACATCAAGCACAGTAGATGGATCTATCACAAGTTCCAAACAAGGACCATTCTCAAATGATGAGTCACTTTGTTTGTCACTAGGAGCTAGGATTAATGCTTTTGAAAATTGTTTAGATAAATCATTATCAACATCAACATATTCATATTCATCATCTGAAATATTAGGATCAACATTTTCATCATGAACAACATTCTCACCTATTTCTTCATCAAGATTAACAAAAATAGGAGCTCTGATAGGAATAGAACTTGAACCATAATTTGTCTTAATCATTTTACGTCTTGGAGAATTATGTTGATCTTCTTCCCTAGGGGTAGACAAAGGTTGAGCAAATAGAATTATATCAAGAGTTGGCGTCTTCCAGGAAGAATTATTTTGAGAAGCAAGTTCACAAGCTCTCGCACGATGTCTATGTCAGTGTTCTCTCACACAACAGTTTCATTTAGTTTTAGTTAAAGGTTTTGAAGGTTTAGGTTCATCAGGCATAGACTTATTTTTCTTTTGAAGGAAGGATGCATAGGGGAAGGTCTTTTAGGTTGAACAACAGGAGATGCCAAATGCTTCCCTTTGTAATATGTAGGAGGCGGAACCACACCATATAAAGGAAGAATAGGTGTGGGAAGGAGATCAGGTCCATCATGAGGAGGAGGAATAGGTCTATCCTTAGGAGGAATAATATGTTTATCCTTAGGAGGAATAGATTGATGCTTGGGAGCTTTTGTATCCCTGGGAGGAAGAATAGACTCATCCTTAGGAGAAGGAATAGATTATTCCTTAGGAGAAAGAATATTTCTATCCTTAAGAGGAAGAATAGACTTATCCATAAGAAGAGGCATATGATCATTAGTTGGAGGAAGACTAAGTGTTGGATTTCTTTTTTACTTAAGCATAAAATCATCTCATTTTTTCATTTTTGATAAGATTGAAAAAGAGGATCACTTCTAGGTAAATGAGGTTGGAATTTTTTGGACCAAAAATAATCAAGACAAACATCTCTTTGTCTAACCATGGGTTGGTACATGTTATGATTAACAGTTATGATCTAGTCATCATGAGGGAATTTTAAGCGTTTATGAACAGAAGGGGTTGCTTTCATGGAAGAGAACCAAGGATTTCCCAACTTCACATGAAATTGTTTTGATGTAGGAATTATAGAAAAGTTAACATATAAAGCCTTAGTACCAACCTCAATAGGAAGAGAAATAGAACTAATGGCGAGGCAAGAGAAACTATCAAAGATTTTAATCACCACATCAGTTTTCTCATATGTCACTTGATGCAATTGTAAGGTATAAAGAAATTCTTCAATTATTACATTAACCATACAAACCGGATCAATAAGCACCCACCAAGAAGGTATGTCTTTGATTCTCACAGTGATATATAATAGGTCATCGGGTTCTTAAATAGTCTCACTAGAACCAAATGTGATGCATAAGTCCTTAGGAGGTTCATTTTTATCAACAAGGTTCACGACATTATTAGATTCAAGGCCAAGATCATTGGGAGAGAAGGAAAGACGATCAGTCTCAAATCACATTAGTGGAATGGGAAGGTAAAGGATTAGTGAAAACTTGAAGATTTTGATTAGGATCTATAGATTTGTTTCCTTTATCATTCACACCAGCCACAGATATGATGTTGTTATCAATCAAGTCTCGAATCTTACTTCTCAAATAATAACACTTTTCAGTGTCATGACCAGGTTGACGATGATACTAGCAAAAAGATTTGGAATCAAAGGAAGGTGAAAAAGGCTTAGTTGTATCAATTGGTTTAATAGGGGAAAGTTTCAACACATTCATTTGTAACAATTATGTCATGATACTATGCAAAGATTCATTAAGAGGAGTGAATTCTTTTCTAAAATATTTAGACAAAGGAGGAACACCTATTGCGGCTGCTACTTGAGTGTTGTTGTCATTGAACTTGATGAATCCCTTATTCGGTTTAAAATTCGCAAAGGTTGTTGAGTACTTTCACTTTTATCATTCAAAGCCATTGAAGATGATTGTTCCAATTGACTCACGGTAAGGTGATAATTGTGAAGTATTTTTGCACAGCTGTGTAAAGGAAGTAAACTCGGAAAAGAGAAGTTTATCCCTAATATCTTTTTGCAAATTAGAAATGAAAATTCTGACTATCTTGATCAGGCAAAGGAAAAAAAAATTGAGAATACATATGTTTATATCTACCAATAAAATTAGTCACTTTTTCTTTAACACCTTGCTTGCCATGCATCAAATCAGTCAAAGTAATCTTAGAACCAATATTAGTGTGAAAATGTTGAATGAAAGCATTAGCCAATTGTTGAAAAGAAGTAATAGAATAAGTAGGTAATGAACAATACCATTGCAAAGCTTTATCCCTTAGTGTTCTAGTAAACAATTTAGCCAACAATCTTTGGTCATGAGAAAAGTCACTACACAAAATTTGAATGTTTTAACATGAGTCAAAGGATCACCTTTTCCATTATAAAGCTCCAATTGAGGAACTTCTACATGTTTAGGAGGGACGGCTCGAACAATGTCATTGGATAATAGGCTCGCTACATCAAATGTGGGCACATTATACTTAGATTGATTCATAGAAGCTATTTGTTGTTGTAAGGAAGACATTGTTTCGGCTAGATTATTGATGGTATCTTTGGTGGATGGATTGAAATTGGACATGTTGGATTGAGGAGGGGTAACATTGTTGATGAAGGAAGAGCTTGAGCATAAGGAGGGATGTTGTTATATGAAGGTGGGGGTTGAGAATAAGGAGGTGGGACGCTATGATAAGTAGGTATTGGAGAATATTGGGTAACAAATGGAAGACTTGTAGGAGTAGGTATGAAGGAATTATGATTAGGGAAGTTTCCCCCTTGAATAAAATTTGTAGGTATGACATTTTGTGTAGAGGTAGCCATGATGTTGGATGTAAAAGTGGAAAAACTAGCCATAGGGGTAGTCAAAGGAAAGGAATGATTAACTTGACTAGGAGGTTGTGTGTAACCAAGGACTTCAACACAACTCTTCAAAGACATAATATTAGTATCCATGATATGAGAAATACCACGCAACACATCAACACCAAGTTTATCACTTTGAACCATTCTTTTTAATCCTTCAATTAGTGGTAGAGCTACACTTTTCGAGTATTGTTGACTCATCCATTGTAACTTCTCCAATTGGTCAATGAAAACCATAGTTAGTGATTCC
This sequence comes from Cryptomeria japonica, assembly GCF_030272615.1. NCBI lineage: Eukaryota > Viridiplantae > Streptophyta > Pinopsida > Cupressales > Cupressaceae > Cryptomeria > Cryptomeria japonica. The sequence goes on from NC_081415.1 coordinate 599,648,232, forward strand.
TCCACATCATGAGAACTATGTAAATAATGAGGATAAATGACATCATTTGTAGGATTGGAGGAACCACCAACATCCTCATGGAACAAGTTATCCAAATCAAGCTCCATCTCCTCAGTAATTAAACCTTGGGAAGCCTTAATTCTATAAATTCTTCTCACAAGGATATTATAGGTTGGACTAATAGTAGTAAAATGCATGCACTAAGGGAGGGAAATTGGAAATTTGAAATTTGAATAATGCAAAATTTTAGAAAAATGATTATTCAATTAAATAAGCAAATTGATTAAAAAGATAAAGAATAATTGTGAAAAATCATGCAATTTAAATTTAAAAATTAGGGCCTTGTGAAAAGAACTTAATTTTAAAATTTCAAATCTAAGGTTGAAATTGAAATGATTAATCCAAATTGGGCAACCCACAAGGTTAATTTAAATTTAAAAATTAATTTTCTTTTAATTAACTACTTAATTTTAAATTTGGTCCAAGATTGCAATTTTGAATTTGAGGCAACTCTAAAATGACAAATCCAAAATTTAAACAACCCACAAGCTCAATTTATAAAAAAAAATTAAAAATTAGGGTTTCTGAAATTAACCACTTAATTTTAAAATTTAAATTTGAAATTAAACTTGCATGTGAAAATTTGAATTTTGAAATTGAAAAACACTCAGATCTGAAATAATTAATCCAAATTAAACAATTCACAAGCTCAATTTTGAATATAAAAATTGGGGTTTTAGTGAAAATAACCTCTAATTTTTTAAAAAATTTGCAAGGAAATCAAAGTTGTAAATGAAAACTTGAATTTTAAATTGCATAAACACTCAAATTTGAGAACATGAATCAGAATCAAAGGTGTAGGGAGTCGGGTTCACCAAAATGTAATGGTGAATAATTAGGGTTTCCACCATTAGATGTATGAAAACCACTAATTTGTCATTACATTCAAAAGAGGGTGAAATCCAATAGATTCAGACACAAATCAGAAATGATAAGGACTGAATACTAATTGGATTTAGGAGAGGTGTGAATTGTTTTACCCTCTTTTGTGAGTTGAAATACTAAATTAAGATAAAGTACAAAAAACCAGAGGTAAAAATGCAAAAACGGTGAGCTACAGATGTGGGATTTTCACGTGCACCTAGATCTTAGCAGTATATGCAAATTCGGATCTGATCCCCGAAAAAGCTCCAAAAATACCAGGATCGATGTGCTTGTCACCTTGGTCCTCCTACTTTCTCGCATGTTAAAGAGGGTTGATTTGTCTCAGCAAATAATGCCTATTCTAAAGAGTGCAGCTTCGTACCTGTTTCTTGCACACAGAAAGAAAGGGAAATAGGTTGGGAATAGGGGCTTGTCATAGGTCAAACCCCGGTTTTGGAGTTAAGCATGAAATTGAGATAAAGATAACTAAAATTATTGTAATGGAAGGTTCTCCTTTTAAGGGAGATGTTGAATAATGACTAAAAATCAAGTGATATACCTCATTGTGAAGTTTTGTTTGTCTTCACACAAAAAAAGGACTTGATGAAGTCTTCAACAAAATGGAATGAAAGATGTCTACTTCAGTGCTTGAATCTTGACTTTATTGCTGCTCCAAAGCTTGAAGGGAGACTGATTAATGCTCAGTTTCTCTTGAATGCTTGATTGCTTGATCTCATGTTTGTATAATGTATACGTGATGATGTGATAGATGTCAAATGAGAGGGGAAAACCTACTTTTATACTTGTTTGTCGGATGAATTGCTAATTTCTTGACCTGAGCCAACACGGAGCAAGAAATCCCACTCAAATTTGAAATAGGACCAAGGGTTAAAAGGGGGCCCAAACTAGGGGGGACCAGAGCGTGGCGCCCTGGTCGTGCCCCTATTTAGAATTAGGAGAAGATGCTAGGTGCATTGAAAAAGAAAAAAATGATGCAATTTATATGGGGTATGAGCATAATCAAGTCCCAATCAGGCCAAGGGGCGCAAATGCTAAGGTAGGGACCCAATGCAGTCAAAATTGTACAAGGGTGCAATTTTAGGACACTACAATTAAATAAATAAAAAATATTTATTTCATTAATAGTGGAAGAGGCTAATGAATTAATTAAATAAATAAATAACTTTATTTAGTTAATAGAAGGCATTAGAATAAAAGTAATTAAATAAATAATAAATATTTATTTAATTAAAGGATAATTTTAGGTCTCTACACTTTCCAATCAAAATATTATACAAAGGATAAGCAAATGAACACTAATGGTGAGAAGAAATCAAGACAATGAACATAGGAATTTGACAAGAAATCCTAGTTTGCATAAGTCAAGATTTTCTAATCCTCTTTTTAAAATGATAAGTCCTTCGCATTTTTAAGATTTTAGGCCTTTCAAACAGTAACAACGGCCAATCACAAGCTGATAAAATGCAGCTTAGAAAATGGAATAATTCAAGTTTTTTTGTCAAATTTGACTAAGTCAACATAATTTGTACTACTTGCTATATTCCTTATCCAATAGCCACTGAGACATACATAGAAATGGTCCTTTGAGGGTACTATTCGTTTTGCATTCAATAGTGGCAATAAAATCTACTACAATTTTCCTTATGTATCATGAAGCACCTTCAATCCACCAACAACACAACATTGCATTGTAACGTGACTAACTCTGGAAGCTCTAACATCATCTTGAGCTTTTAGCTCTTGGTTAATTCTTCTACTATACTCATCAAATATTTTCAACATTGCATTCATGTCCTCTTTCTTGAGTCTCTTGGACAATGTCCAATTGAGAAAGTATGTCTTAAATATTCATACTCAAAGTTTGAATTTTTTCCATCTCTCTACACTATTTGATAACCAATAATCAACAACTACATCACCGATTGTCATGACCCCTTCCATTAATTCCTTATTTACACCAACCACTAGATTTGGCATTCTATCAACAAGGTAATTCTTGAATTTCTCTATTTCTTGTTCATCTTTACCCAATGTCAATTTTTCAACAAGGTCAAATATGTTTTTCAATAACTTCTTGATCCTGTATTCTCATCTTCTCTATAACCATGAGGATATCTTCTACTCCTTTAAGGAACTCACGTAGATGGAATCTTTCCCAATCTAATTACATTTTACATCTGATTATGTTAGCATAATCCCCTTCTAAGACAATCTTTTCTTTCACTACTACCTAGTGGTCCAAATTTTGAAGCTATGTTATCTTTTCCATATCTTCTTCGTTTTGTCTCCAACTCTTTTTACAAGAATTTCTTAGCTTCTTCACCTTATCTTGCATTCGCACGATTGATGCATGCCTTTCCAATGCAACTTGAATAACTTTAGCTCATCCTATCTGAGTTTCTTCAGCCCTATCATTCAAGCATAATTGCCTCATGTTTAATGAGATTGATAGCATCAACTTCCTCTTTTGACATAATCACAATGTTTAATGAGATCGATAGCATCAACTTCCTCTTTTGACATAATCACAAGATGCATTGGGAGTTCTATCATAGCCTAATTGGGTTGAGCCATAACCTTGATGAACTCTTTTAGTTGACCAATCTGATTTTTCAACTCTCTTATCTTCATTTTTAACTTGCCTTATTCGCACAATGGTAAACTCTACACCTTCACGTAGAATATGAATCCCTTGTTCTCTTCATGGATGACCAAGATTCATTGTCATGATTCCATAGTCTTCTGCAGTAATGTTTTGTTTATCTTTGTCACCCATAGGAACCGCAAGGTGCAATTCTCTCTCACCTGGGTCATTCTACTTTGTGACATATCTTGTTTTTGGCCTTCCTTTCTTCTTGGACTACTTAGGAATTTGTGTATTAGACTATTAAAATCAAGAGGAACTATTTGTACTTCTATCTTGGGTTGTAATTATTTCAGCAACCATTTTGGCACCTCTTTTCTGGCAGGTGGTTCCTACTGCCCATCTACTTTTGTGTCTTCCAAAGGTGGCATATTGGGATCCCTTTCTAAAAGACTACCTTGTTCCTTCTCTTTTTTTTAATTTTTCCCTGTTGTGGCCTAGGTTGATCCTCCTTTTGTGATCACCTATTGTGTACTGATGGTCCATTCCTCAACCCTTTGTTTATGTATTATTGTTTATGGATTAGAGAAACCATTTCCCTTTTATCTCGTGCTTTCAATGTTAGTCTTATCATATACCTTAGAGTGGTGTATATTCTTCCTGATATCAGGCTTTATTATCTTACCACTCTATTCAAATTCCAATTCCTAGTTCTCAAGTAGGATTTCTTCTATATTCTCTGCACTTTTTACCTCTTTGCCAACTTCATCTATTTGTCCTTCAAACAACATTGTTTGTTCTTGAGATGTCTCGACGATGTTTACAACTGTTTCACTTAGTCCTGGCTGAAACTTATCTACGTGGCATGACATATCTTTTATTTCATCTTCTTCTTGCCCTAGGATTGGCTCAGCAATTTCATGTTCTTCAAATGAATGAAATTCTTTAATTATGATCTTATATGTCTTATCCAAAGCTTCTTGTATCTCTTGGCTTTTCAGATCTAATGACTTAGATTCATAGGGTGTATATTCTCCTACATCAACATCTACAAAGTGTATTTGAGTTTGTGATGTATCTTTCTGAACCGACATGATCTTTTCTTGCCTCCTCTTTTCTTGTAGTTTTCAGTATTTATAACTTTCTTTTTATAATACTTCCTATGTTTGACTAAGCTCTTCATCCTTTTCTCCAGGCGTATTTGTCAAGGGTATCAAACCTATCATCTCTCCCATTACTGATGTAGACACTGACGGTGGTGAAGCAAACAATGAAGTTGCAAGTTGTGTGGTTAACACTGGAATTGCCCTCAGTAGACCTTGAGTCATTAAGTTCCCTTATTGTGGGATTGTGGTTATTACTTCTACTCTCGGTATGTCAGATGTAGACATTACAATGATTGATATGCCAACTGGTGTCCCAATCAAGTTCACCATCAAACTTCTTGCTATCTAATTTAGAGCTCTACCTATATTAACAACATCCACTCTAACTCTAACGCTATGCAACTCTCCATCATATTGTAGGTCCTTGGGATCTATTTCTTTGGCCACTATTATTTTCATTTTCTTGACCATGAAATCATCATAGTCAAGTTCCTCTGCAATCTTCCTCTTTCTCTTTTTGTTGCTATGCGGTTGTATAATCTTGACTCCACTAGCTCTCAATACTTCTATGTAATTGTCTAGTCATTCCTTGCTAGCTCTAATGATGGGTTCATTGATTTCATCAATATAAATAACCTCTGGGTGTGTCCAATCAGGCTCTGTAATAGGTTGCTCTACGATTCTAAGTTTACAATACTCAAGATGAAGGACATCTTCATTCTCCTGATGTACTTGTGGCACAATATCAAAGATCCCTAAAGTATGCATTTGTTTCAATGTTAATCTTTGATATCGCCTCATTCTCACTTCTTCGTTATAGCAATCCTTTCAATAATCTCCAATATGAGGAATATGGACCACCTTCATATTGATGAACCTTTGGATCCTCTGAAGTGGATCAAATGACTCCCTCGCACATTTGTAGAACTGGAGATGGTGTACTAACAAATCTTCCTCTACTTGTTTGGCATTCTCTAATGTATTAGACATTTACGGGAAATTTGACACTTGTCTTAATCTGCAATTTATAAAATGCTTTGTAAAAATCAACCATTTGCCTCACAAATTTAGACAATATGACCCAACCACTTGGGTACCTTGGTAACATAAATGGTTCACCCTCAAAAATTTGTATCTTGATGTAAGAGAAAGTTGGGAATCGTATTTACCAACTTCCATGGTATTTGATAAGACCCTTTGCTACTTAAGAAATCCTCTAGAATGTGCTACCTTCGATTTCTCTGACCACTTTCATTATAAATTTATCATTTACAAATTTGTAATGATCTTGATATTATCCTCGCATGAGCTGTGGATAGTGTTGATAAACCAATTGTAGTGTCGGTCCATTCCTTAGGATCCCTACTATGTTGAGCCCTTGAAAATTGGCTCTAACTATGCATGAGTTTAGTATGTAAGAAGACATAAAATGTCTTGGGTGGCACTTCCGTTATATGCTTGAAAATAAAGTCATTAATTACTTGTGACCAATGAATGAATGGCTGATTTTCCCTTACTATCTGGGTGAATGTGTACATCCATGACTCAATTTTGTCATTAATAGCTAACCTGACTACTTTTCTCAAAAGGGTGATTACATCATAAGTATTCTGATGAAAATTACTTATCTAAAGTGTCTTGGGAAATTTGGAAAAAGATCTATGTTTCTTATCCTTTCACATCCATGTCTCACAGATTGTTCATTTACATATTTCCTCATTTTGTAGGAAAGTGTTTGTTGATTGTTTAATATTCATCAATCTTGCTGATTGGGGTATGGGAGTGCCAAATATACTTTGATTCCTTTAGGAGTCAAAGTCGGCATATACTATTATTTTTGGTTACTACTCTGTTTTCCATATCATAATATAATAGACATTCCTAAACAAAATTTAGGCCCTCAGTGGACATAGGAAACCCTAAAACTAAATGAAAGTTGTTATCATAGAGGTTTTTCATGTAGGTGTCTTCAATTGGTTCATATACCCTCTCCATAAACCAATTTGTGTTAAGTATCCCAAATGAGATAATGTTTTTCCTCAAATTCAAGCTTCAACTCAACTACTCTCATTCTCATCTCTTTTTTTTTAAAGAGATATGTTTAATATATTCTATATTCTTATTTCATAATTTTTTGTTATGTATTATTTTGTACTTCTCAAGGTTTGAAGCTCAAAATTATCATAGTTTTTCATTTATATAATTGATCATTTAGAATTTAACTTACCAAACTGAAAACACTTTGAAATTGCACAAAGTTAGGGTTCAGGGAAATTGTACCTATCAATTGTGAAAATTCACCCTCTCGAGTTGGTGGTGTTTCAGCTTGTATTCTCACCTTCATATGTCATGTGCTAAAACAATTCCTCTGAATTCAATGTGTTCTTCATAAAATAGAGTGGGAAAGCTTAATTTCAAATTTCCTGCAAATTTTACACCACAGCATGCCAAAAGATTTTAAATAAAATGCAAAAAGGTAGAAAGAATGGTACATTCTATTAAGTTGGCATAATATGTGTCATTCAATTAATACTCAAGGTACGAGTTTCAAAAGGAGATGAACATCATTATAAAAGTACTTTTACTTGAACTGAGAGTTTGTAACTAAACTCACTCTTTTGATGCGTGTAAAACCTCCATGTGGTTGGTAATTACCCATTTTTTTTTGTTTTTTAGTTGACAGTGGCTCTTTATTGAGGCTTGTAGAGGAATGACATGTTACTGGAGTCTAGTCAGAAAATGCTCACTCTAACTTCACACTTGTCAAAATCATGTAGACATTTCAAAATTTTCTCAATTTTACACATTAGCATGCATTTTTGTGAAGGTGTCCAAAATGGTCCCAAATTGTCATAAGACCCATAGGTGTGCACTAAGTCATGTTCACTTGTGCGTTGATGTGGCATCACATCATTGGTTTTTTATTTTAATTTTAGAGGTACTTTTTTGGGGATAAGCATTAACATGACATTTTTAGGACACCACTATTGATCTAAAAGTGAACATGCACTATAACATATATTAGTACCCCTATCACCTATTAATCCCTCTCCCCTAATAAGAATATTGTTGTTAGATGTATATTTATTTTTTGAAAATTAGTGTAGTCCAGTTACTAATGCCTCCGCTAAAAATGTTATGTCACTTTAGTTTAGTTAATAGCGGGTGCTTGTGGGCGCAAAGTATACAACTTAAGTGCATTTTAATGTTCGAGTCTTACTCTAGTATATCATAAATATTCAACTAGAGTGGGTAATTGTTGGAATCCAAGAACACTAAGAGGGGGGGTGAATCAGTGTTCCACCGGAATGATCAATTTTAACCTTATTAAAACATGCATTCACCAACCGGTATATCGGTACATATAAGATTGAAAGAAGTAAAGCAACAAATAAGCCAAACACACAAAGAATTATACGTGGAAAACCTCAAAGAGGAAAAACCACAGCGAGATTTGTGACCCACAATATCAATCCACTAGCCATATGAAAAGATAAAATGTAGGGAGCTTGCACATGCAGGAAGGCTTACACCCTAGAGCACACTGCTCAAACACAAAAGGAGCCTCACTGACTACATACAAATCCAAACTACAGTCCGAAGAAATGAGTGAACTGCAAAGATAGCATCTCTTATGCCTGAATACAGTTTCGGTTAAGCTCTGTTTGTTCTGGTATGAAACCCTAAACCCTTACCAGAATACCCTCTTACATAAATATCTTCACATATATGATCTCTCTCATATATTTTGTATCTCCATTACATTCCATAACCTTACATATTCATATCCTTACATATCCATATCATACCAAATGATCTAATCAACTGACCTCCATACCCTTTACAAACTATCATGCCTTATGTCGGCTTACAAAGATAATGACAATATGAATATACATGTCGGCTCAATAACATAAATACATGAATTTATCAAAAACAATTGCCGATGTTGGATCTCTCAAATGATGTCGGCCTCCAATATCAATAACCTGATGAAGTCATGACGGCTTGCAATGCCAGTACCCAAAGAGTTCCTTCCAACCGATGAAGATACCTGTCGGTGCCGGTGTCAGTAATCAACCAGACCAAAATGTGAAAGTCGGAACATGTTGCCATGTTGTCATCAATGACAACATATTGAAACCAACCAATTAAGTGTCAATTTCCAACAATCTCCCCCTTTGGCATTCATGACAACACTCATGTGAAAAATGATAATGGTTTCCATCTCCCAGTTTCACCTTGAGACTGCTCCCCCTGAGTTGAATATCCATCTGTGATCATGATAAAAAATACTCCATATCTCCTAATGCCAAGAATATATTTTTCACCTATACTCCCCCTTTGACATCAATGCCAAAAATAACAAAAACCGGGACGAAGAATGAAAGACTATACAAAGAATGTCCAAAAATACCTTATCGGAGCTGAATATATTTGAAAATATCTAGATAGGCTTTCTCCAAAAGCTCTAGATAGGTATCCCAACCTGATTTGAGTGTTCCGGAAACAGATACAAATCCATTAAGCATATGGGCATATGACTCTTTATCCTTGAGTTTTTTCGGTGTGGGCTTACCAACCAAATCTATGCACTCCTTCTTACGTACACTTCTTGAATCCAACTGGAGACTCATCAACCCTCTAAGACTTCAAGATCTCCTTATAATTTTATCTTTATCCCTCTCAAAAGCTTAAACTTGGGCTTCCAAAACCAAAATCTAACCATCTATAGATGTAGTCAATGAATGTGAACCATCAAAAGAATTGACTATACCTACAATTTCCTCCTGAATATCCTTAATTCTTTTATCTAAATCTGTTGAAAGTAAACCTATATGACAACATACTCCATAGATATTAGTGCATTGCCTTAATGCATTATCAATCAACTTCAACTTATCACTAATCTCCTTCCTCTCCGACTCAATCATCTGATCAAATGTTGCTCTCTTTTCCTTTGTAAACCTCTCTAGTGCCTGTCGGTTTGATATATGTTGTAGAGATTGAAAGTCCTTTAAAATGTGCTCTGTGATTGCTTTAAGCTTGTCGAATGGACTCGCTTCTTTGTCAAATTTGCACTCCGGAACAAGTCTATGCAAAATAGTGATAGAATGATTAATAACCCCTTTGTTCATAGACCCTTCCTTCATCATTTTATGTGCAGCCATCATCATGAGTTCAGTGGAAATCATCTCGATAATGCCTTTTTGTTCAACCTACGAGGTGTCAATTGACAACAATGATGGACTCACTACCGGTTCCCTGTCAGATTCCCCTTTCTTCTCCTCTGATCGTTTAACTTTTATAGCTTCCTCACTTTCACCGATAGCTTCGCCACTTGGTGCAGTATCAATTACTATTGGTTTCTCCTTATGAACTGTGTCCTCAACCTGTACATTCAGATCTGGAGGACTATTGTCCTCATTATTAGTAATTTGTACACTTGCAACCTTTACACTCTCTGATTTTGTCGATATCTCAACATTTGCATGTACATTGGTTTCTACTAGGGGCTCTATATCCAATATCTTAGTATTTTTCAAAATTGAGGGTGAGGTACCCACAATACCTTTACCTTTTCCTTCAACCGAGATGTTTGTAGTATCAGTTTTAGCTTTTGGTGAAGAATAAAAACAAGGGGTTTGATGCAAAGAATTGAACCCATGCCTTGTGGGTCTCCTTGACTATCTCATTAACCTTACCTAAAATAAGATCGATTATTCTATGCTTGTTGTTAAAGATTTTCCTATCTACAACCTCAAGAGTCATGTCCAACTCCTCTGGAGTAATGGATGCACAAGTATTTAACAACTCTTGAATTTTTATATGCCTGTCCTCTTCCATTGTTGATAATCTTCTAGCATCTAAAATGTCATATAGCTGTGCTGGTATTTGGTTTTCAATTTCTAACAAGGCTTTCTTATAAATATCCAAATACAACAAAATTGATTCCTCAACTTCTCTCTGTTCATCATCATCCAAATGCTCATAATAAAATTGTACATTCTTCAGCATACCATCCTTAGTTATTTCATTAACCAATTATACACAAGTCTTGGATGGAATAATAGTTACATTACCAGATACAAGTACAAGATCGATGTCGTCCATCTTCTTTCTTCTTCCAGTACCAGATGGGGCAGAAGGTGTTTCTTTTGGTGCTCTTTTATGTGTCGGTACCCTGATAGTAACTTTCCTAACTGATTACTTCTTTGCTTCTACCTTAGTCTCTTCAATTTTCTTCCTTAATACCCTCTTGAATGCTAAGGGTGTGTCATCATCAGATCCAGAGTATTGCGATTGGCTCAATGAATATTTATGGTTCTTTCCTCTTCCTTCATTTTTTCGGAACAGTATCAATTAATGCCTTGATGTCCTGTGAAACTTGTTCCACAAACTTGCTTGCCTTGCCCTTCTTCTTCTCTCTCTTCTTTCGGTTAAACTCATTTTCAACCTCTTTCTTTTTCTACTTAGTAGTACCAAAGGTTTTTACAATTTCATCAATAGGTGCATCAATTAGCATTTTTGCATATGCATCTAGAATTCGTGCATCTAAAATCTGTGCATCAACTTCATAACGCATCTCTTCAATCCAAATCTTCTGGGGCTTTACAGCTTCCATCAAAGTTTCATCTTTCTTAACCATGAAGCATATCTCGATTGAGTATTTCTCAACAATGTGCTTAGGAACTCTCTCCCTAGAATTCATAGCCTTTTGGAATGCCTTAAAATAACCCCATACTTTGTCATATCGCTGACTACCCAAACTTGCAATAGATTGTTTTAGTTGCCTCCCTATCGAGATATCAAATGCCCATTGTCTTTTCCCAAAATTGGGAGTTTCATTGATGAAAAATAGCATTAAATAGACAATTAGGTTTCCATATCGGAATGTTCCCTTCTTCTCTCCTTTGATCTTCCCTAGGTTAATTAACAGTTCATCCAACATCCAACCATAGAGATCTAACTTCTCATTTTCTCTCAACATATCATTGTTAGAATAATCAAAGGACAACTGAGTGGGGGGTGAATCAATTGTCAACAGATTATATTAATCAAACCACTTTATAACCTTTAACCAGAGCACATAAACATTAAATATCAGAATAGCAGAAACAGATACCGGTAAACAATCAAACTTAAGAATGAAACAGAGAATCAACACAATGCAACCATACCACATAACACCATGATTTGTACGTTGAAAACTTGGTAAAGGGAAAAATCATGATGGGAAGCCTACCCACAGTCAGATAATACTTCTGCAGAAAGTATGTGATATAATAAGGGGCCTGCACATGCAGAAAGGCACACTGCCTAGAGCGTATTGCTCATTACAAAGGAGTCTCACTGACTACAGAGAGGTTATAATCACCTCAATATAACTGGACAACAATCCAGAAGAATGTACTACCAATGATAGCATCTACCATGCCTGATTATAGTCCCGGTTAAGCTCAATACCAAATGCCTTTGACCTCTTACATAAACCCAATCCGATCACCTATGATCAACCAAATCTCCTTTGCATATGATCTTTTCATTATTCGCACATTTCATTCCATGACATGATCTACAAAGAGATCTTACATCAATTTATACAAACCCTAACCTAAACTAATTAGGTTGGACACCTAAAAGATATTACAATAAGATCATTACATACATCCACATTACAATGATATACCATGTTGGCTTTAGACCAAAACAACATTAACCAATTCATAAATCATCCCAGTAACGTGTAGAGAACACTTAATAGCACGTTACATGATACCGGTCCATAACCTGGACCCAAATAGATTCACCACGCAAAAGCGATGTCACCAATCAGTCGAGGCATGAACAAAGATCACTTTCTGCATCCTGAATTCCATCTAGAAGTCGCACTAACACCACTTATGCATATTGTCAAAGATTCTCAATAAAAGCTCTGTCGATAAAACCCTAAATCCTTACCGGTATAGGCTTACTAGAGTGTATGATAGCATCCGATCATCAATTCAATACCAACTGACCAAAACATACTCCAGAAACATGCAACACATTAAACCAAACATATTCCATTGATCCAAACATGTGGGTAGTATCAGTTGATATTCCCTTCTGCCAGTAACACTAGTTCTTCTACCGGTAACCAAAATCAGTTTGTCGGTAACCAATCATAACAGCTAGTGTTGACATCAATGACAAAACATCAATGCAACACATAATAAATTCTTTTATATTGCCAACACTTATGAGTTGCATAAATGTAGGAGCTAGAAATAGAATTCAGTCGGTTTGATTGAGTTACCTTGTAACAGATAATCATGCTTCTGAATCTGATATATTTGTCAGTGATAGTGCTAACCCTCATTGATTGCTTGTCTGATGTTGCGTCGGTGATATTGTTGACCTGATCATTAGAAACCTTTTTTTTCAGACGTTGTCCAACCTGGGGTAAACCGATGATGGCCATGATCGTCTCCTTCGAGATCTTATACGGTCTGTCTAATCAGATAAATTCTCCATGCACTCTTCTTAAAACATATCTGACAATCTCATCTTCAAATTCTGGAATATCCAGAATGCCTATAAACCCTAGATCCTCAATATGTTGATACTCGGGCTTAATATTTCCATAATCTCCCATTAACTCACTCATGTGCATGCTCTTAATATCATTGGTTCCCAAGTCCTCAATATGGCAGTGAATGTAAGCTCTGACATCTTCAACATATACGACTCCTTCCAGGACACGGGAAAAAGCGCCAACTGAATCATCCAAGGTGGCAATATGTGGGAAGTGTTTGAAAGTCGGCCTAGGACGGTCCTTGACCTCAACAACAATAGGATTTGCAATAAACATAGGTACAGAGGATGATCTCGCTTCCATGATGAAAGATAAATACCTGTGAATAGTTGCTGGTGAAAACCCTAAAGAGCTCTTTTGATCGCTGGTGAAATTGCTCAAGAAGATATCGATCGCATTGAATTGCCTTAGACTCGCTCTAAATCGCTCCAAATCGCTCTAAATGCAAAGTGATCAGAAATGAAGTGAATTCAACCCTTTTAACCTTCAAGAAAAACCCTAATCCATCATTGACATGAATGACTTCCGATGAGATACCAGATCTCAATCAAACATCTCCATGCCGGATAAGCATCTCTAATGTCTGGAACATCTTCCAGAACCTCTTCTCGGGGCATAAGCAGTATTTTCATGAATTTTGCCTACCCCTAAGGCATCTACCTTAGTTACCGAATGAGCTTCATGTCAGTGCAGGAGCAACCTCCTCTGTCGGTTGAGTAACCGAAGCATTCCCATTTGTTGATTGTTCATTTGACTTCCTGACCCATCTATGGGTATGATCTTGTTGGATTTCATTAACCTTCTCTTTCCCTTTATCATTTGATCCATCATTACCAACCGGTGGATTTTTGCTTCTACAGAATTTAGCAATATGTCCAGCCTCATTACATGCATAACATGTAACGTTGTTCTTTTGAATTGCTTTGCTAAAACCGGTATAATTGCTTGACTTGCACTGATTAGCCATATGTCTAAATTTTCCACATGCATAACATTTAACATTCATTCTGCAATCTTCTATCTTATGACCATACTTATTGCATTTAGAACATTGATCGGGAGCAGAATTATAGTTCTGAATTGCTCTATTTCTACATTGTTTGGCCATGTGACCAAATTTATTACAAATAAAGCATCTACCATTAAATTTATAAGCATTAAGCTGCCTTACCGGTGCCTTCTAGTTTTGATCTTCATTTGCAGTACTGGAGCTCTGTCCTTGTTCAAATCCAAGTCCACTGGAATCTTCATTCTGCCTTTGTCTTTTCAATAATTCATCTAGTTGTGTTGAACTAATCTTGAATTTTTCTTTATACTCACTTGCAATAGTCGCATCATCTCTCAGAATTATCATTTGTCTCTCAAGTTCTTGTTCATTACTCTAGGATTGTACCAAATCAATTCTCAACGTATCATTTTCATGAACCAACCTACCACATTCTTCAAATTTGTTTTTCAGAGATACAACAAGATTTTCTTCCTTTTGCTTTCGGTCTTCAATCTCCTTTGACAACCTCATAGTTATAGCTTGCATTTCATTCCTCATAACCATGTTCTCCTGACTCAGCTTCTGACATCTCTCATTAAGTGCATCATTCTCTTCTTTATCCTTATTTTGCAAAAGTTCCTTCCTCCTATCCTGAACAGATGACAGCCTCTAATGTAGGACAAGAATGAATTCGTGAACAGAATTCAATTCATCTTGTAACTTCAAGTGCTACCTCAAGTTGCTTCTCCAAACTCATATCCATGGATTCCGAATTCAGGATCTCCCTCAAGCTGTTAAACTTCCTTTGAGGCACAAGGCTCTGATATCAATTGTTGGAATCCAAGAACATTGAGAGGGGGGGTGAATCAGTGTTCCACCAGAATGATCAATTTTAACCTTATTAAAACATGCATTCACCAACCGGTATACCTGTACCTATAAGATTGAAAGAAGTAAAGCAACAAATAAGCCAAACACAAAAATGAATACCATAACACAGAGAATTATACGTGGAAAACCTCAAAGAGAAAAAACCACGTTGGGATTTGTGACCCACAATATCAATCCACTAGCGATATGAAAAGATATTACAAAATGTAGGGGGGCTGCACATGCAGGAAGGCTTACAGCCTAGAGCACACTGCTCAAACACAAAAGGAGCCTCACTGACTACATACAAATCCAAACTACAATCCGAAGAAATGAGTGAACTGCAAAGATAGCATCTCTTATGCCTGAATACAGTTCTGGTTAAGCTCTGTTTGTTCCAGTTTGAAACCCTAAACCCTTACTGGAATACCCTCTTACATAAATATCCTCACATACATGATCTTTCTCATGTATTTCGCATCTCCATTACATTCCATAACCTTACATATCCATATCATACAAAATGATCTAATCAACTGACCTATATACCCTTTACAAACTATCATGCCTTATGTCAGCTTACAAAGATAATTACAATATGAATATACATGTCAACTCAATAACATAAATACATGAATATCAAAAACAATTGTTGATGTCGGATCTCCCAAATGATGTCGGCCTCCAATATCACTACCCCGATGAAGTCATGACGGCCTGCAATGTCGATACCCAAAGAATTCCTTCCAACTGGTGAAGATACCTGCCAGTGTCGGTGTCGGTAATCAACCAGACCAAAATGTGAAAGTCGGAACATGTTGCCATGTTGCCATCAATGACAACATATTGAAACCAACCAATTAGGGTCAATTGCCAACAGTAATTTCCATGTCAGTGGTTGTACATAAATTAACACTCACAGGCATATGAAACTAGAGTGGATAAATTTTCTTCTTAGAGAAATACTCTAGTGTAATAACCTCAAAAAGTTTCGCTAGCGGGTAACTGACACCGCGATGGATAATGTTTACTTAAGCTTTGCAACAATTGATTACACCCTTGCTATGACTTTCTTGTTCTTGTGGGCGACAAGGGCATAAGTGGATAATTAGCGTATTGGACTATTTTTCATTGCAATTTTATCCACTCCAGTTGGAGCAAAATGTTCCACTTGAGTAGGTCGTGGGCTTGCTAGTGGATAATGGGAAAACGACAATGTTTTAGATTTGTGTTTTTAAACTCGTCTATTAGAATGGGGCCAAAAATGTCTACTATAACCTGGTAAAAGGTGTTTCTAACCTTGTTGAAGTGCATGAAATAAACTTTACGTATTTAGGTAGATTTTGGAACTTTTCAAAGCGAGTTGCAATTTATTTTCAATGCTGGGTCCTCAATTTGTCTAAAGGCTAAACGGTGTGTGTTGTGAAACCTCACAATAGTAAGTGACATAGCTAAATACATGAAAATATAATATATTCAAGCTAGTTTTACAATGCCAAATATGAACTTATAACTCCATTTATTTCCAACCACTTCATGAAATTTCAAATATTTGTTAATAACTAAAAGCTACTCAAACCATAAACTATCAAACTATTAATATGCAACCACAAACTAGTTATATGATATAATTCTTACTAATACAAACATATAGAGCAACATTTCTTATGGAAAGACATTATAATTGTAATTTGGAAATGTGGGCTTGAGTATTGATTATTCTAGTCAAAACTATTAAACTAGTATCAACAACTAAAGGTGTAATCAAATGAGTGATAGTTACAAATATTTGTACTTGTCTATGAAACATTGAATAGAATGACACTTTGAGAGTCATGTGGGGTAGATCTCAAAGATTAACATAAAAAATAGATAATCGGAACTACTAAGTGTCTAAAGCAACAATAACCGGAGGAGGCAGAGGGTCCCAAACATTTGACTTACCCCATCCATCAATGGGGTATGAAGTGGTGTCAAGAACATCCCAACCCTCGTCTTTATCACCACCATCTTTGTCTTCAATGTGCACAAGAGAGATTGCCAAAGCCAACCACAAAAACCATTTGAAGGGAGAAAGAGTCGACCACATAGAGGTAGCACCAAGTGATGACCCCATCCCCCTAGAAGGCCACCTTGAAGTAGCACCCCTAGGGGGAGGAGAAGCAAAACACTACCGAATAGGTTGCGACAAACCACTTTGGCCACCAGAACAATGAGGAGGAGCTTGAGACCAAGGAGATAGAGTGGCAAGCTAAGAGGATCCACCATTGGCACCAACCGTAAGCAAGAGAACCACCATGAGATGATGAAATTAGAGTAACTTTGGCAACATTACATTGTACATTGCCCCAATGGTCAAGAAGCCCCTGAAGGTGATTAACCTCCAAGGCCACCTTACAAGCTTATACGTGTATCTATAATAATAATTTGAGCATATGATAGCTTTATAATAGATCAAAACATATTGATCCACAGTAAAATGAGTAAAATTTACAAAATTTTATCATTATATGCTAAAGAGAATTTCCACAAGGCTAATCCCCCAAAAAAACCATATATCAAGAGAAAGGCTTTGGCCTAAAACGACATAAGAAATCATGAATCCGATTCCAAAGTTGTTGGGCTCTTTGATAGAACCAAAAGAGGTACGTAAAAGATTCCACTTGCCTACAAAACAGGCAACAAGAATCCTAAAAACCCAAATGCCAAAGCTGAAACCAAATCGATAAGCCTTGGTAAAGATTACACGAGGAAAAGTAGGCGAGCTTAGGCTCAACAACAGCCAACCAAATGTTGAGGAATTTGTGTTGTGAAATTGAAAAACACGATTGCAAATTCCATCTCAGATTTACACTTAGCGTCATAGAAAATTTGATAAAAAGCAACAATACCCAAAATGTGACCTATAATTGTAAAAAACACTTTAGGAATCCACCACCAATCCTTCCACCAAGGTTTGAAAAAATACACCCTAAATTTTCGTTACCTATATTGAGATAAACCCTAATTACAATTAATGACATGATAGTAATCGATTGGAAGGCAATGCCTTTAACTCTGCAAACCGCAAAGGAATGATTTTATCTCACAATTTGTGAGGTTGGATAAAATGAGCTCAAAAGTAGAGAAAGAAATTGGCAATCACATGGGAGGGGGGCATACTATTTTACGTACCGAAAAAAACTTTGTAATCGTGGAAACGGGTTTTGATATATAGTAGGATTACAGACGGAAGATGGGGAGGGGAGTACCTTGTCATTTTTCTTATTTGGGGGAAACAGATGAGATTTTATTATAAGAATTGCATTAAACCCATGATGGATACAAAATGGTAGAGATCCTAGACAAGAAAATGACTATGCATCAAATTCTCAAAGATATGGTAATACACATTGACATCAAAATTCTAGAGAGAGCATTAATGACTGGGACATATTGAGGATGTATGTGAGTGGCAAAATTACATGAAACAGAGTGACTTGCCTTTTCAGGAAGAGCAAGGGAAATCTACTTTCCTCAAATTCAACCTCATCAAACTGAGCAAGAGATTGGCAAAGGAATAAGTTAGTGTAAGATTCTGTGAACCATTTGAAATCCTGAAGCCATTTACTCCTGCAGATTATCAGTTAGCTTTGCCTCTGGATATTACTTGAATGCATAATAAAAGCAACATTAAGGCTGAAAGTAAGAATACCACAAAGCATCCCTCATTTTAATTCTTGAAACAGAATCCACCAAATACCCTGCATCTTTCCAAGCATGTTCTAATAATCAAATAGATATATTACAATAGAAAGAATGGCTACATTTTATATTTTGGACATCACTCCTATCCTTCTGCCAGCATTATCTGAAGTTACCCTTCTCAATAATAATGGTGTAAATCAGTCATTGGTATGACTCGGTGGTAAAAGACCGAGCATTACCAGGATAATGACCCTGGTTAAAATTCATTCAGATTTAAAGCTTGCCCTGAACCTCTGGGCTGGCTCCCCACTTCAAGATTCAAATCTGCCCAGCTTTACATCTCACAAGGGAACTGCTGAGATTTACAACCCATCTCAGAGTAGCTGCTTTAATGCAGGGCAATATAATGAAGATTCTCAACCCAACTGATGTCATTTATTGATCTAGATATGTCTGAAAAAATCTGCTTAAGGGCAATATACTAATCTATCCTATCCCAATCCAGTGTCACCAAAAGATCTTAGAAACTTGACAATTACAGATCCTAAATCTGAAATAGAAACATATAAAATCCAAATAATAGGGTAATGATGAAAGCAAGAGAATCTACAGGGTGCATCAAGGTAACACTGGCACCAGAAGTAGCACTGGCAGCTGGCATGCTAGCAATAGCAGTATCTGGACTAATCCCCAGGTACCCATTGACTGAGGATGATGGAAGTGGAGGCAGAGCCCCATTAGAATCTGCTACAGCAATTGCAAGTTTCTGGGACTTGGCACAGTTCCCCGGCCTCCCACTGGTGAAATAGAAGTAGCCAGAGTAATTGAAGCTGAAGTAAGAGTTGCCATCATTGAATGTTGTAATGGGACTTGATATATCACACTTGGCATATGCTTCTTCTTTCACTTGAACCACCAGATCCTGACTAGGAGGATACAGAAACACTGCCAGCACAGACAGCAAAGAGATCTCTGTAAATAAACTGCATGGTCTATAGAATCTAACATATCATACAGACCAATTTTATCTATAGTATATCAATACAAGTCATTATCATAATCATCAGATCTATACCCAATAAAAGGGATCCAATAACAGATTGACCAAAATATGCAAACGGGTAGACCAATCTACTCTATAATGTGTCAATGCTAGTCACTACCATCACCATCAGATCAATACCCATTAAAGGGGATCCAATTGCAGATTGACCCAATATGCAAACGCATACACAGATCCAACATTGCCATTCCTGACAAGAAAATTGTTGCAGAAATGGAGGGAAAAGAAGAAGAGAAGTACTTACAAAGCGCGTCCCCAATTTTGAATTTGATGTCGGCAGCCCATTTTTCGTAAAGATCAGGTCTTCCGTTGGTGGGTAAGGCCCACGCATCCAACCCTCCCACTCTGAACATTTGATTTCCGTCTCCTTCCACCTGTATAATCATCATCGTCGTCATCATCATTCCAAAACACAGCATTCCCAACCTCCCCATCTTTTGCTCGGCTCTGCTCTCCCCTCCCCAACACAAGACTTGGAGTACTACATAATGTGCTTTCGTCTTTATTTTGTAAACTCGTGTGAACATGACCTGGTGCCAGAGTGTCCATTACTGTTGACTGTGCAATTAGTGATAATTGGTTGTTTTTTAAGATGTTTACAGCCCAATGTTAAAATGGTTAAGTTCGTTCTGGAGGCGACTTCTTTCCTTTCACGAACTCCAACAGCAGGGAAGCACCGTTGACATCAGTTAGGTAACATGCAGTTCAAATAATTTCCATTTTCATTGTCCTAAACCAGTTGATTATTATGGAACAATAATTTAAAAATATACATTGTGGAAGCATCAAATTCATTAAAGGAATAGAATTAAAGGATTCTCTTAATATTTAAAAATTAAGAGATTAATTATAAAATCTTTCAATAATTGTTATTATTAAATTATAAAATGCTTCAATGATTCATTTCGATTATAATAAAGTTTAGAATGAATTTAGTTTCTAAGCTTAGAGGTAAGAGTACACATTCATATGGTTGAATTATTGAATTATTTCTTAGTTTTTTTTGGATTACTTTGTTGTAGATTTACTTATTAAAGTGAGGTCTCATAGAGGGGGCATCCTAAAAAATAGAGCTGGAGCTCTTGATATTTTTTAGGAATATTTTAAAGCTATTGACCTCATGAATTTTGTGGTGAAGTCCAACTTAAAAGATTAAGCTCTAGAATTTAAGGAAGGTGGTGGTCTTGCGAACAAAATACTTTTGTATATAAAGACAAAAACAAGTAAAAAATAAATATTTTCCCTCCAAATTTGGTTTTCAATATCAATCTAGATTTAGATTACTCACAAGTGGCATCTTACATTCCTAACTTAGATTATTGACAAGTGGCATCTTACATTCCTAACTTAGATTATTGGCAAGTGGCGTCTTACATCCTAAGTTGGTGGGGCAATTTCTAGCCCCACCCCATTTTCACATGCTTAAATATGCAAGCCTAAAAAGTAGGAGCTTCTAGTTTTTAGGAAAAGATTCCAAATAATCTCATAACAAATTTTATTTTTCATCATGGGATTTCCTGCCTAAAACATAGAAGCTTAGTCCCTCCATGGGACCCCAGCCTTAGAGTGGTGGAAGGTCTACGACAATGTTTAGTGTTTTTAATTATATTTTTATTGATCTTGTTTTTAAAATGGACAATTTCAATACATTTGAATTTTGGTGCATTTCATCTTGTAGCTAGGAAATCGAAAATCATCACAAGCAAGTATCAAATAGTAGTCTAGCTCAATCACGAAAGCTCAATGTAATGATCAATCCTAAACACACTCAATAAAGACATGAAAAACAAAACATTCAAAACTAAAAATTAAGCAAACCAAATATGGATCTGAATGCTTCTTTCATGCGGCTCCATTGTCCTTCTTTCTTCTCCAAATAGCCTTTGTTTGTGGATCTCACCTTCAAGTGCATACACATGAGATGAAAGCAAGTAGACAAGATAGTGGCGCAAGAGTACTTGAAGCGTGATTGATTTGACAAAGTGATTCGAAAAAGTGATCATTTTGATCATGTGATTAGTTGGGATTGAAGAAATTCATCCAATTTATAGACAAATTGGAGAAAAGATCAAATTAGCATGAAGAGATTCGAATGGAAATTGCAAATCAAGAATGTCAATTATGACAAATTATGACAAATTTTGCACTTGCTATGCAAAATTGATTGATTGATAATTATGACAAAATTATGACAACTTTCTATGTCAAAATTGATTGATTGTCAATTATGACAAATTATGACAAATTGAAATGTCATTCCCATGAAATTAGGAAATTAGAAAAAGAGGAAAATTAGGAATTAAGAAATTGATGAAAATTAGGAAATTAAGAGCTAGGAGAAATTAGATAAATTAATTAATAATTTGTCATTTATTAATTAATTCACAAAAAGAGGAATAATTAGCCAATTAAATGAACATTTAATTGTGGTGAGAAGACTTAGGATAAATAAATAATTTATTAATCCTAGAGGAAGAAATGACACACAAGATTAAATGATTAAATCATGAAACCCTAGAAGATGAATTAGCAATGTGAAAATGACAATTAGGTCATGACATAAGATAATTGATATCGATTCGATTCATGATTTTGAATTTATAAATGACCAATGTGATAAATGATTTGATTGATAAATGCGCCAATTGACAAGGAACAATGACTAATTGATCCAAATTGACATGATTGAGAAAGACGACGACGATCAATGACAAATCGATCACAAAAAATGACAAAACTGACAAGAGGACAAGGATCGATGACAAAATGGATTGCAAAACGACAAGATAGAAAATGACAACGATCGATGACAAATCAATCGCAAGATGACAAGATTGAAAATGATCACGATTGATGACAAATCGATCACAAGTCGACATGATTGGAAATGACAACAATCGATGACAAATCGATCGCAAGATGACAAGATTGATAAGAGGACAAACCCCTAATTAGGATTGACGATGTCCAAAATGATGACAAATGAGCACGCACATTGATGCGACAGGATAAGATTGACCAAAATCATGACTGAAGATTGTTGTCGACAAGACCAAATTCGAAAGCGAGATGAATGAAGAATGTAGAAGAATGACTCAATGCTCGCAAATGATAAAGACCAAGTACGTGACATAGGAGAAATGTTAATGCGACGCAAAAACTCTAAAATGAGGCAATGCGCAAATGTTAAAGTATGACTCCGCAAGCGTTGACCATTTTTAGGTGTCTACATTTTGCCCCTCTTTGAGACAATGCGAGTTTAAGCATTTTTTCAAAGAACAATAATGAAGAATGCCCCAGACACTAATAATGACATATGCATGCCCCCTCGAGGAATTGGCCGAAAACATGCAGAAAAGAGGCCAATTGATCGATAAAAATGATAGGATAGAACGGACTGACAATCGGAGATCGGATGCATGAAGGACAAGCAAATGATGGTGCAAAAGACCGTGACCAGCATGAGATGGAGAGGGTGCATGTCCATCTATGCACTGACAAAGATCTATAAATGAGACAAAGAGAGTGAAAAGGGCTCATTTGCACTAGCCAAAGAAGAGAATTTGTTGCTCTGGAAAAGAACACTTGCAGAGAGATGGCGAACATTCCAATGGCGGATCACCTCGAAGAACATGTACACACCTACAGATGACTAGACGATGCAGGAGCAGCGATATGTATCTCAAAAACCCATATTTTCAATTTCATGAATTTGACTTGCTTGCGGGACATTGCGGGGCCCACAGGGGATGTAGAAACTGACTTCTGCGCTTGTGTAGGGTGAATCCTACACTTGTGTGAGGTCTTCTGCACTTGTGTAGGGTACACAAGCGTAGGTTGCATGACACAGGCGCAGTTGTGCATGGGCAACTCAATTTTGGTCTGAAACGACATGCAAATGATCCGAAAAAGGGGGGATAAGGGTAGGATAGGTCAAAATAGATAGAGAACACCCTAATTTGGCCATGAAACAAGGAAATGCAGCCCGTAGGAGCAAACCCTAATACTGACAAAATATGCCCCAATTTGTGATGCAGAGTCGACAGTATCCATTGATCACGCGGGAGAACCGACCAGACTGCTTCATGCTACGACATAGACTCAGGAGCACAGACAGAGATACATTAGCAGGACTTGGGATATATTATATCACATTCATGCCTGAGATTAGGGCAAACACGGGATTGCTTACCGCATTGGCAGAGTGATGGCATTCAGAGACTTCCTCCTTCCATCTGGTGACTGGAGAGGTGACGGTGACACTAGAGTATGTATGGCGCATCCTCTGCATTCCGATTCATGGGGAGATGGTAGAGTATGACCCAGTGACAGGGAGAGATGCGTTATGCAGGTTATTTGAGTGCGACGTAGAGGATCTGGATATCATCGAGAGGGAGATCGGCTGGGAGAGCATGGCATCAGAGTATGATCGGCGATATGTGGTGATAGCAATGGTGATAGCATGCCTACTAGCAGGAGACAAATGAGGACATGGATTCCCTATTGGATGGGGAAGAGTGCTAGAGCAGATGGCGACAGAGGGTACGGTGTACGCATGGGGACCATGTGTACTGGCTATGCTATATTTTCAGTTGCATTAGATAGCATATTAGGGAGTTTAGACTTTGAGCTGTGGAATCACATTGCTACAGGTATGGGCATTTGAGCACATAGCTATATGTCAACCAATTACAGAGAGACAGGTAGTACCACACTGACCATATGTGTGCTGCTATGGGGGAGCACTGAGATAGGGTCCTTTTGGATACATATTGTATTGGCGACACAAGCTAGACAGATTGAGGGAGTTCACATGGAGGCCATATCTTGATTGCCCTGGATGGTCAGATGATCATGATGAGCTATCGTATTGCAGACAGGAGAGGTACTTGATTGGGTGACCAGTGAATCGCCAGAGAGTGATTGAGATGTACCTGCCAGAGAAATTCAGACGACAGTTTGGAGAGAGGTAGGATGTACCTAGAAGGACTGCACACTTTGCCCGATCTCACAGAGAGACGAGTCAGTGGGGGAGTATGATTCAGCCACACCTAGCATATGCTGACTTCACATACCTACAGCAGAGACAATGGGAGTGGAGGTCAGATGTGGTGGACGTTGGGATGATAGAGGAGTATGAGAGATGGTTTGCACGACGACGACCAGTGCCATTGACAGATCCGGACATTCCAGTACCTAGGAGACAGGAGGACTTCCCACTCGCTGGAGAGGAGGGAGATGATGAGGATGAAGAGGATGAGGGCGATGATGAGGATGAGGGGGATGATGATGGGGATGACGAGGATGAGCCAGACTCAGTGGATCAGGAGGCATTGCAGGATATACCCATAGAGCCGGAGACAACCAGCATAGAGGAGATGGAGATGTGGTGGGCTACCATAGCGAGTCAGCAAGATCACATTGCGACATTAGAGAGATAGAATGCCATCTTGAGGACAGAGCAGGATCAGTTCAGAGCGGAGATAGCCAAACTCACAGCGGCTCGAGATACAGCAATAGCTCAGGCACAGCGAGAGGAACAGAGAGTCACTGAGTACATTGGGTCGATTAGGGATGCTAGTGCATGTGAGATGGCACAGATGCTGGTAGAGACTAGAGAGGAGATACGCCATTGGAGGACACTATATGAGAGTGCAGTTCCACCAAAGCAGAGAGCAGCTTCATATCGGGCACGATCAAGGACAGAGAGCAGGGCACGCTCTCGAAGGTCATTGAGCAGAATGGGGGTGAGTGGACTTATGAGACCACCACAGCCAAGACCAGGGACAGGAGGGACATCATCCATGAGACATGGCAGGGATGAGGAGGACAGAGGGAGCACCCAGTGACAGAGGCACATGCTCCTTAGGATAGAGACAAATGTAGTGTGATATTATATAGTCAGCTTGCGAGCGCTACTTAGGACAGATAGTCCAATTTTGTACTCCGATATTATTGTGATATGGGATATGATATGCATTGATATGATGGGATGCAATGTGTTATGACTTATGATTATTTTCTATGCATGGATATCTTATGCACTGTTTATTGTGGAACATGTATGGATACATTTTTATGTGTTTTTTATGCATTTATAATATGAAATGGATAAAATGCTTGATGTGATGCTCGATGTAATGCAAATGTACTAACCAATGAATGCAGGATGCAGCATATGTGTTTGGGGAAATTGGAGCACTAGACCGGACTGACTATCCGAACTGATAGAAGAAATGAGACAGAGGACAGTTAGAGACGAAGAAAAACTTTCTTTCACTAATGCACTTTGTAGGTGAGAACCTTTATTTTAATATAGAAAAATGGATGTGTAGCATCATGGCATTGAAGGCTAGAGCTGAAATGCAACCCTTTTTGCAACAGACACATCACAGACAAAAAAGAAATCATAACAAAAAAAAAGACAGGACCATGAACCATCCCGGTCACTCTAAATCACTCAATGACATCATCGAGCAACATAGGAACATGATCAAAGATAAATCAATAAATGATAAGACTCACTAATTGCAACAAGTCAAACAAACATCTTGATCTTCATTGTCAAAAGTTGAAAGTGCTGATAGGATGATCATGCTGTCTAGTTTCAGGACATGTGGTACCCCGTCTAAGACAAGACACGGTCTGGTTTCGAGTATACCACACCCTGTATAAGACCCATGATAGTGTTGACAAGGACAAACGATATTGGTGGTAATGTTCGATTGATATGACAATTGTGATCAGTTTGAATGTCTGGTTTGATTGAAAAAGTTCATCTATTAAGGCATGATTTCATGAAATCACAATGTGTGATTCATTGCGTGTCGTTGGAGGGATGTTCAGCGATTTATCTATGCACAAAGGGGATATGTTTTTGTTTTGTTTTTCAGAACTTTATTTAACTTTTTAGGGATTTATTTCAGGACATTTTTTAATTTTTATGATTTTTTCAGGACATTTTTCAATTTTTTATGAATTTTTTCAAGACATTTTTCAATTTTTTAATGAATTTTTCAGGACATTATTTGATTTTTTTGAATTATTTCAGGACATTTTGCAATTTTTTTATGATTTTGCCCCCAGTGTCTAGCAAGGCAAGGAATATGACAGGTGAATAAATAGGCTTGCTGAAATGTTGGTGGATAGAGGGAAGACAAAGGCCTTTTATCATGGAGACAATACGGATGCAATTTTCAAGGGCTATTGCGTGATGGGACAAGAGACTAGATATGACAATGTAAATTAGTGAAATGGCATGAGGGACATGTCAAGAGGTTTTTGAAACCATGTTTAGATTTTACGTCCTTATGTCAGATCAAGATCAAGGGATAGAAAGAGTGTATGGATAGTGATAAGATATGGATAGGATAAGCAAGACCAAGAATGGATAAGGGACATGGACTGAAGGTCAGGATAGGCTAAGGGATAGTGGCAGAAAGTTGCAATAAGGGAGGGGATATGGATGAAAGGTTGTAATAAGAAAATGGATAAAGACCAAAAGCTATGATGGACTAAAAGCTGCAAACAAGATGCATGATGCTCATGAAGATCGTCAGCCTTGTCAAGATCAAAGGTGGAAAGGGAAAATGGACATGAGGGATGATAGGACAAGGAAGGGTAATAGGACATGAAGGAGTATGACATGGGTTCGATAGGATAATGGAACGATGAAGGACAAAAGGATATGATAGGATAAAACCTATCCCCAAGTACGGTATGCAAGAAGTTCATAGATTACACATGATGCCTGTTTGCCAGGTTTTCATCATGGTACTTGCCCAAGGCGCCTGTTTGCCAAGTTTTCACCAGCGGACGAATTATTTTTGCTTTACTTCTTTTTTTTTTTTCTTTTTCTTTTTTTTTCTTTTTTTGTTTTTTTTGCATTTTGACTTTTTCAATAGAAGATGGACACATGATAGGGGATGGAAGAAGGACTCAAGCATCTTTTATTTTTTGGATAATAGCCTTGAAAAAAAAATGGACCATGACCGTTAAAAGTATGCTCAAAGACGTTGGTAGGATAAGGATATGGAATATGAGATGGAACTAAGGAAAGGATTTATGCAAAGGATTGGACCAAAGGGATCGAAGGATGGAAAATATGCATTGGATAATGGATAGGGTATTGGAAGAACTGTGCTTGAGTGGGCGGAAATGTTGGCAAGATCGACATTGGCACACACCTTGAGGGGTGATGGACTGATGGAAGAAAAATGTATTTTGGATATTGAGATTTGGATGGAGGAATAGCTTGGGATTTTGGGACATAAGGGCCCAAAATGGAAGAAGGAGGTGATGGAGGAACAAATTTGAGAGGTTTGGATGGAGGAATAGCAATTTTGGATGCCAAGTTGGATGTTTCTTTAGGCTTTTGTGCTTCAAGGAGCCGCTTAGGGATCCACATGGTTTTCAATTTTTCATGCTTTTGTGGTTCGTTGGAGTGCATTGCTTGCATAAGGGATTTAGGAACCCATATATATTTTGACTTTGCTTTATTTTTCTCAGTGGGCCTTTGTGGCCTTTTGGATATTTCTTTTTCTTTATAGATCATATTGTTCTTTGTTTTGACATGTCGATTATATTGGACATGTTGATCCTTGAATACATGTGGATTTCTAGACTTATGACTTTTATACTTGGCATCCAAATTGCTTAGAGGGGGAAAGGAATGCATGGATGGATAGAAATGAAATGGAGTTCTTTTGGATTGATGAAATTTGCTCAAGGATGTATGCCTTTGCTGACCTTGCATGGAGGAGGAAGAGATATAAGGACCTAAGATGGATGGAAGGTATGATGGGGAAGGGATATGTTTTGATTGTGATGGAGGGATACCAACGTCTTGAGAGTGAGTTGTGTAGACATGACCCTTAAGATCTTGTTTACCATGAAGGAATTATTGCCTATGGAGATCTACTCCTTTGCCTTTATGAATATCTTGACTTGTGGGATACTCATTTCTTTGGGAAGAAGATGCGAGTCCATTATAAGGTGGATATGATATGAGAGAAATAATGAGATCTTGAAGTGGATCGGATTGCACCAAAGTGGAAGAACCCATTATGCATGTCGAGGGTTCATGAACATCTTGCACTAACACGTTAGAATTATGAGGGAGATTAGGATCATGAGGGGGACATGGTTCAATGACAGGCTCTTCAAGAGATGGAATGGGAGAAATAATAGGATCATCAAAAGAAATGTGATCTTGGAGTGTATATGGAGCATTAGGACAAGGAGATGGAGGAACAAAAGGATCTTGTGGAGGATTTAAAGGAATAATTTGATCTTGACAAAGAGGAAGATCATTGGAATCCTCTTCAAAGTGGCTTTGCTCTGGAATTTTAATGGGATCATCGAAAAGGATGGAAGGGATATCTGGAATGTCAATGGGATTTGAAAGGACATTTTTTTCATGAAATGGAAGGGGATCATTTGGGATTGGATGGACTGGGATATCTTGATCTTTCTCGGGGAATGGAGTGTCAATAGGACTTTGGATAGGATGGACAAGAATAGGGGAATCATCGTGAGTGTCTGGGAAGATGGGGTCTTGGTCAACAATTGGATGGGATGATAAGGTTTCAGGATCTTGATCTTGATTTTCTTTAGGACTCATTTCTTCGTGCTCTAAATTATCCTCTTGACATGGGGTTGGACTTTGGATATGCATGGAGGATTCTGACAAGGAATCAATGTTTTG
Source organism: Cryptomeria japonica (assembly GCF_030272615.1). NCBI lineage: Eukaryota > Viridiplantae > Streptophyta > Pinopsida > Cupressales > Cupressaceae > Cryptomeria > Cryptomeria japonica. The sequence goes on from NC_081415.1 coordinate 599,677,759, forward strand.
GCATGAAGAAAATGCACTTTGAACATTTGTGATGGATTCCGGCAAGGAATCAATGCTTGAACATGAGGAAGAGGGACTTCGAATGGGGTCCTCTAAAACAGGTAATGGCAATAAAGTGCATGGTGGCATTGGGTCTTGTATTTCTGAAACATGACAAGGATGTGCATCATGAATTGGATTATCTTGGCAATCAATTATGGATAGCTCTTGGATAATTTCATCCTTAGGTGTATTGTCTGATGAGGACAATATGGAAGGTTCTTGTGAAACTTCTAAAGGTGTAGGGATAGATGCCACTGGAGAGTCAATTTGCTTATGGGGGGATGAGGCATTGCTAGACATAAGTGTATTATTTTGATCTTCCTCAAAGAACTCACTTGGTAGTTTCCTTAAGAGCATTGCAATAAAGCCACCTTTCTTTCGAGGTTTTGACATGGTTGTATCTGGAATTTGAACTTGTTTTTGGTTTGATGTCATGTTTTGATATTGGACTTGGTTCAATTGTTCCAACATGTTTGAAACTTGGCTTGGTGTGGGCCGCAACCTTTGTTTTTGAATGTTTGGTTGTGTTTGTTGACATTGATATGTTGATTGAACTTGTTGATATTCCACCATTGGTTGAACTATTTGTTGACATTGTATAGTTGGTTGGACATATTGTTGAAATTGGACCATTGGTTGTATTGGTTGAACAATTGGTTGTATATGTTGAACAATTGGTTGAACCATTGGTTGTATTGGTTGAAAATCTGATTGATAGTAAACACCTTGTTCTTGTTGTGGAGGCACATAATGTTGAAATTGATGTTGTCTCTTTTCTTGAAATTGTTTCATCATCTCTATTTGGGAGAGGAGAGCTGGTATGTCTGATCATTCAAGAAGAGATCTTACATCAATTGGCTCAATCTTTGGATTTCAACCTGGAAATTTTCGAAACATTTTGGACATTTGTGATCTATTCTCAATGTTTTTCACTCTTTGTTCCAAAATCTCATTTTCTTGAGTTAGCTTCTCCTCTAGTTTTTGTATTTGGAGACTTGTTTCATCATAAAAAGTTTGATCGATATTGCCTTGTTGTTGGGTTGGATATAATTGTGATTGCCTTGGATTAAAATTCGATTTCATTGTCGGTTGATACGTCAAACTTTGTTGCATCATTGGTGCTTGAAACCTTGTTTCAATAGACATGTCACTATGCAATGTTTTTGGGATTTTTGATTTTAAAAGGATGATGTATGATATGCAACTAAATGCAAACTAAATAGATGAAAATGCAATCTATGGCAAGAATGCAACCTATGTTTTTGTTGTTTTTCAAGATTTTGACAAACTCATGAATGCAATTCTAAAAATGAGACCCTTAGGAAATTGAAATGATGTCTAGACCTCAAAGGACAAAAGGACCAAGTGACAAAAGGACAAAATGACAATGTCTCCCCTATATGCTTGGATACTAAGCTAGGTTTGACCAAACGACATTAATGACAAAAAGACAAAAGTTTGATAAGGTCAAGACTTCCTAACAATAACTTAGGGTATCATCCAAAGATTTGCATTACTCAAGTATGACAAAACCTAGCTTTGACACTATATGCAAAGGGACAATTACTATGCAAATGACCCTAATATGATATGATAATGACCTAAACTTAATGAAGAGACCTAGGGTATGCAAATGTGACCTAATGTTATGAGGACAAGGATGCAAATGCAAATGTATGACAATGGTATTACTCTAATGCAAGAGGACATATGCAAATGGATGACCCTTATTGATATGCAAAGGAGTATGACTTAGATGAAACTTAACCTTGATAGTTGACAATGAATTTGCAAAATGCAAACCTAGGATGAACCTAAACCTAAGTGACATGAATGTTGATACTAGATTTTGCAACAATGTTTGACAACCATGTTTGGAGGTGTTTTGAACTTTTTTGGATGAAATGTTCTTGTGTTTAACCTTGTTTTGAATCAATTTGTCTTGCTTTGAAATGAGATGAAATTCAACCTTTGACAAGCAAAGAAGACAAGATATTTTAACTTAGACTCAAGACAATCATGCTCATTCACACATTTCTTATGGTAGGAAAGGACATTAGGTACTTGAAAGGTAGACTCATTATGGGATTCAAGGAGAATACATAGATGCTTGACCCCACGGGCTCCCCTCCACGGCACTCACTTCTTAGGGCAGCCAAGCATCATTCCCCATGGAAATCTCCCCATGGTGAACTTAGTATCTCTTCCAAGTATCCGAACTTGTCCTTCTCAAGCAACTAGAAGGGTTTTTGGCCTCTAAATACAAGGTGTTTAGTAAGGATTTATGTTAAGTGTTACTCCTTGGTGTCACGCAAGTGTGCTTGAGACATTAAGCCCACCAAGATACCAAACAAATGTAGTCGCGCAAGCACGATTTAGACCATGAGGTCCTACTTAGATGTTGATATGAGAAAGAGTTCAAGGGTCATCACTTCCCAAGTAACTACAATTCCCACGTAACCCTTCCTTCAAAGCTTTCGCTCATCAGGTATTTATTTATAGTGAGTTAGAATGCCAAGGTATTCTAGCCATACTCACTTTGGGTCGTTCCCTTCTTACGATTGTCACTTGCTTTCAAAAGCAAATGGTTGGGAAGGCAGGCCCTCTAAAGGTGACATACAATCAAAAACATGAGCATGGTATTGAAGATCTAGATTTCTGATCACCCTAAGAAGGAGGAGAGCATACTCTCCTACTCCAATGTCAAACTCAACAATCAAAACAAACATATATTCATTCCAACCTATTTAGAAATCATACTAGGTGCCTAAATATTAATTGCAAATACAAAGTTTAGTTGTAGTCCAAGGCAACCTACAAAACCCAAGTCACAAGTTTGATATGTTTAGTCTTCGACTATCGAACCTGCATAAAACATGTTAGTAGTTTCATTTGTTGTATTTACCATGCATAATGCCAAGGTGCTTCACAGAGAATCAGTACCAAAAACCAAAAAAGCAGAAACAGAATGCAAAAACAAAACAATTTTCAAGTAAAACACTGCTTTTTGTACCTCTATTTCTGGATTTACACAGGCGCAGAATGCATGACACAGGCACAGAATGCTTGACACAAGCACAGAATGTCCTTGAAATAGGTGCAGAATGCATGACACGGGCGCAGGTTGTCTCACACAGGTGCAGAAGTCCCCAAAAAGCCCTGCATTACCCTGTTTCTTGGGTTTTTGACCTGCAAATGAACTCAAAAGCATGATTATATGGTTAGTTCACGTCGGGTTCACCAATTAATGTAGCTAGGAAATCAAAAATCATCACAAAGCAAGTATCAAATAGTAGTCTAGCTCAATCACGAAAGCTCAATGTAATGATCAATCCTAAACACACTCAATAAAGACATGAAAAACAAAACATTCAAAACTAAAAATTAAGCAAACCAAATATGGATCTGAATGCTTCTTTCAAGCGGCTCCATTGTCCTTCTTTCTTCTCCAAATAGCCTTTGTTTGTGGATCTCACCTTCAAGTGCATACACATGAGATGAAAGCAAGTAGACAAGATAGTGGCGCAAGAGTACTCGAAGCGTGATTGATTTGACAAAGTGATTCAAAAAAGTGATCATTCTGATCATGTGATTGGTTGGGATTGAAGAAATTCATCCAATTTATAGACAAATTGGAGAAAAGATCAAATTAGCATGAAGAGATTCGAATGGAAATTGCAAATCAAGAATGTCAATTATGACAAATTATGAAAAAATTTGCACTTGCTATGCAAAATTGATTGATTGATAATTATGACAAAATTATGACAACTTTCTATGTCAAAATTGATTGATTGTCAATTATGACAAATTATGACAAATCGAAATGTCATTCCCATGAAATTAGGAGAAAAATCGGAGAGAATTAGAAATTAGGAAATTAGAAAAAGAGGAAAATTAGGAATTAAGAAATTGATGAAAATTAGGAAATTAAGAGCTAGGAGAAATTAGATAAATTAATTAATAATTTGTCATTTATTAATTAATTCACAAAAAGAGGAATAATTAGCCAATTAAATGAACATTTAATTGTGGTGAGAAGACTTAGGATAAATAAATAATTTATTAATCCTAGAGGAAGAAATGACACACAAGATTAAATGATTAAATCATGAAACCCTAGAAGATGAATTAGCAATGCGAAAATGACAATTAGGTCGTGACATAAGATAATTGATATCAATTCGATTCATGATTTTGAATTTATAAATGACCAATGTGATAAATGATTTGATTGATAAATGCGCCAATTGACAAGGAACAATGACTAATTGATCCAAATTGACATGATTGAGAAAGATGACGACGATCGATGACAAATCGATTGCAAAAAATGACAAAACTGACAAGAGGACAAGGATCGATGACAAAATGGATTACAAAACGACAAGATTGAAAATGACAACGATCGATGACAAATCGATCGCAAGATGACAAGATTGAAAATGATCACGATTGATGACAAATCAATCACAAGTCAACAAGATTGAAAATGACAACGATCGATGACAAATCGATCGCAAGATGACAAGATTGATAAGAGGACAAAACCCTAATTAGGATTGACGATGTCCAAAATGATGACAAATGAGCACGCACATTGATGCGACAAGATAAGATTGACCAAAATCATGACTGAAGATTGTTGTCGACAAGACCAAATTCGAAAGCGAGATGAATGAAGAATGTAGAAGAATGACTCGATGCTTGCAAATGATGAAGACCAAGTGCGTGAAATAGGATAAATGTTAATGCGACGCAAAAACTCTAAAATGAGGCAATGCGCAAATGTTAAAGTATGACTCCGCAAGCGTTGACCATTTTTAGGTGTCTACACATCTCATCTCTATTTATAACTACATTTGCAAGATTGTTTCTAAAAGTATTGTTATCAAAGTGAAAGACTATTGTTTGACACCATTTATAGTTAATTTTTTCGATGTTTAACATGGAAGACAAATCCTTGATGCCATATGGGTGGGTCAAGAGGGTATTCATACTATCAAAACAAAGAAATTGTCAACTATGGTTATGCAACTTCACTTGTCCAGGTCTTATGATAGAGAAAATTAACTACATCTTTGGTTATTGTTGAATTGGATAATGGGTAATATGAGGTCCATCTCTTATGTCATTTTAATAGATGGCTCTGCCTTAGATTTTTCAAAGCTTCTAGATGTTTAATATAGGGTTGTTCATTACCCCCCTCTATTCTTATTGAGTGTTGGAGGTTTCAATCTAACTTTATCAAAGGTGAAATGAAGTGGTGTGATCGGATGTATTTAGACTAGAAAAATTATTTATATTATCCACTTCCCATTTTGTGGATGATGTTTTCTTATGCAATGGAAATTCTAGGATAGATATTGTAAACCAGAAAATCGATCAAACCCTAGTTGCTCTCCCCTCTTCCAACTCCAAGGAGAGAGAAGGGAGGTTACTAGGGTTGACGGTTTTTTTCACTTAGGGAGACTTTACATTCAAAAGAGGGGTTGAAACCCACAAGATCCAATCCCACACAATGCAAGATTGGATTCTAAATGAGTTTCAAGGGTTAAGACAACAAGACTACCCTCTTTTGTAAAGAATGTGCATAGAATGATCAAGCTAGGAATACATAGAAAGTGAGAAAGATTTGCTTATAAACTGAGATAGGGATATAGGATGAAGCTGCGGACCTGGAATTAGCTGTAAAATGTCGATACGGCGCTGTCCTACAAATTTGAGCAAAAGTTGACAGGATGATGGCGCCCGGCGTGCACACGGTCCTCCGAAAAATCCGCGAAACGAAGGGGGATCTGTTCATCTCTGCACAAGGATTCCAGATCTTCAATTTCAGCCACGTGCCTGCAACCTACACACAGAAAAGCGAAGATGATTGGGGGGTTAGGGATTAGGGGTTTGCCTTTAGGTCAAACCCCGGTTTTGGAATTAACCAAGAAATGAGAAATGTTGTAAATGTAAATGATTGTAATGTAAAACAAGTACTAATACCTTGTTGTAAGGATGTTTGTATCCTTATGTGTGAAGGTATAGATGTTGTTGTTTGTTGTATTGTTGTATGTTGTAGTATGTGATCTCCTCTTCAATGGTTGAATCCTTGTCTTGAATGCAACACTTAGCCTTGAATGGAGACTTAGAATGATCAATTGCTTGAAGGAATGTTTGAATGCTTGAATGTTTGAATATTGCTTTCGCCTTTGTACACATATGTCCTTCTTTTTTTATCTCTACCCCAAATGGGAGAGGAAAATGTAGTTTATATACTTGCCAATTAGGGTTGATAGACTGATTTTCCCGACCTTAGGCTGACCAGGAAAGATAATTTTTCAATTTGCAAACAAAAAGACCCGAAGCCCCATAGGAGACCGGGCCTAAAATAGGGCCAGGGACCAGGGCGCTGGGCGCCATGGTCCTGGGGGACCAGGGCACTGGGCGCTCTGGTCCCACCTCCCGAGACAGCAGGGTGCAAGGAGGATCAGGCCAGGGTGCTGGAAAAATGCAGTTTTTGGTGTCATGGACAAGTTTTGGGGTCTCCATTCAGGTTTCGTGTTGCGTCGCCATCATGAAGACTGAAATGCAGTCGAAATTGCAAGTGTCGCAATTTTAGGACGCTACAGATATTATAAAATTAAAGAAGATTTTCACTCATCCATGTGGGTATGGGAATTGTGATCACCATTCAAAAGTCTTATATTTCATTTAATATGCTAGAGGTGGATTAACAAAGGTGGTCTTAACAATCTTATTAACATTATAATTTAAATATGGATTTTAAATATTTAAAATTTTATTTGAACCCAAATGGCAACGGGAAATGTTATTAGTATTGGTTTCTTGAAAAGACAAGATAATTAACTTATGATGTAGTAAATAATTTTTCATTGGGGGTATGTTACCTTTAGCAAAAAAAATATTTGAAGTTATCCATATCTATTATTTATTTATAGCTCATGTCCCCAATGGAGTTCTAAAGAAGATTAAAAAGAAAAATTTAATTTGGACTACGAATGGGGGAGAAGGATAAATTTGGGATCCCTCTTGTTAACTAGATTTCATTGTTAAGCACAAGGATGAGGAGTGTTGGGGTTCTAAAAATATTCATCTTTTTGGGAAGGCACTATCTACTAAGAGTGTTTAAAGGCTAATTTGAAAACAAGGGATATGGAATAAAAACCTTTATCAAGAATCGCCTAACTATTAAATAGTGGAGTTAATGTCCAATCAAAACGACACATAATGATTCTATTGTGTGGAAGTCTATTACTTACTCTAAACCTATTAATGGTAATCAATTGATCTAGAAGGTGTAAAAAGGTGAGAAGGTTAGGGTTGGTATTGAAACATGGATTGGATGTGGTGGTTATCACTTTCTCCCTATGAAATTGATTAATATTTTGAAGGAAAGATGTATATTTACCCTATATTAGGTGTTATACATTATTACCACTAAATTATGGAATCGTAGGTGGGAATTTTCCAAGTGCATTAGTTTAATTGGTGTGGATAATGATAGTTGAGTGGCCTATGCAAATAGCTCTAAGAGATTTCCACAATCCATCATATAAACAAGAGAATGACAATTGATGCAAAAACTTGTACACAATCAAATCCAGAAATTGCATTCTCGCATTTCTATGCAAATAGGTTTAAATGTAGTTGTTGGTGCTCAAACTAGTATTCCTACAAATCCTAAAGATTAATAGCAAAACCTAAGGGTAGTGTTGATGCCACAAAGGTAATTTGGGCAATACTTATGATCAATTATTGACATGAATTGACCAATTCTTGTGAGTGGGTAAACTCACCTTAATCTTTGGGATCTATGAGTTCAAGGGAGATTTATTAAGGTCTCTATAATGGGACAATTGAAAATAAATAAACGACTAAATTAAATATCCTCAAGTGGATATACACAATATGTTATGAACCTCAATATCTCCCATTGAGCAAATAATAATTCTCTAGATTACGACAAACCAAAAATTAATATTAGTGTTATATCTGTAAAAGTGAATACACTTAACATGACATACACATTAAAGAAGAGAAACACACTAGCATGTTCCTATAACTATTCTTCAATTTTAATTTTGTTAAGATGACACACAAGTTACAATATTGAATCATGTAAGAATAGAAAAACTTAACAAATACTCCTAATCTACTAAGGACAAAAATGATTAATTTGAAATATGTTTGGTCCTTTGCTAATCAAATAAATTCATATTCTATTTGTCAAAATAATCATATTCTAGAAGGAGGATAATGATATTCCCACAAATTAATAATGGAATAAAGCTTGCTTATACACACAAACCCAAAGAATAAAGAAAATTGCAATTGAATTCTTAGTTATCTGTCCAAAATCAATAATAGATGTAATAATTAAATGCCATCACAAAATATTTTATGATGCATCAAAATACTTGTGACATTAATCTAACATGGTTATCATTTCATGCTAATAAATGTAAAAATTGAGAAACAACAACTAGGTTGAAAGCCCCTCCTAAGATACCATGACCTAACATGAAGACACACACTTGCAAGAGAAACCTTACCAAACTACCCATTCTCATTATTTATAATTATTCCTCATCAATTAAAGAGTTTTGTATGAATCACTTGACGCCCTAGAAAAACTTGAGACGCAATGCAACTAGGAAATTGGCTTAGTTACCAACCCCCATTACCCCTTTCAAAAATCTATATATAGCATTAAAAAAGTAATTACGAAGGGGAGGTGAGAAAGCTAGATTTTTTAATGAACTTTTATATTTTCCATGTCTAGTTGCACGACATTCACATGACCATGTGTAGGAAAACATGCTCCTACATTGATAATCATCTCTATTTGTGCTAACATTAAGGGCATCATATGTGTTGAGAACCATTGGAGATCTATAATTTTTCTCATCATATCCATTCTAACAACTAATGGCTTATAGGATCATTCAAGGTGATTGGTAGTGCCTCTAGGTGATCATCCACTTCCTGAAGCAACTTAAAAACTAGCACTTCTAAATAAATGAGAAATTTAGAATTGTTTTTAGACCAACTCAAAAGGGATATTACTGTAATGTTGTGAAAACAAGGAATTAGGGTTTGACCAAGTAAATCCACTAAATAATCCATTTAACATAGCATAAATTGAAAGAGGATTGAGCCTAATATATCTAGACTCAATCCAAGAGAGGTAAGGATTGAGATTCTAATTGGATTCAATTGGTTATTGTGGGTTGTCCTCTTTCTTAGTTGAATTTGGACTGTAATTATGAACTTAGGGCAAATGAGAGATATTTGAATTAACTTGATGAATACAGAATGCTACAGATGTCCCACGAAGCCACGAATTAAGATCTGGGCATAAGAATAGATTCAGAACCTATTCCCAGAAGTTCAGCCTGATTTTTTGGGACCAGGTAGCACAAATTTGTTCTAGTCCTCCAAATTTTTCGTTGTCAAAATCTGAACTTGTTCATCAATGTTAACACTATCGGAATTCTAAAGTACAACTCTAGCACCTATTTCCTACACACAAAAAGAAAGTGAGATATGTTGTGGATAGGGGTTTGCCTAAGTCAAACCCTAGTTTAGGAATTATCCATGAATGAAATAATACAAATACTGAAATAAATGTCAAGGAGATATACCTAAGATTTGCAATTGTTAATGATGATGCAATACTCTTTGAATGTAGTCACAAATATTGAATGTACTGGCATGACAAACACATGGACATGAAAACCCTAACCACACACACATTCTTGCATGAAGATTGATGTAACTTTTCTTCGCAATGCTTGAAGGAAGAATATGCAACCTTGAATCTCTGAAGGTGCTTGATGATGAATTCTTCACATATGCATGAATGATATGGATGGAGTCTTATATTGCTTCTAGGTCTAAAATTTAATGATAGAATGTCTTGATATAGGGTTCCTATGTAAATTACCGATTAGGTCGACCTTCAACAGTCATGTGTAGCATTGGCGCTGGAAGCCATCAAGGAGATAGAGACGTTGCCCCATTTCAAATTAGGGTTTGTTTGAGGGGATACATAAAAGTTGTAGAATAGGTTCAAACCAAACCTAAAGAGGGCATGGAGATAAGACAAACTAAAGTAGGAGCACAAACATTAGGTGTAAATTAGATCGATTATAATTTACAGCACTACAATTACTATACAATTATTATAGCTCACCAAGTATCTTCCCAAGCAACAAATCTAAACATGTCATCACGCCTCTTTTTTCAATTTAATAACTTATTCAAAAAAATCATGAGGTTCTTATTGTTGGACTTAACTAGTTAATTCCTTTGTGGATGGTATGGGAATAATAATTGATGTTGAAGTCATATCCAATTCATTAAATAATAAATTATTATGCTCTAAAATGCATTACATTATCAACCACAATCTTTTCGAGTACTCCAAATATAGTAATAACATAAGATAATTGCAATGTATAGTGGAAATGGAATTCACTAGCATAAACATGTAAACTAGGAATCAAACCCAATCCCATCAATTACATTGGGGAACAACCAATAGGCCCAACTACTAACCCTTGGGAGAACTAGTCACAATTATTAATTGATCTCTTTTGATTTTGATTTCATTGGATATGATTAAAGATTGAAAATGCAAGAACTAGGCTAACTAGTGAAAAAGTGTCAATAATTAGCATAAACAAACAAATGCAGATCTAATAATCAACTAAGGTGTAAAAAACTAGAAAGGGGATGTAGAGAAGAACTTGTGTCTGAAATCTAAGCTCAAAATGTCTAGACACTTGGTTAGGCGTCCTAGTCTTAACAAGTGTCTAGGTGTAGAACAAGGTTCAAATTAGTCTTAGGAGTCTCTAAATTGGTTTCTGTTCAAATTGTAGATCAGAACACTTGGACTATGGTGCTAGGCACCCTAGTCCTTATCTTTTTAGAATAATTTTGTTTGATTGCCTCTTTCTTTATCTGCATTACACTCCTATACCTTCAAACTAAGTCTAGAATGTGTTTTTGAGTTTGTAAGTGCATAAATGAAGAGGAAAATGGTGTTGGTTTGTATAGGTTCTTGCCTAAGTCAAACCTCAAGTTGGAATTAATCCTAAAATAGTGATGATGAAAAAGAGAGCTTACTCTTGGTAGGGTAGAGGCTAAATTTGAAGTAAGTGTTGAATTGAAATGTTGAAATGAAATTATTATACCTTTGATTGATGATGCATTTTTGTTAGGATAAGTCCTCCAAGTTTTGATGCAATCACGTGATAAATCATCACAAACTCTATCATGAAAACATAAATAAAGACAACTTTTTTGTAGCTTGATGCTCCTTGTACTCAGATGTGCTCTTGAATTGTGAAAATGAGATGATAAAATGAATTAGGAATGATGTTTATATAGGGTTCTCAAGGTATTTTCACTTTTAGGTTGACTAACAATGGACATATTTCAATTTCAAAACCATATCTATAAATGTTAATGCCATCACCTCACTCTCCCAAAATTTAATAAAAAGGAATCAAACACTTCATACTTTTGAACAATGTCTTAACAATATAGGCCCCAATTTTAGGGAAATGAGATAATATGGCCCTAATATTAAATCTAGAATTTATATTAGGATTGAGGACATTTTAGTGGGGAATAAAGTACATTGAAATTTAAAATAAGATAGAACCCCAAATAAGCTTGAAATGATATAGGAAAAGGGCACACTAAAGTAAGGGCCCAAAGAGGAGTTTGTTAAAGTTTTGAAATAGGATAATTCTCATTTTCTTGTGTTAAGGGTTAATTCAAGGCAATAAATGGTCCTAAAATTCTTATGGAGTGGAAAACTAAAGTGATTGCTAAGGAGAGGGTAAAATTGGACACATAATTAAAGGAGTACAATTTACAACACTACATTTAGCCCCCACTTATCGAGAGTATGAACTTACACTCATACTCATGGTAAAGTAGAAATGAAGAGAAAGACAATTTGAGAGCAAGACAAACTAGGGATAGGATGACACTACATTTTTTGTGTCTCCTTTCCAAAAATAATACTTCTATCTATAGTGAATCCGATTATCAAAAAATAGTAAATTGAAACTTGCAAATAAACCAAGAAATATTTACCTTTTTCATTAAATAATCAAATCAGATTTAACAATGAATTAATAAATAATATTTGAAATGTTTTGGAGGCAAAATATGGAGTGAGAAATTGGAAAGCACATTTTGGAATGTCAAGTGGTATTTGGAAACTTTTAACAACATGGGCAAGTGACAACTAAGATATTCAGGAGGTGGAAGACAAGTGGATGGGGGAGTTATATTCTTGGAAATGGAAATATTCATCCCTTTTGGTTATGATTTTTGTTTATGCGTGTTATCTAGAGAGTTTTGGTACCCTTTTCTTATTCATTCACTTGATATTTTGCTAATTGTTTTATTATTCTTCAAAGGTTGCAAACTTGTGGAGAAGGAGGCACAAGAATGAGATGTATGAGGGTTTATGGGTGGACTAAGGATGGGATTAAGAGGTTCACTAAGGTGTATTATTATATATAGATTACAATTATGCTTGAAGGTTTAGATTTCATAATTTTCTTATTCATCTTGTAAGGGTTTTAATGAGTAATTTGTTGGGTTTTGTAGTGAGATTGTATTTATGATTTTGTTGTTTTTGGTAACATCATAGTGGCTTCGCATCTCTATTATTTTATGTCCAATACTAACATGATATAATTTAGTAAATATAGTATGATATAAGAAAAATGGCACACTAAAGTAAGGGCCCAAAGAGGGGTGTGTTGAAGTTTTAAAATAGGATGGGACTCATATACTTGAGTTGAGGATTAATTCAAGGCAATAAATGGTCCTAAATTGCTTAGGAGAATTGAAAACTAAAATGAGTACTAATGAGAGTGTGAAATTGAACTCATAATTAAAGGAGTATAATTTATGATATTATAGTCTTCATCATCTAAAACAACTTGTCTATCATTAAAAGAATCACCCTCAACTAGAGGGGGCCAATTATTATAATTCCATAAATGTAGATCTAAGAAGGACAAAGACAAAACCCTTACTCGTAAAGAAAATATCATAATTGGTCACTTCCTACCCCATAATCACTATAGTAGCAACATTAGCACATGAAGATGCAATTGTTGTTTCCTTTGATCATGCAAGGTATTTCTAAGTGGAAATCCCTTACCCATGTATTATTTGTTGTCACCTTCTTAGATACAACTATAGCAAAAGGGCAAGATGAATTCACAAAATGATTGTTTCTCAATGCATCTGCATAATAATTGTAGACACCTAAAAATGTCTCATTGATCATGTACTAATTATTCGTCTAATTGATTAAATAATTCTTTAGTTATTTAATTAAGTTAATTAATTTCATTCTTCTAATTTCATATTTCCTCATCATCTTACTAATTATTCTATTTCTTATTCTATCATCATTTAATCATTTTAATCATTTCCTAAATATTAATTAAATATTTATTATTTAATTAATTCTGATTAATTCCCCAATTTAAATAATCTTCATTATTTAAATAAATTAATTCTCAATTTCTATCTCTAAACATCTAATCATCAACCCTTTTCTAAATATTAATTAAATATTTATTATTTAATTAACTATGATTTAATCTTTTAATTTAAATAATCTTTATTATTTAATTAAGTCCATTTCTAAAAAAATTAAATAGTTTCTTTAAATTATTTAATTAACTAATTGATTCTTCTAGTTCTTCAAATTCTAATTTCGTTTAATTTCTTATTTCTTCTAATTTCTTCCAAATTCAATTACATGTGCATGATTTCAAAAATCAAATTGAAAATCAAAGTTAAGTTCTAAATATATTCAAATACTAAATTGAATTGAATAAATTTAATTATTTGAATAAATATCATGCAAAGATTAAATTGAAAATCTAAATCTAAATGTAAGCACGTGCTAAATTAATTAATTAAATTAATTAATTAATTAAATCATTTATCTCTCTAATAGCTTTTTCCATCTTCTAGTTAGCTTTTTCTAAATTAAGTTTTCTTTGCCATCCTCTTTATTTCTTCCAATCATTCTTTTTCTTCTTTCAATCATCTTTTTCTCAATTAGTTGACTCAATTAATCTATTCAATCTATTTTGTTTCACTCCTACAATTAGCAGTTCAACTATCAATTTTCATTTGAGCTCACCTGAGTTCCACCTCTTGATCAATCTATTCCACCTTTCAATCAATCCTCTCCAAAAATTCATCTTAATCAAAACTGTATACACCTAAAAATGGTCTAAAGATAGTTAATTAAATACGCAGTTATTTGATTAATTCCCCTTCCCAATTAATTGAATTCACAAGCAATTTAATTAATTTCTCTATTCATCTCCTAGTAAATAAATCTAAATGATTTATTTATATAGTTCATCTCACATCCCCCTCCGATTAATTAATTCTAAATTAATTAATGTCTCCCCATATTAATCAATTCTTCTAATCCCTAATTAAGATTAACAAGCTCAAGTTTGTTGATATTAATTGCCATTTTCCAATTATTTGAATTTCTAAATTCAAATGAGCACATGGCTCCTAACTTTTAACCAACTAACCTAACCATCCCCTAACTTAAACCATTCAATCTAATCTTGGGTCTAACTAACCCTATCCTATCTTGCACATTCTAACCTCCTTATCCTAACCTCCCATGGTGTGGATATTCTCTCCTTGAGACACATGGCACTTTTTGACACATGTCTCCTCCCTTGCCACATTAATCATAGCATGTTAATCTAGTTTTTTAAATCATGCATCTCATATCATCTCCATAGTCAATCATGATCAAATAGCTACTCAACTCTTGAGTTGTCATTTTGGAGTTCATTGCTCCACTGAGAGCCCATCAATACAACACCTTCAAGGTCCTCAAGAATAGAGGAAAATGGGACATTTCAAGGAAGGCTTATGGTTTGCATTTCTAATCTAGTTTTTCAATTAAGCTTTTCAATTACGTTTTATTGTCTCATTATATGTGTATGCCTCCTATATACCACATTTTTAGCATCACATTAATTGGCACCCACTGTGGGGCCTAGCCCCTTTGATCTTTAACAAGTTTGCTTGAAGGAAATTTCATTGACAGGTTGATTAGCTCTTCCGGAGGGCAGATTAGCTCTCTTGGGCTCCCGAATAGTGTTCTTGGTCTCTATTGTGGCATTCTAACACCTCAAATGACATTTTTGGTAGACTTCTCAACTCGGTTTTCATATTTTTCCGTACTTTAGCATTTTCAGTCTGCACTTTAGCATTTTTGGTATGTATTGTGACATTTTTGGTACATTTGTTAGCATTTTCAGTCTATTTGACAGCGTTTATGGTTTGCAGAGCAGCATTTCTAGTCTGTAGAGCAGTGTTTCTGGTGTGCAAAGCAGCATTCTTGGCACATATGATGGCATTTTTGGTCAATTTGATGGCATTTTTAGTTTTTTATTGATTTTGCAAATATTGTACCTCATTTTTGCTTCTGGACTGTCATTTTCCCGAACCTAATTTGCAGATTGTTGGTTTTGCAAGCACTTATTTCACTGTGAAAGACCGGAATCATAAACTATTTCATCATCAAAGAATACAATATAAACTACTAACTTTGTTTGCAGTCGCAGGATTTTGCACTTATATTTGTTAAATTAGGCACATAGACTAATTACAATGGAAATGAACAAACATGTCTTATGTGTTTTGATGATAGGTGAGTATGCTCTCACCTTTCTTAGGTGATCAGAAAGCCAGACTCATCCTTTGCTTTCAATAGTGCATATCTTTAGCGAGCCTGCCCTCCCAAGAAGTAATAACTCTTAGCCATTAAGGTCAATGAGAGGGGAATGACCCAAGTGGGAACGGCTAACGTCAAGTACTCCAACCCACTATAAACTAAACATGATTTGATGAAAATCAAGTCAATGATAGTGCTCGGGAATAGCTCTCCTCCATACCTTTGGGTATATCAAACCTTGGTTTTCAAGGCTGGGAGACCTCTTAATTGAGTTTATACCCCGACGCGCTAAATGGATCCCTTACTAGTTCCAAGTAAATTAGAAGCTACCCAATTTACCTCTGAACATTATTAAATTCTTAGTGCATGGAGGGGGAAGAATCTCTCTTTAAGATACTCAACATATGTCCCTCTTGAGCATATGTGTTAACTCCCCTTTTGAGACCTTATTGCTAGGCTCATTACGGGACTCCACTAGCTCTTACAAAGGCAAAAACACGGGTGCCCTTTAGGGGGTGACAAGGTTGTGTGAGATGACAAGGTACCAAGTTGTGGGCTAAGAACTAATAAAGAAGCCAATCTCCTTACGATAGACTGATTGGTGTGTTTTCAATTGTTCAAAACCTGTGAAAACTTGGGCTTTCTTTAAAGCTTCTTGAACATACACTTTATGTGTCCTTTGGGACAAAAATACAATCTTAATTCTGTGTTTGTAAGTCAAGTCAAGATCTCATCCATTGAAATACAACAAACGTTGAAAAATCAAACTTCAAATGGTCAAATTCACAAGTTTCATAGCAGATTATCTCTTTCAGTCAAAACAGTCGCACCTACAGTCCAAACAGTCATATTCACTGTCCAAACCTTAGCTCTTTTGGTCCAAACATTAGCTTTATCAGTCCAAACAGTTGCATTCACGGTCCAAACATTAGCTCTTTTGGTCTAAACATCAGCACTATCAGTTCAAATAGTCGCATCTACAGTTCAAACAGTCGCACCTATGGTCCAAACAATCGCATTTCTAGTCCAAGCGTCAGCTCTCTTGGTGTGAATGTCAAATTTCTCATATTTCAACATTAAGCACATTAGAGTTTTTGGTCTAAACATTAGAGTTTATGGTCTAAACATTCGATTTTTTGGTCTAAACAACAGAGTTTCTGGTATAAACAGCAGAGTTCCTGGTCTAAACAGTTGCTCTCTTGGTCTAAAGGTCAGCTCCCTTGGTCAAATCAACAACTCATGTGAGTTGCATGTCAAATTGCTCATGTTGCAGCATCAGATCTCCTAGTTTGTACTTGCTAGGTCTACATATCCATTTTTTAGTCTGAAAATCACAAAGTTGGGTCAAAATTGAAATCTCCTAAGTTCAAACACTTGATTTGCTAAGTCTACACATCATTATTTGAACTTTAGAGTCACTGTATTGTAGAACAATGTTTTTGGTCTATCTGTCAGTGTTTCTGGTCTATCTGTCAGCATTTATGGTGTACAGAACAACGTTTTTGGTCTATCTGGTAGCGTTTTTGGTCTATCTGTCACCATTCCTGGTCTGTTTCCCAATGTTTCAGGTCAGTTTAGCAGTGCTTCTGGTAAGTTTGTCAGTGTTTTTGGTCTGTATAGCAGAGTTCCTGGTCATTTTACCAGCGCTTCTAGTAAGCTGCTTTAAAATTAGAAAACAAAAACAACCCATTTCTCAAATAGTCAAACATAGAGAATAGGTCATCTTCTTGGGTCATTCAATCAAGTTATCTTCTATCAAAATAGATTCAAGAACAAGACACACAAAGGTATCAAGTATTTACCTCAAACAAGTTAAAGATCAAACACCTTAAAGTGCAACATCACATTCTCTTTGATAAACTGATCGTTCAAACATAGTTTCTCATCAGGATCTATCATCCTTTAATCACGAAACTACAACGCTTGATTAGAATAACCTCATTCTTTATCATAGGATATATCATTCCTATTGAACTCGGTCATATCAAAAATCACAAAATTTGCACTCCAAAATTAAGATTGAAAAACTTGCAAACAAACAAATACTTGAAAAGATCATTTTGTGTCTATCCATCTACAACTTTCATCTCAATAATTGATCACTTATTGCAACACATTAAACAAGATTCAAACCTTGAAAAACATTCAAAACACGTATATGCCCGTTCTAACCAGGGCCTAGAGACGAAATATTGCAGAAACAGAAATAGAAATGTTTGAAATAACTGAAGACTATAGAAACATGGAACATGAAGATGAAATACAAGTTGAAGAGGAAATAACAGAACATGTCAGACACATCAAAAAAGATCCTCAATTTGATAAATTTAGGCAGAAAATATTGGAGGGAGAAAAGAAAAATATTTCCTAATGTTAGAAAAATCCGGTGCTAAACTCCCCCAAGATTTTGATATGAACAAATTGACACAAAAGAGAAATGACCCCCCCCCTTAATAACGAACAATATGAGGATATTTTTGTTCTCAAACTCAATGACACATCAATTACTAGTAACACTAGAAACAATGAGGAAACTTACATTCCCACAAGATCAAGTAGAAATTCTAAATAACGCTCAATCCAATGAGGATACAAGAAGGAGTAGAGATGATACAAGAAGAGATCAAGATCCTCCTAGAATGCAAAATCAGGGTTATGCGAGAACAAATCATGTGGATAATCCTATCACAACTCTCGCACAACAAATACAAACACTGCAAACACAAATTCAAGATATGCAAAGAGGAAATGTTAGAAGATACTCACTTCAAGAAATATGTCCTTATCCATTCGACAAAAACCTAAACATGAGACCATTTCCTATAGGTTTTGAAACTCCTAGATACGAAAAATATGATGGAAGTACTGACCCCCAAGATCATATACGAGAATTTTGCACAATAAGTATGGAGTTTGCACATGAGGATACCTACTTGATGAGATTATTTCCAAAAAGCTTAAATGGACTAGCTATGGAATGATTCTCCAAACTTACACCTGGAATCAGCTCATTCTCAGAATTGGTGGATAAGTTTTTTTCATATTACTCTTACAACATCCAACATGAAGTAACAATGTTAGACCTATGTAATGCCAAACAAAAGAGTGGAGAGCCTTTCATGACATTTTTACAACGATGGAGATAGTTAGTTTCACGGTATCCTCGTACAGTGCCAGAATATGAAAAAATGGACATATTCATAGACAACTTAAATGATCAAATGAGTTATTGCTTAAAAATGAAAGAAAATCAAAGTTTTGCAAAAATGATTGATAATGGAATTAGAATGGAGGAAGCCATGATAAGGAAAGGTGAGTTGAAAATATTCAAAGGAGTTCACCCTCCTAACAACAACAATCACAATGATAAACCAAAGTTTTGGAATAGAAATCGTAATATAGTCAATGACGGGATAGTGGATAACAACAATGTGAAACCAAAACAACTGGTTTTTAATTTATCCACCCACTCAGTAGCAGCTCAACAAAACAACAATCACCAAAAAAAAAACTATCAAAAATTTCTTTTGAAGACAATTTACAAACATTGGTGAACCCCTTGGGTCCACTTTAAAAACACTTATCGCAAACAAATTGATTACTTTACCAGAAGAAAGAAACTTTGAACCCAAGGTAAAACCTTCTTGGTGGAATGACAACCATTATTGTGATTTCCATCGAAACAAAGGACACCAAACAGATGATTGTCAATGATTAAAACATGTCATCCAAGATTTGATTGATAATGGAATAATAACAGTGGATGGACATACAACAACGAATCTCACACATCTTTCAAAACTCCACTTCCTAATTATGAAAAGGGTGAATCATCAACATGGTAGAATGGTAAAGGTAAAGCAAAGGTAAACTATGCTCATACATATGACAATGTGGTAAATGTGATCATGGTTAAAGAGCAACAACATCAAGAACCTGCTCATGTTATCACACGAAGCAAAGACAAAGTGGTTTTGTCGGGTCCTACAACAAACACCTCATCCACTACCAAACAATACAATCTAGTGGATCAATTACAGAAAACACCTGCACAAATATCCATCTTGGAACTTTTAAAGCTTTCACCTGCACACAAAGAGATTCTTGAACGAGCATTAGTAGATACCATAGTATCCAAAGATCTTGATATAGATCAATTCCAAACCATGGTGGGACACCTCACAACTCCTCATTGCTTATCATTTACTGAAGAAGATGACATGTCCTTGCAACATCCCCACAACACTCCTTTGCATATTGAAGTCCCCATTCACAAAACATGTGTTAAACATGTTCTAATAGACGGTGGAGCTGGCCAAAATATTTGTTCATTGAGTCTTGTTAGTGCTTTAGGATATTCAGAATATGCAGTTGATCCCTGCAAAAAGATCACCATAAAAGACTATGATGAAGAAGAACGTTCCTCCAAGGGAATTGTGATACTACCCATCAGAGTAGGACCTTTATAGAAAAACATAGCATGCCAAGTTCTAGACTTGGACTTATCATATAATTTACTCTTGGGAAGACCATAGATACATGACTTGCAAGTTGTCCCATCAACATATCATCAGTGTGTCAAATTTCCCTACAATGGAAAAGAAATCACAATCTCTGTAGATTCAAATCCCTTTCAATACTATAGCAATCTAAAAATGGCTCAAGAAGTCATTGTTCCTCATAACAAGGAGGCATCATCTTTGAACACACAATCCAAAGAACAATCATTTTCCTCTATTTTGTCAAGTATGGAAAAACAAATGCAGCCCAGAGATCGAGGGAATGGAAAATACTCAATATCACAATTACCACTATCTCCTAAATCCTTTGGAAAACCATCAAACTCTAAACAACAACCAATTGTGAAACATCTTCCAATATTTGATGGAGCATTAATTAGTGTTGGAACATTATCAGAGGAGACAGAAGACAAAGATGTGCTACAGTAGCTATACAAAGATGAAGAAGTTCAACAAAAGGTCAAAAATGTCAGAATACCTATAGAAAAATATGGAAAGGGATTCAACATTCTTCAAAAGATGGGATACACTGGAACAGGTCCTACAAGAAAAAGAAAAGAAGGTATCTCAGAACCTATCCAACCTCATACTCAGCAGGCTACAGACAAAGTAGGTTTAGGGTATGGACAAGTTACTCTACTAGAAGACACATTTTCTAACCAACAAAAAGAAGAATATGAAAACAGACAAGAACAACTTGCAATTGAAAGGGAAGAAGCATCTACTAAGCAACAAGCACAAACAAACATGAAATGGAAAAAGAAACAATCCTCAAATCAACAAGAGAAACAAACAAATAATACCTCCCAAGAAGCATTAACTCTCAATGAAACAAGCATGAACCTAGTACTAATCAAGGACAGATGATAGTAAATCTGACAAAACTCAATCTTAGTCCAGAAGAAGTTGAATATGAAAGAAGGAAAGATATAGCAAGACAAACAGAAGAAACACATCAAAATCTATATGAACAAATTTGTAGATTGCAAGCTGCAAGTGAGATAGATTCTAACGAATGGGAATGGGATTCCTATCATTCTGAAGAATCAGTTGAAGAAAATTGCTTTAAAGAAGATGTAGAAGTCGATGTAGTTCACACGCATGCAAGGCAAACGTTAGGAACTAGTTCACTTGAATTAGAATCACATTCGACTGACTTGGACTTAATTGAGGATGATCAAGAAATTCTTGGGTGAGGTCATTCTGATGAGGGTACCATTCTAGACATTGACATACATATCAAAAACTTTGATAACTCAATCATGACCCTAAATACTCTTGAAACATCTCAACCTGATGATCCCTTACCTCTAATTCACCCCGAACTTATTGAATGGGAAAATGAAGGACACATTGTCATTTATAGCTTTCCGAATGACCATGCCATATCCGTATATCTTAATGCAATCGAACCCACAACAACTTCCACCTGGAATTTCAACAACGCATCTTCTAGTCAAGTGGGTGCCAAATCTCCTAGTCGCAAAAGGGAAAATAAAGAAAAAAATATCAGGTCTAATGTTGAAAACCATTTCTTGGCAACATTAGATCAGGAAAAAGTAAAAAGAAAGGACACATCTAACGGTGAAAACCTCCTCAAGGTGCCAGAAGATGGGAGATTTGATACTTTACCTAAGTACTATCAAGAAAGGTCATCAATTTTGATTGAACCAACAGAAGCGGTTAATATTGGGACAACAGAGAAACCAAAGATCCTACATCCAACAACCTCTCTATTAGAAGAAGAAAGGAAAGAATATATGGAATTCTTTAAACGACAACAAATTAATTTCGCCTGGTCATATGAAGACATGCCAAGATTGGATCCAGAGTTTATTATGCATCACTTAAATGTCAATCCAGGAGCCAAACCAGTCAAACAAAAATTAAGAAAGATGCATCCACATATCGCTCTCCTGGTCAAAGCAGAACTAAAAAAATTACTAGATGTAGGGTTCATCAGACCCATAGCATATCCTCAATGGGTATCAAACTGATAGTTCTGATACTTGATATAAGTACAGATCCAATAGCCAACAAGATGAGAGGGAGGGGGGGTGGATCATACAAACTTAATTATCCCTAAAAGCATTAGATTCAACCTCGGTAACATGTATATCAGTAATATAACCAAACCTATCAAACATGCAAACTCAAAGCATATGAACATCATAAACCTCATAACACCAGATTTAACGTGGAAACCCAAATAGGGAAAAACCACTGTGGGATTTCGGACCCACTAAGAAATATACTCTTCTAGAGTATGCTCAATTAAAAGCAAATCCTGTGAAAGATTACAAACACATTGCTAGATGTGACCTGGTTAAGGGATGTCCCTCAGATCTATTAGGATCTTCACTTTGTTAGAAGTGACCTTGTTAAAGGATTTCAAACATTCAATCAGAATGTCACCTTGCTAGAGGGTTTTACAAATAAGACTGTTAAGTCCACTCGGTTAAGATATTTTCTATCACTTTCACAAAATAACAGTAATAAAATCTATTTGCAACTTCACATCTAAAATGCTAAAGAAAATTCCTATTTGTTCAATACAATCTAGACATAGAACTAATCTTGTCTATCTGTTGGGCTTCTATACTCTGTTATTCTAATAGGTCTTCAAGCTTCTGTGCTCGGTAATCACTATGTAGCATCCATGTGCATACACTTGCCCGCATACATTGTTTATCAACAGTTTCATATTTATAAACAATTAGGTAACCACTTCATCTCCTTGATCACATTTCCCATGATCAATCATAGCCATCAGATCTTCAATCTTGTCTAGGTTCAATGCATCTTCTGATCTGAAAATGTTTTACCCCGCCTTGAAACTTATGCCAGGGTATTGCGGTTCAATCTGAGCTGTAGATCTTCATGCCGACTTTTCATTGCCTTAGATTAGTCAACAAACTTCATTCACGGCTCACCAATCATTGATCAGTTCCAGCTCATCAGCTTCCTTCATTAAATACCGCATGTAAACATTTAATGCATTCTGTTATAGCTCGGTTACAACTTGGTAACAACTCGGTGAATACTAAACTTCACTCGGTAGAAATTTCATCTTCATTAACTGATAGCGATAACCTTAGGGTATACTGACTAGGTTCCTTAGGGTTTACCAACTGGGTTCTTTGCTTGATAACATAGTATAGTATTAACCTTTAAATTTTACAACATATGTATGATGTTAAAACAATCTAAAACATCATGATCTCATCATTGTCTGACTCGGTACTAGTTGTCCATTGAATACCTTATTCTTCTCAAGATATGGCAACATCATATTGAATTAGAAAATCAATTTCTTGACATCAATGACAAAATAATCATATCAAGACAGTAAACATCTTTAATCAGTTATATCCATAATCATCAACAACCTTCTCAATATCCTTATTGAAATGCCAACAATCTTTCATTGTCTATTATAAAGCTATGTTGCCAACACAAACATCGTTCATGTTTCAAAGCCAGACAAAAGTATCCGAATATACACAGACTTCAGAGATCTTAATAATGAATGTCCAAAGGATGACTTTCCTTTGCCTGACATTGACATCATTGTAGATTTAACAGCTGGACACTCCATGTTTTCTCTAATGGATGGTTTTTCCAGATACAATCAGATTAAAATAGCACCTAAAGATCAAGAAAAGACAGCTTTCACATGTCCATGGGGTACTTTCTGCTAGAACATCATGTCTTTTGGACTAAAGAACGTAGGTGCCACATATCAAAGAGCTATGACAATGATATTCCATGACATGATGCATACACTAATGGAAGACTATGTGGATGACATATTGGCAAAATCATACAATAGAGAAGAACATATAGAGATACTGGAAAAGATCTTTGATCGGTTAGAATAGTACAAGCTATGACTAAATCCTAAGAAATGTGCCTTTGGTGTTACTTCAGGCAAGCTATTGGGATATATTGTTTCAACTAGAGGTATTGAAGTAGATCCACCTAAGGTCAAGGCAATCATGGAAATGACATCTCCCAAGAATAAAAGTCAACTCAGATCACTACAAGGAAGACTCTGATAGTTCTGATACTAAATGTTTAGTACAAATGCCAAGCTAATAGGATGAGAGGGGGGGGGGGGTGAATCATACAAACTTAATCTTCCATAAAAATAATAGATTCAACCTCGGTAACATATACTTCAACAATATAACCAAAACTGCTAAACATGCAAACTCATAAGCATATAAACATCACAACACTCATAACACCAGATTTAACATGGAAACCCAAATAGGGAAAAACCACTGTGGGATTTCAGACCCACTAAGAAATATACTCTTGTAGAGTATGCTTGGTTAAAAGCAAATCCTATTAAAGATTACAAACACATTGCTAGATGTGACCTGGTTAAGGGATTTCCCTTAGATCTGTTAGGATCTTCACCTTGTTAGAAGTGACCTTGTCAAAGGATTTCAAACACTCAATCAGAATGTCACCTTGCTAGAGGATTTACAAATAAGATTGTTAAGTCCACTCGGTTAAGAGATTTTCTGTCACTTTACAAAATAACAGTAATAAAAATATATCTGCAACTTCACATCTAAAATGCTAATGCAGATTCTTATTTTCTCAATACAATCTAGTCATAGGACTTATCTTGTCCTTCTGCTGGGCTTTCTACTCTGTTATCAAAACAAGTCTTCAAGCTTCTGTGCTTGGTAATCACTATGTAGCATCCCTGTGCTTACACTTGCCTGCATACATTGTTTATCAACAGTTCCTTATTTATAAACAATTTGCTAACCGCTTAATCTCCTTGATCACATTTCCTATGATCAATAATAGCCTTCAGATCTTCAAACTTGACTAGGTTCAATGTATTCTTCTATCTGAAAATGTTTTACCCCGCCTTGGAACTTACATACATTTCTTGGAACTTGTGCTAGGGTATTGCAGTTCAATCTGAGCTGTAGATCTTCCTGTCGATTTTCCTTTGCCATAGATTCTTTAACAACCTTTATATACGTTGTAACAATCATTTAATCATAACCAGCTCATCAGATTCCATCATTAAATAATGCTTTTATTCATTCAATGCATTCTGTTATTACTTGGTTGCAACTCGATAAATACTAAACTTCACTCGGTAGACATTCTGCATTCATTAACCGATAGCGATAACCTTAGGGTTTGCCGACTAGGTTCCTTAGGGTTTACCAACTAGGTTCTTTTCTCGGTAACATAGTATAGTATTAACCTTACAATCAATAGCATATGTAGGATATCAAAACAATCTAAACATCATGATCTCATCATTGTCTAACTCGGTAATAGTTGCCCATTGAATAACTTATTCCTCCCCTTATTCATCACATTCTTTCTGTGTCTTTTACCGACATTTTTATACTCACCAAATCATACTTCTTAAGATATGGCAACATCATACTAAATTAGAAAATCAATTTATTGACATCAATGACAAAATAATAATATTAAGATAGTAAATATCCTTAATCAATTATATCCATAATCATCAACAACCTTCTCAATATCCTTATTGAAATGCCAACAATCTCCCTTTGTCTATTATAATGCCAACAGACTCTAGTCAATCAGAAGATTTGTTGCTCAACTAGCAAATAAATGTCAACCATTTACTCATCTATTGCATAAAAATGTTCACTTCAAATGGGACCATCAATGTGAGGACGCATTCAACAAGATCAAAGCATATCTCATGCAACCACCCGTTCTAATGTCACCAATTCTAGACAAGTCGTTATTGCTCCATGTATCGACCATTGAAGTATCATTAGGAGTTTTGATCGCACAACAAGATAATGAAGGAAGAGAGTGGGCCATCTACTACATCAGTAGATCACTAGTGGGATACAAGCTCAACTATTCCCCAATAGAAAAAGCATACTTGGCAGTAATTTTTACTTCTCAAAAATTAAGACACTATCTATTATCTCACTCCATCAAGTTGATAGCTAAAATCGATCCATTGAAGTATTTACTCAACAAGGCAACATTGACAAGACGACTAGCGAAATGGATCATGATCCTAAGTGAGTTTGATATTGAGTATGTAGATAGAAAAGATATCTAGGGACAAGTCATTGCAGACCAACTAGCTGAGGCACCGCTTCAAAATGATCGTCCTTTTCAAATTGAATTTCCTGATGTTGATATTCTAATAGTCACCACAATAACATGGAAATTATACTTTGATGGTTCATATACACAGCATGGATCAGGAGCAGGTATTCTATTCATCACACCACAAGGTCATACAATTCCGAAAGCATACAAATTAAGCTTCCCATGCACCAACAACACTGCAGAGTATGAAGCTTTGGTTACAGGTATCAAAATGGATGTGGAATGGAACATTACACAACTTCAAGTCTTTGGAGACTCTCACCTCGTCATCAATCAAAACAATGATGACTTTCAAACAAAAGATGACAAACGTATGCCTTACAAAAAGATGGTGGATGACTTGAAGAAATATTTTGTTGATATCACTTTTGAACAAATTCCAAGAAATGATAACAAAGCATCAGATGCCATGGCAACACTTGCTTCTCTATTACAAACACAAGAAAATCAAGAGCATTATGAATTATTGGTTGAAGAGTTGTTTTACCCTTCTCATAATTGTCCTGATTCCCAAACCATCTGTCAACTTATTGGACATGATTCCTCCCACTATGGCCAAACTTACACATACCTGAAAGATAACATCTCACTTCCTGACATATCAAAAAATCAAAAGAGAAACTTTATTCGCTAATCCTCCCATTATACTCTTATCGCGGATACCATATTTAAACAAGGTCTAGACGGTACTCTTTTAAGATGTCTCAAACAAGAAGAATCTAAGAAGGCCTTAAAGGAAGTCCATAATGGCATCTGTGGCACTCATTCAAGTGGTCTTACCCTTTCGAAAAAACTCATACGCTTGGGCTATTATTTGCCGACTATGGAACGAGATTCTTTTTAGATAGCTAGAACATGCAAACTATGTCAGATCCATGGGAATTTGATTCATGCACCGGCACAAGAACTTCATGCTTTAGCAACATCTTGGCCTTTCTATTAATGGGGTCTTGATCTAGTAGGAAAGATAAATCCTTCTTCATCTAATGGTCACAAATTCATCCTTGTAGCTACAGAATATTTTACAAAATGGATCAAGGTAGTACCTCTCACAAATATCAAAGGAAAACAAATTGTTGCATTCATCTTGAATTACATCATCTGTCGCTATGGAATACCAATGACCATTATCACTGATAATGGGTGACCATTCAAGAATCAGGATGTACAAGAGCTATGTGAAAAGTTCAAAATCCAACACAGATTCTCCACACCATATTATCCACAAGGAAATGGGCAAGAAGAAGCATCTAACAAAACTATTCTGAAAATCCTTAAAATGACAGTGAACGATGCTAGGAAAGATTGGCATATTCAACTGAACCTTGCTCTCTGGGCCTACCACACCAGTATCAGTACACCAACGGGTGCCACACCTTTCTCTCTTGTATATGGATTAGAAGCTATATTTCCAATTGAAGTAGAGATACCCTCTCTACGTGTATCACTAAAAGGACTTATCCCAGATGAAGAATAACGAGTATCTAGACTGCAAGAGTTAGAATTGATCCATGAACGAAGACAAAATGTCTTTGATCATCTAAAGGTATATCAACAAAGAATATGCCAAATTTATAATCACAAGGTCAAACCATGCTTCTTTCAAGTTGGAGAACTAATACTAAAGGAAAATCCATGAAATCAGTCAAATCGAGAAAAGAAAGGAAAATTTGAACCAAACTGGTTAGGTCCATTTGTGGTTACTGTAGTATTTGGGTCAGGAGCATGTCAACTATCAACACAGGACGAAGATTAGCTTGAGGAACCCATCAATAGCATGCATCTGAAGAAGTTTTATGTCTGAAAAATCCAAAAAAATAGTGAAAAAGCAGAAAAATCCAAAAAAAAAAAAATTCAAATATGAGAAAAAGTGCAATAAAAACAGATGGTGAAAACCTAGCAAACAGGCGCTATTTATCAGCTAGCTCTTCCATCTATTGGTTCATGCATTCTTCTTCTTGCATTCTTTTCCATCAGCGTTGTTCATATCCATCATAAAGTCTTTGTACATACGTAGGCATAACAGGTGATTTCTCGTCATGGTTTGGATCATTCGCTATATCATAATAAAGGTTTGTCTCTAGGCTGGGGGCAAAATCCTGAACTTGGATGGGGGCAAAAAGTTTCGATCATTTTTTAGCTTAATCAAACAGGTAGAACAACAGTTGGACAACGCTTGTCAAGCGAAAAACTGAGATACATCCAACACTGAACATAAGATCACATTGTCAACCATTAACTATCACATATCAATCTAAACATGAAAAAACACATATCAATGGATGATATATCTTGACTCGTGATTTTAACACTTTGGCAATAATGGTTCAACTATTTTATGTTGATTTTTGCTATCATGATTTTTTAGTAACTCCAAGATGTCTTTGACTAGAGAAATGAGGAAGGAACATGATATTTTTCTTGTCTATTGTATGTAAATTAGTCATTAATATGTGCAAAGTTGTCTAAGGACATGATCATCAGAGCATCATGGAAGACATTTTGGACTTGCATATAGAAATGGTTAATACTGCCTATTTTACACAAGCAACACTCTGGTCATCTTGGTTCAATTATACCTCAATGCTTGTGCTAACTTGTAATATCAAAACCCAGGAAAGTAATTCTCAAGTCATCATGGTTCAATTATACCATGGATGTTTGCACTCACTTCCCACATATTAAAGGCTCAATGATGAAACAAAGCAATGACTCCATGACCGGTCTGATCACCACATTTTATTTCATTTTTGCATTTGTATTTTAAAATAGATTTGCATTTCATTCTGCATGGGATCACAATGCTCATCTTTTCCAAGGCCAAAGACTAACATGATGTTATCTCTCTTATTACGTGATTGAGTACATTGGACAATAACAAAAATAATCAATTCATTTGTCTTGCATGATAAGTTAGTTCATCTCATTTAACCATTGCATAACCAAGGCATCATTCATATAAATCATCAAATCATTCAGTCATTTAGTTAGATCATTGCATGGCTTTCATTAAATCTCAAATCATATAAAATAGCACCATTGCATTGCATTGCATCCATCTCATATTAACATGCATGAGAAAATCATAAAATTATCATAAACATAGAAAGCATTGCATTGCACATGTATCACATAATAATTATAAACATCACCATACATATTTGCATTTGCATACATCATGTAAATACTGCATCATCATATATCCATCATCTAGAATTCATAAGCATATAGAAATTAAAGCATACATCATGAAAGTAATTGTACATCATAATCATATATCAAATAGAATGCATCTATCATCTCATAGGTCATGTAGAGCAAATAGGATTGACTGCATATCATATCATCAAAACAAGATCAATGTCCAAAGTACAATGATATCACAAAATATATGAGATACATCACAAATATCTCATCACAAAAAGGTGTGTACATAAATGGATCAATGTCCCATATCAGTGTGACCACTAGGATATGGAACAGAACTTTGTTCTGATGCGGCAGGTAGAGTAACAGCAGCTGGTACCCCTGTACCTGAGTCCCCACCTGGGGGAGCTCTCTGAAGTGGCCCTATCACTCCCCAACTCTCAGTCTAGCTCTGTCCCGATCTCCTGCTCAATTGTGAAAATCTGGGAGCCCTTCGATCTGAAGGAACAACAGTAAAGTATAAGAACCTGTAATACTTAGCATCTCGGATCCCCTGGTGCATCATCTTCAAGGCAGTCTTCCCTGAAATAGACTCTCTTGACAACTGTGTCTGTGCCTCAACCTGCTGACACCTATCCCTAGCTATGTCTCTCTCGACCAAGAGAGAAGCCATCTGAGTCTCTAGCTGGGCCATCTGAGAGTCCCTCTCTGCTAGTCGACTCTCTAGCTGTTGAACCTGAGCCTGTAAGTCTGTAATCTGAGCCTGTTGCTGATGAGATGACATCCCAATGAGGATCTATTGAGGTGCCTCTGCCTATGGCTGCTCATCCTATGATACTGTCATAGGTACCTGCTCAATTAGGGGAACCTCCTGCTCTGGAACTTGATGCCCTTGATCCCCTGGACTTGATCTCCTGCGTCTGACCACTCGGACCATCCAAGCTATATATACATCTCTGGCAGATCTAGAACTGCTAGCTCTTAGTGTGCCTGCAACTACCACTACCACTACTCAGCCATCTCCCCCATCATCATCTCCTCCATCATCATCTCTAGTACCATGATCTCATGCATCTCCTCCATATCCATTTCCATCTCCTCTATCATCTCGGCCTCCACCTTCTTCCCCCTATCATCCCTCTGTCATCTAGGAGCTCTGCATCGTAGCCTCTCATCATCCTCATCTAAGATTGGCTTTGGCTCATCTAGATGTGTCAGCCTTAAAAACCTATGTACAGTACAATGCACAGCATACTCATGTGTCATCCCACTATCTATCACACCTGGAAGATAATCCCAATCAACTAGCTCTAATGATAGATACTATGCATAGGCATGGTCATATGAAATAGAAGGCCCCCAAGTAGCTAAATCCAATCTCCGATGAGCATAATGAGTTGTACCCTATGGCATCCCCTGTATCCTGCCATATTGTCTCAACACCCTCATACAAAGGAATCACTCGATGACATAGGGTGTCAATCCAATTAGATATTGTGTCATGAATACGTACGACATCTCCACTGCATCCTCGGGCCAAATCTCACAATCCCTGTAAGGTCTCCATATCACAGTATCCAAATCATCCAAGGTTCATCGCCAATACTCTAATTTGCCCAGCTTTTGCTGGACAATAATACCACGATACCCACTAGCATAAGGCCTACCTACAGGTCTATCTCGGTCAGCCAATGGTCGTGTGATAGGCAGATGCTCCCGTGCCCATATCTGAAGCACGGTCACCCCTGCTGATAATGCAACTGATCCCTAATACACAACTCAGTGCAAGTCATGATACAAGTGCACCAACATGCATGACCCTCAGGCAAATCAGGTCCCCTGTGTCACCATCTGCTCAAGCAGGCGACCCTATCCAATAGATAATCCCTTTGACCTATGATCAGGATAAAGGAAGCCTCCAATAAATCAAGCAAGCACAGTCAGTAATGTGGCATATCCTAGCTCTAGCATCTCCTGCCATGCAATATAGTACCTGCCTATCTCATCATCCTCAAACACTCGGCAAAGTGCCTCTGTCCCACCCCACTCGCTGAGATCATAATATACTAGATCGCCCATCATAGGATTGCACAAAATCTGGTACACATCCTCGGGTGTCACCGTAATCTCTCTCATCGGCAAGTGAAACATGTTATGCTCACTATGCCAGCGCTCTGTTAAAGCTATTAGTAATCCCCAGTTTATCAAAGGTCGAGGCATGTCAAGAAAGGAAGATAAACCACACCTGCCAATATGGTCTCGCTCTGCCTGGCTAAGGTGGGGTATCAGCATCCACGTCTTCGGGAAACGCTCCTGAAACTAAAGAACGGTAAAGTGCTCATGTAATCAAATCATCTCATCATATCAGTTTCTTGATTTATCTATCTATCAAATCAATCAATCTATCTATTGGTCTATTTGGCTCAATTGAGATTTTTATCAAATTTCATTGGGCCCCTATCAATGATGCTCATCTATCATGAGGTCATTATCAATCTTATCTAATCTCGCGTGTGCATCGAGATAATCAGAACTGATCATCAAATTTATCAATCAGGAGCATCTAATTTTATCAATTAGATAGCTAATCAAATCTTACCTATCAAAAATCAAATCAAATTGACAACAAAGTCAACCAATCGACAGATCAAATCATTTTCTCAAAATCACCCAAATCGAAATAATCGAAAAATCAAATCAAATCATCAAACCTCATCACCAAAATTGAAAAATTTCAAAAATTGCCAAATTTCAAAAAAATCATATCAAATCATCAAAACCTCATCGCCAAAATTGAAAAATCTCAAAAATCTCAAAAATTTCAAAAATCGAAAACATCAAAAAATTTCAAAATTTTCAAAAAAAAATTAAAATTTTTCCCCCCGCGGTGGTGCCGAAGGTGCCGCCCGTAGTGCTCTAGGTGCCAGCGGCCACCGCCCCTCCTTCACCCCCCCGAAAAATTATAAATTCCAAAACAATATTTTTTGATGTATTTAAAAAAAAAAAAATGCTTAAATAAAAAATTTTGGGATATGAATGGAATTTTAAAAAAAAATCCAGAAAAACCCATTTTATGAATCGTAAAACCCATCTCAAAAATATTATTTTTTTCCAACCCATCTGGCGAAAACGTTAAAAAATGATTTTTTATGCAAACAGCTAATTTTTCCAAAATCAACTAAAAATTAACAAAGCTGGGTTTTCTCAAAGTACGTATTGGTGGATTGTATGTCGATGGATACTCATATTGCCGAACTCGCTCGAACCTATGCTGGTGGTACAGGATCACCATTTTCTTCCTCCAAAGCAAATTTTCTCAAACAACTGCAGTGCACAAATGAGGAGTGGTAAAAGAAATTCACCTTTTTAAACTCATAATGGGGCATTTAAGTGGGATTTGTATTCCACTGATTTTTAATCATCTAATCAACTAATCAACCTGGCAGGGCAGCGTTTTCAAATTTCTTATCGGAAAATGAATCGGATTGACTCTAAAAGTTGGAAAATCATTAAAAATTTAAATATCGAAAAAATTTCAAAAATTTCAAAAAAAAATCAAAAAATCGTGAAAAATTCAGAAACATTCAAAAATTATCTAATTCATCTCCCGAGGGGGCATCCTCGGATCAATATTTATGAATCAGCATCTGGGGCATCATATCAAGATTTATCATCTCCAAGATCAAGACCGCATTATATCGAGATTTATCATCCCCAAATCAAATCAGTATCATATCGAAACCAAATCCGCATCAAATCAAGATTGAATCTACATCTTATCAAAATCAATATCAGCAACAACATCAATCGATTTTTCTTTGAACCAATGCGTCGTCACACATCGCTTCAAAGAGGGGCAAAATGTATACACCTAAAAATGGTCTGAAGATAGTTAATTAAATACGTAGTTATTTGATTAATTCCCCTTCCTAATTAATTGAATTC
The DNA here is from genome assembly GCF_030272615.1 of Cryptomeria japonica. Taxonomy (NCBI): domain Eukaryota; kingdom Viridiplantae; phylum Streptophyta; class Pinopsida; order Cupressales; family Cupressaceae; genus Cryptomeria; species Cryptomeria japonica. The sequence continues at coordinate 599,711,335 of NC_081415.1, forward strand.
ACAAGCAATTTAATTAATTTCTCTATTCATCTCCTAGTAAATAAATCTAAATGATTTATTTATATAGTTCATCTCACATCCCCCTCCGATTAATTAATTCTAAATTAATTAATGTCTCCCCATATTAATCAATTCTTCTAGTCCCTAATTAAGATTAACAAACTCAAGTTTGTTGATATTAATTGCCATTTTCCAATTATTTGAATTTCTAAATTCAAATGAGCACATGGCTCCTAACTTTTAACCAACTAACCTAACCATCCCCTAACTTAACCCATTCAATCGAATCTTGGGTCTAACTAACCCTATCCTATCTTGCACATTCTAACCTCCTTATCCTAGCCTCCCGTGGTGTGGATATTCTCTCCTTGAGACACATGGCACTTTTTGCCACATGTCTCCTCCCTTGGACACTTGCCCTCTCATGAGCAAGGCTCCTTGACACTTGTCACCACAGAGATGACAAGTGTCCCTTCCTCCAACCTCTTCTCCAACTTCCTCAATCTTGGCCCTTGATATCTTCATATCAGATCTGGACCATCGATTCCTGCCACCTCAGCTTTGGCCTTGGAATTCCTATAAATATCCTCCATTTTGGAGCGATAAGGATCCCATATCATATCAATTTAGGCATCATTACTATAGGCAATTTGCATTTCAATTATCTAGTAATTAGATTTTGGATTAATCATAGCATGTTAATCTAGTTTTTTAAATCATGCATCTCATATCATCTCCATAGTCAATCATGATCAAATAGCTACTCAACTCTTGAGTTGTCATTTTGGAGGTCATTGTTGTTGGCATTATGTGAACCAGCATGAAGACATAATGATATTGTATGTTGTCATTGATGTCAATATGAGACATTGGTGTGAATCGGCACATGTGATAAGTGAAAAGAAAGAGGAACCGGCATATGTATGAACCGGTTTATATGCCAAAGTAAAGTGGTATATTTGTTCAAGGTGAACCAGCATGTAGTTATAGGAACTGGCACATGGAAGCATTGTATGACTACCATTTGGTAGGTAGCTTCCACTTCAAGATTTTTGGTTGGAGTACCTCAAGTCTGTGTGACTCAATCGGTGATCTTCATGTGATGAGTTGGTAGTATAATGGAGGACAAATCATGTTGCCATGTAAGCTCTCTGTGTGTGAAGGATCTTGCATGAAGAAGACTATTCCTATCTACCTCAGGAATGAGCAAAGTCTGTCAAACGGTGATAACGCGTGATGGGTTATCAGCCGCCATGAAATCGGTGGATAATGGACGATGGAGAATGTCTTGAGATCGATTCAAGATTGTTGCATTTAATGCAGTATGATTCAACAGTTAGGATCGAACCGCTTGAATTGCTTAACCTAACAGGTTTAGGGGTTAGGGTTTTTGTTACCGACTTGTATGTTTCCTATAAGGTCAATGTTGTGTTTCTTTCTAAGGTTGTTGGCAAAAGTTGTGTGTGTGTATCCTAGGGAAGTGATACGTGATTCTTTCCAAACCAAAGGAGAGAAGAGATACCTGCAAAGTGAAAGTGCAGAAGGTGAAGAGGAGCCAAAATGGATCTGCATTAGCATTGAGTGCTGTAACCAGATCATTGTAATTCTTGTTGATCGCTAACCACTTCAATAGTTGTAAAATCCCCTAACAGGGTAGCCTTAACTGGCTTGTTGTAAAATCCCCTAACAAGGTGGTCTTAATAGGCTTGATTCAAATCCCTTAACCGGGTAACTCAAGGTTAATGAGTTCTGAGAAGCTATAGAGCTCTGGAGATCCTTTAGCTATTGATTTCTTGAAATCCTCTAACAAGGTGACCCTACCAGGTTTAACCCTTAATCAGGTATTATTGCTACCCCTTAACCGGGTGATCCCTAATAGGATCGGTTCCTAGCATAACCTATTATAATGTCTTTAACCGGACAAGGCTCCTAATAGAGCGGACTTCAAAAGAGTTCAAAAGCAACTTGTGGGTATTCATCCCCGCCGTGGTTTTTCCCTGTTGAGTTTCCACGTGAAAAATATGTGTGTCATGTGTGATGCTTCTGTCTTGTGATGCTTTGTTATTACTTGTTGAGCACATGATGGTTCTGTGTTTTATGCCTGTCTATAAAACATGTTGAACCAACTGTTGTGAAGATCATATAATAGTTTACCTGTTCATGCATGAGGGTGTAATGGTATTGTAGTATTGAGCTAAGAGGAAAGCTTAGTGAGTGACCGGTTTATGACTGTTTTAGCAGTTATAGGTCTTACCGGTTGCACTCTGCTTCAGCTAACATCACTGCTTGTAGTTATTTGAAGTATTTGTTGTCCAACCGATTTTGGATTGTATTTTTCTTTGTACTGATTCACCCTCCCCCTCTTAGTACTGGTTTGGTACTATTGGTTCATCATTGAGTTATCAATTCTTCTAATTTCTAATTAAGATTAACAAACTCAAGTTTGTTGAGATTAATTGTCATTTTCCAATTATTTGAATTTCTAAATTCAAGTGAGCACATGGCTCCTAACTTTTAACCAACTAACCTAACCATCCCCTAACTTAACCCATTCAAGAAACTAGATTAACATGCTATGATTAATCCAAAATCTAATTACTAGATAATTGAAATGCAAATTGCCTATAATAATGATGCCTAAATTGATATGAGATGGGATCCTTATTGCTCCAAAATGGGGGATATTTGTAGGAATTCCAAGGCCAAAACTGAGGTGGCAGGAATCGACGGTCCAGATCTGATTTGAAGATATCAAGGGCCAAGATTGAGGAAGTTGGAGAAGAGGTTGGAGGAAGGGACACTTGTCATCTCTATGGTGACAAGTGTCAAGGAGCCTTGCTCATGAGAGGGCAAGTGTTCAAGGGAGGAGACATGTGGCAAAAAGTGCCATGTGTCTCAAGGAGAGAATATCCACACCATGGGAGGTTAGGATAAGGAGGTTAGAATGTGCAAGATAGGATAGGGTTAGTTAGACCCAAGATTAGATTGAATGGGTTAAGTTAGGGGATGGTTAGGTTAGTTGGTTAAAAGTTAGGAGCCATGTGCTCATTTGAATTTAGAAATTCAAATAATTGGAAAATGACAATTAATCTCAACAAACTTGAGTTTGTTAATCTTAATTAGAGATTAAGCATCAATCGAGTTTTCTTTGAACCAATGCATCATCACACATCGCTTCAAAGAGGGGCAAAATGTATACACCTAAAAATGGTCTAAAGATAGTTAATTAAATACGCAGTTATTTGATTAATTCCCCTTCCTAATTAATTGAATTCACAAGCAATATAATTAATTTCTCTATTCATCTACTAGTAAATAAATCTAAATGATTTATTTATATAGTTCATCTCACATCCCCCTCCGACTAATTAATTCTAAATTAATTAATGTCTCCCCATATTAATCAATTCTTCTAATCTCTAATTAAGATTAACAAAATCAAGTTTGTTGAGATTAATTGTCATTTTCCAATTATTTGAATTTCTAAATTCAAATGAGCACATGGCTCCTAACTTTTAACGAACCTAACCATCCCCTAACTTAACCCATTCAATCTAATCTTGGGTCTAACTAACCCTATCCTATCTTGCACATTCTAACCTCCTTATCCTAACCTCCCATGGTGTGGATATTCTCTCCTTGAGACACATGGCACTTTTTGCCACATGTCTCCTCCTTTGAACACTTGCCCTCTCATGAGCAAGGCTCCTTGACACTTGTCACCACAGAGATGATAAGTGTCCCTTCCTCCAACCTCTTCTCCAACTTCCTCAATCTTGGCCCTTGATATCTTCAAATCAGATCTGGACTGTCGATTCCTACCACCTTAGTTTTGGCCTTGGAATTCCTAAAAATATCCCCCATTTTGGAGCAATAAGGATCCCATCTCATATCAATTTAGGCATCATTACTATAGGCAATTTGCATTTCAATTATCTAGTAATTAGATTTTGGATTAATCATAGCATGTTAATCCAGTTTCTTAAATCATGCATCTCATATCATCTCCATAGTCAATCATGATCAAATAGCTACTCAACTCTTGAGTTGTCATTTTGGAGGTCATTGCTCCACTGAGAGCCCATCAATCCAACACCTTCAAGGTCCTCAAAAATAGAGGAAAATGGGACCATTTCAAGGAAGGCTTATGGTTTGCATTTCTAATCTTGTTTTTCAATTAAGCTTTTCAATTACATTTTATTGTCTCATTATATGTGTATGCCTCCTATATACCACATTTTTAGCATCATAAAAATAATCAATTAGAATCAAAGGGAAATCACAAACCCTATCTAATCAAAGAATTCTAACAAATAAGACAATGAAATAATGCTAACTAGAAGATGGAAATAGAGATTGGAGAGATAAATGATTTAATTAATTAATTCAATCAATTAATTAATTAAATCATTTATCTCTCCAATCTATATTTCCATCTTCTAGTTAGCTTTTTCTAAATAAAGCTTTCTTTGTCATCCTCTTTATTTCCTCTAATAATTCTTTTTCTTCTTTCAGTCAGCTTTTTCTCAATCAGTTAACTCAATTAATCTATTCAATCTATTCTATTTCACTCCTACAATCAGCAATTCAACTATCAATTTTCATTTGTGCTCACCTGAGTTCCACCTCTTGATCAATTTGTTCCACCTTTCAATCAATCCTCTCCAAAAATCTATAAATTGAGCATTCAATCTCCATTTTCAATCATCCTCAATATTGAACAATTACTCTCAATCATGAACTTTGAATCTTTGTGTCACTTGCAGGTTACCAGCGCAATATCTGAGAGCCATCATACCATAGAGAAGAGAAAAGCAATAGAAACTATATGCAATCTTGGAATAGGGAGTTTGATTTGAATTATTTTCATTCCTATTTGTTTGATATTGCATTATTTCATTGTCTTGTTTGTTAGAATTCTTTAATTAGATAGGGATTCGTTATTTCCCTTTGATTCTAATTGATTGTTTTGATTAAGATGAATTTTACAATGACATTTTGGTGAACCCGGCATGAATCAACAACACTCTGATTGAGAATTTTGTATATGCCTGCAGTTATAGATATTGGATCTTGCAAGCTACTCCTGTCTTTTAAATTCATATTCTAAGAGGTTTTCTGATCTTAACTAGTGTTTTTGGTGTTTTATTAAAAAAAAAATCAAGACTAACATTGTGCAGATCATGTTCCAGGCAAGATTGCAGGTTGTTCAAATATTTTATCATATCTTCCAAATTATTGTGAATATCTTCATGAATTTTTTACTATAGGTTAACGATCATCTCATGGCTCTATAGTAAAAAATTCAGCTTTAGAACATCATTTTTGAGTGAGATATGAGAGGTTCAATTATTTTCATAAAGCTTTGATTTTTTGCGCAAATAAATGATTTTTTGTGATATTTTTGTACAACAAGTTAAGGATCTTATGATACGTTTATAGTAAAAAATTTGGGTCTTTATGATCTATTTTGACTGAGATGTGATCATTTTAATGTTTTTAATAAATTTTGAATTTTGGGAACAAATCAAAGAATTTTTCTAAAATTCTTACATTTCTGGAAAGATCTTGAAATTTCATAGGGGGTATCTTCTTTAAAATTTTGATTTTTTATGTCAAATAATTAGCGTAAAGCTATATCTTTAAAAATTCACGTTTTTTCATAAATCTGCTCTCCAGGGTGCAAATTAATGTTTTTTTCTAAAATTCTTACATTTTTGGAAAGCTCTCTGAAATTCATCAAGGGTATTTTCTTTGTAATTTTATTTTGGGGTTTAAAAAAAAAATGTTGTTGTTTTGATTTCTCTTACTAATTGTTTGTTTGCAGCGTGTGGCAAAATTACAGAGAAGGCTTGATCATTCTAGATCATTTTGGTCACCATTAACAATTTGATTGTAGGATCCTTTAGGGTTAAATCACTTTTGGATTTTGGGTTTAAAATGGACATGCATGCTTTCACACTTCAATTTGGTGTTTAAAACAAATTTGGTTAAAATTGACATGCATGCTTTCACACTTCAATTTGGTGCTTAAAACAAATCTGGTTAAAATTGATATGCTTGCTTTCACACTTCAATTTTGTGCTTAAAACAAATCTAGTTAAAATTGACATGCATGTATAACACTTCAATTTGGGCTTAAAATTGACCTGCATGCCTTCACATTTCAATTTAGTGTTTAAAATTGACATGCACATGAGTATTCAACACCTCATTTTGGGCTTTAAAATGAATGTGAACCAGGCTGCATATAGATTAAATCACATTTGATTTTCTTAAGGGAAAGAACTTTTATCATGTTTAGGGTGGACCTACTGTTGCATTAACTAACTTTCCACCCACCTTCGGGGTCTTGGGAGAAAGGAAGGAGGTGACAACGACACCCAATTTTATTTTATTCCACTTAGTGAGGGGTATCTTTGACTGGGGATTTTATCACCCCACCGAGGTACTTCGAATTGGGATGCATTGGGGATATCATCTCTCCCAACGTACTCTCGAGTGGTTTTTTTGAGCTGCTATATAAGTATACTGGTCAGGCGGCTAGAGTGTTGAGTGAATTCGACATATGTGGGGGCCTTCCCTGCACTGATAAGCTCAATTAAAGTCTTAAGTGGCTTGCTCTGAGAATCTGTCGTTGGATCGGGATCTCTCTAAACCTAATACTATGAACCAATTTAGTTGCCAAAAATCCTACATTCAATGATTTTGGGAGTGCGGATTGTACCCCATAGATACCCTTCATGTACCTTACACTATGATATAGAAATCCTTCGGCTATAAGATCTTTGGATCTTCGGGGTAAGAGAGACTAGCATGCCTGAGAAGTGTGTGTCGTGGAGTGGAGCCAGTGCTACCAAACTCTCTATCTGTTCATTTTGTCTCGGTATTTTGTAAGGGCCTCATTGAATGGTGTCCACTTTCCAGCCTAAGATTGTATTCTATGCTTTTTTATGTATCGTTGTGCTAGACCAGTATTGAGTCAGTCCCTTGGGCTATTTCAGGCCCTATCCTACGTATCTCTGAATTTTTTGAGATTGTATGAAAATTGAGTCAATCAACTATACATACCTTCAAGTAATTATCCTTAGATTTGGAAAACTACAAAAACTTATCATACACATGAAGTTATAGAAAACAAAGTCCATTTTGAAACCAAAAAAGTCCTTATATACTTGTGACCCTAGGAAGTCTTTGCATAGTCCCACTTACATCCTCATTATCATCCTAAGTCCTAATTTTGAGTCCACATTATCATATACATCTTCATAGACCTCATATACGTTTAAGTCCATTGTCAGTTACAGAGTCATAGCATGTGTCGTCATGGGTCTCCCCAGTGATGGTTTGCTCCCCTTCGAGCAACCTAATCTAGTACCAAACGGTGGTCAATGAGAAATCATTGATGGTCTAGCTAACTTAGCTTGGGACTTAAGAAGAAGCGCACCTCAATATATAGGAGTCATACATGAGATAAATATTGAGTCTAAGATTTCTCGTAGAATTGATGGAGAGATTGAGACAGAACAACTTAGGCAACATATGGAAAAACTTGCATTAGAGAAATCTAGAAAAACTCAAAGGGTCTCACATCAAAATCCTCAATAGAGAGTCTAGTCTAGTCTTGCATACCTCATATTTACGTCTACAGTCTACCATTAGTCATCATCTTGCATAGAACCACCCTCATATAGTAGTCTTAGATGCCCATCACAAGGTCGCAAAAAGCGAAAGTATAATGGACCCAAACAACACACAATCTATAAACCCTACTTGGAATATGGACATGTCAACAGGTTAACACTCAGGTACTTAGACAATTTCTACCCTAAATGAATTACAACAACATTTGACAAAGGAAGAAATTGAGTCAGCTCAACAAGATCCACATGTCCTGATGATCCTAGATGCACATATACATAGTGATAGGGACAAATATGTCTCGTTGTTAATACAAAATGGGGCGAAACTACCTGAATATTTTGATGTCACAAAGATTTTACCATTGGGAAAAACTTTAGGTCAAGATAATAGTCAAACACCACCCATGACACAAATACAAACAACGACCTCCAGTTTTCCTCAAAACAAAATGTCAACACAAATGCAAACTTTCAAACAAGTGCGTCATCCTCGATGATCAACGCTACTATACCAACACAAAGCATACTGATAATATCAAGTGTCTCGGCACCTATTCAAACACAAACAACAAGTACAACCCAACCTCCAGTTTCCTATTCCATGGGATCAACATATAGTCATCAAAATACAAATCTAGGTCTTGCCAATACAACAAGTACAACTCAACCAAACATGGGTTCACATATCACCTATTTCACAGTACCTAGTGGAACGCACAACACACAAAGTTATAATCTTGGTGCCTTCCAACAACCTCCTAGTTATGCAACCACGAATCCTTTTGTGGGACATACACAAACACAAGGTTTACCTTTGACTCAAACAGATATCCTGACACAACAAATACAAAATTTGCAACAACAAATGATGACCATGCAGACTGGTAATGATAAAAAGAGCTACACAATGCAGGACTTACATCCTTATTCATTTGATCACACACTATACATGTCACCTTTCCCACAACATTTTGAAATGCCTAAATTTGATAGATATCAAGGGAAGGGTGATCCTAGAGATCATATTAGAGAATTTTTTATGGCATGTATAGAGGTTGCCTCAGAAGATACTTATCTAATGAGACTATTTCGTAAAAGTCTGGGAGGTCTGGCTTTAGAATGGTTTTCACATTTACCACCAACCATCACATCATGGGGAGAATTAGCTGAACAATTTATTGCAAACTTCTCGCACAACATTAACACCTCAATTACTTTGATGGACTTGTGTGCCGCTAAACAATATGAGAATGAAACATTTTCATCCTTCATACAATGATGGAGGGCTCTCTATAGGAGGTGCAAGACAGTTATCCCAGAAACAAAGCAAGTGGATATGTTCACAGAAAACTTGATTCCCAAGATTAAATATCCAATACAAATGCAATGTTTAACCACATTCAAACAAATCATGGAAAAAGCTCAATGTGAGAAGGAACTAATAGAACAATGTCTTATTAAATATGGCAACACAAACAACAATGACAAATCTAAGTTTTGGTCAAAAAACAAAAATGTGACCAATGATAGTATTGTAGATGCCAAAATGATAAACAGAACTCAAACCGTTTTATCTTTGGGAACAGGTCAGTCATCTAATCCACATATAGGGAATAACACGACCTCCGCATATGTAAATGCTACACAAAACATAAACACAAGATACCCCAGGGTAAATGCTCCAAGGAGAAATTGCACACCTCTACAAGAACCTATTGAGTCAGTGCTCAAAAAGTTAATACAGACAAACATGATCACTTTACTTGAAGTAAGAGTGTATGAGCCAGGTCCTTTCAAACCCACATGGTTGAATGATAATTATTTATGTGATTATCATCGGACTAAAGGTCATAAAATAGCAAGTTGCTACAAATTGAAAAACTTGGTCCAAGATATGATAGACAAAGGGGACATCACAATCAATACCGATAAAACCTCAGCAAACACAAATCATACAATTTTTAAGGATCTTTTTGTTAAGCATGACAAAGGGAAAGCTACCACATTAGGTACCCAAGACAATACAGCTAACTACACCAAAGTCTCATACAACTACACTATTCATGCCATTAGCTCAAGAAATATAGCAAACAATGATTCACAAGAAACACTTGATCAAGATGAGAAATGTCAAGACACTCACACAAATGATAACCAAATTTGCATGATATCAAAGGCACCAAAGTATGATTATGATAGAAATCTTTGTCTCAGAGACTGGGGCACGATCAACCATCTCATTCAAGTTGGTTTGAAGATGAACTCATGGAACACATCATGGATGTCAAACATACAAATAAAGACTATGAAGAGGGATTTAACATAAATCTTGATAAAACAGCTTATGATACTGACAAATCTTGTAAGTCAAATGATATAGTCGCGACAATCACCATAACTCCTAGAGACAGAGACTATGTAGTGGTTACTGGCCAATCAAAGGTAACTTTGCAAGGGATGCCGCCAAATCATCCACCAGCAATAGGGACTGACCTATAATGTTGTTGAGCAACTTAAGAAAACTCTAGCACAGATATCATTATTCAAACTTTTGCATATTTCACCCACTCACAAAGCTATATTGGATAAAGCATTCCAATATTCAGTAGTGGATAGAGATATAGATGAAAATGCCTTCCAATCTATGATAGGGAATTTGACGCAAGGCACACGTATTGCATTCATAGAACAAGATATTCCTAGTGATAGACTACTTCATAATGACCCATTAAATTTGGAAGCTCACATTCATAAGAGAAGAATTAGAAGAGTACTCATAGATGGAGGAGTTGGTCTCAACATTTGTACTTTAAAGCTAGTTAAGGCACTAGGATATTCTGAACTTCACATTGATTCTTCCAAGAGGATAAATATCAAGGCAAACAATGATGAAGAACGTCCATCAAAAGGTATTGTAACATTACCCGTACAAGTGGGACCCATAACAATAGAGGTCACTTTTGAAGTCTTGGATAGAGAACTGGGATACAACATGTTATTGGGTCGCCCATGGATCCACGACATGCAAGCAGTACCATCCATATTTCATTAGTGTGTCAAATTCCCATACAATGGTATTGAAATCACCATAAGGGATGATCCAAATCCCTTCCAACATTGCAATTACTTGAAAGAAAGTGTGGATAATCAGGTACCTATCAATCAGGCAACACCTATCACTACACAACTGGAGGCATTAAAAATCACAGAAACAAAAAAGGATATCCCTACAACATCCTCCTTACAAATAAAAGATATGGGTGGTGGAGAGTATTCTATTGCAAATACTTTAAGTGGGAAATAGTTGTCTCTTTCTCCTAAGTCTTTTGGGAAACCTCACAATACAGTGCAAAAACAAGACAAAGGAAAAGAAATTGTCATATACATAGACTCATGCTCTTTCATTAGATGGGGTGACTTACAAGAAGAATCCCTGAATGAAAATGTTAACCATTGGATATATAGAGAAGAAGATCATATGGCAATACCCAAGATACACACAGATCAATATGGCAATGAATTCAAAATGCTCCAAAGACATGGATATGATGGTACCATAGGCCTACGGTTACAGAAACAAGGAAGGCTAGAACCTATTGTTCCTAATGATAATCCAAGGAATCAAGAATTGGGATATAAGCATGTACAACATATCACTAAAGAAAGACAACGTACCCTTGATATACTACATTGACCAAGCAAACCATCAGACTACATACCGCAAAGGGATTTGTCCACACAGGTGCTTCCATCTTCATCTCAAACAAGTAATCAGGTACCCACATCACCTAGTGCAGAATCAGATGGAGAAGACATGAGACAACTCCTGCAAGAACCTAGCACCGAGTCACAAAATTACGTAGTTGTTGACACAACAGTACAAACTAATGTTGCAATAGATGCAGATTTACCACCACCACCTGAATCTCATCCATGGTTATTGTCACTACTTCTGCCACGAGAAACAACTCAGGCTCAACCAAACGAATCAAATGAAGAAAGAATGCAAAGGCTTATACCAGGCTTAAGAAGGGTAGCTAATGTACACAAAAGACCAGTCAATCTACACTAGAATCAGCGGCAGGAACAAGAAGAAATAAGTGATGATAGCTCACATGATGAAACATATATTGAAAGTGAGACAAGCTCTCATGACTATGAGTTCTTATCACTCCATGATTATAGCCCACCAGAAAGTGTAATATCAAGGTATCAAATAAAGCTTATAGAGGATGAAAATACACAAAGTCATTCAAACAATCAAGTCTTCATGTTATCAAAGTCTACTAAAGAAGGGAGTAATGACTTACCCCTAGTAGATTCACAATTCATTTATTGGGGGCAAGAAGGAAAACCAACACTGGATTGGTTTGAAAACGACGAAGCAATTTCAGAATTTCTCAGAGTCAGAGAGAGATTTCCATAAGGAGATCACAAAGCAGGGTTTGTTGTATACCTAGATAGAACAACATACTTTGGAGAAGAGAGTGCTTCTGCAATAGAAGATAAGGATAAAACTACCCATAATGGCAAGAGTGACTTGGGTAATCTTCCTATGGAAAGAGAAAGTTCAACATTGCTTATAGAGGAAACAGAAGAAGTGAACATACCAGAAGGGGAGGTTGTACATAACATCCATCTGGCAAAATCATTAAGCAAAGAAGAAAAAGATAGATTCATTCATTTTTTCAAGCAACAACCTATCAACTTTGCTTGGTCCTACGCAGATATGTCAGGATTAGACTCCGAGTTAGTGTTACATCATTTACCTCCAATACCAGGAGTTAAACCTTACAAACAAAAATTGAGAAAAATGCATCCAAGTATTGCATTACTGGTTAAAATAGAACTGCAAAAGTTGTTGGATGTAGATTTCATAAGACCTATTGATTACATAGAATGGATATAAAACCCGGTACCTGTGACTAAGCCCACAAGAGAAATAAGAATCTGTACGGCTTTCCAGGATCTAAATAAATCTTGTCCTAAGGATGACTTCCCGCTACCCATTATTGATATGATAGCTGACCTAACAGCTGGAAAAGAAATGCTATCCTTAATGGATGGTTTCTCAGGATATAACCAAATTAAAATTACACCAGAAGATCAACATAAAATGGCCTTTACATGCCCTATTACTATTTACTAAGTTGTCATAAGTTCTATGTTCAAAGTCATCCTATATACCCTAGTCAGTTAATACTACAGAAAGATTCAGTCAGTAAACACTAAGGGTGTCGGTTTATAGAAGAAAGGCTAGTCACCGAGATGATATATACCGAGTTGTCTACCGAGTAAATTTCCTATGTCCACCAAGTAGCAAAGAAGGTACACCGAGTTAATCTAAACCGAGTGGAAATGTGTTACCAAATTCAATGAACCTGGACACATACGTGGAAATGTGTTACAAGATTCAAGAACAGGGAACCGTTATTTCATAGGGAATTGCACTTAAAGATTTTGTATGATTTTGAGGAAGTTTATCCAATGAAATAATTTCTATGTTTATTCATTCGATAAAACATGTTTGTATAATCGATTCATGAACAAGATCACTGCCTTAGAGATCTATATAAAGAGTGATTTGAGTATCTAAGAACATGAAGAGAAAAAGATGGTGAGTTGAAGATAAAAATCTTATGATAAGATAAGATGTGATGATTGAACAGAGGTATTCAGAGGTCACTGAGAAGATTTTCAGAAAACAGTTTAAGGGACAAAGAATACAGAAGAGGTCACCGAGTTGATCTAACAATTACTGAGGTATGCTATGAGCATGGTAATTTCATATTGAGCACATAGAGTCTACTATAACATTTCAGATGTAAAGTTACAGATATTTTGTAAAATATTTTGATTGAATTATTTTGAGTTGTGTTAGAAACCTTTAACAGGGTAAAAGACTCTAACAAGGTCTATAAATTGTAAAGCCTCTAACCAGGTACAACATTTTGTAAAAGTGTTTGTAAAAATCCTTTAGCAAGGTAGATCTAAAGATCTTGATACTCCTAACAGGGTAAGTTATCAAAAATAGCTAAACATGTAGCTCTAACCAAGCAACCTTTATTATTGCAGTAATGAAGTTGTGGGTGCCATCCCCACTGCAATTTTTCTCTCTAACCAAGAGTTTCTGTGTAACCAAAATCTTTGTGTTATGGAGTGAATGTGTATGGTTGTAGTTTCTATAATTATGTTTTGGCTTTATATATTATGAGATCAACTATATATAGTTTATGTTTATCAGTAAGATTGTTTTTAAAAGAAAATTTTTGAAGTACTGATTCACCCCTCCCCTCTCAGTACATTAGATTTCATTGTTGGACCTAACATGCCCATGGGGAACATACTGCTGGAATGTGATGCCATTTGGTCTCAAAAACACCAGAGCAACATACCAAAGAGCTATGACAACGTTGTTTCATGACATGATCCACAGCATAATGGAAGATTATGTGGATGACATATTAGCTAAATCAGAAACAAGAGAAGGTCACCTCACAGTCCTTGCACAGATATTTGATTAGTTGGAGCAGTATAATGTCAAAATAAACTCGAAGAAGTGTGTGTTTGGTATAACAATAGGTAAAATCCTAGGGTTCATAGTATCAAACAGAGGATTTGAAGTAGACCCTGCCAAGGTCAAGAAAATCATATGCCACCTCTGTCAACACTTAAACAACTCAGAGGGTTACAAGGAAGACTACACTCCATAAGGAGATTCATAGCACAGTTGGCAGATAAATGTCACCCATTCCAGCATTTACTCAAGAAAGGAGTTACTTTTAAATGGACAAAACAATGTCAGGAAGCATTCCAAGCCTTGAAAGATTGTCTTGTAAACACACCAGTGTTAGTATCACCCACTCTAGGAAAACCTCTATTGTTATACATATCAGCAACAAAATCAGCTCTAGGAGCTCTGTTGGCACAGCATGACGACAAAGGAAAAGAAAGAGCCATTTATTATATAAGTAGGACTCTGATTGGCTATGAACTTAATTATAATCCTACAGAGCAAGCATGCTTAGCAATAATCTTTGCATCCCAAAAGCTCAGACATTATATGCTATCTCATAAGGTAGAACTCATTGCACGCTTTGATCCACTCAAGTACCTATTGAGCAGAGCAACATTGATCGGGTGATTGGCTAAGTGGGTCATGATCTTGAGTGAGTTTGATATAGAGTACATAGACAGAAAGGCCATTAAAGGACAAATTATAGCAGATTAGTTAGCAGAGGCTCCTTTACAAGACAATCATCTATTACTCATAGACTTTCTAGATGAGTCAATGTTTACATTGACAACATCCCTAATGTGGAAATTATACTTTGATGGGTCATATACAAGTCATGGATTGGGAGCAGGGATTCTCTTCATTACTCCTCAAGGGGATTTTATACCTAAATCATTTAGGATAAATTATTTGTGCACAAACAATATAGCTGAATATGAAGCTCTTCTCATAGGACTCCATATAGCTATACAGTGGAGAATAAAAGAATTACAGGTCTATGGTGATTCACAGTTGATTGTAAACTATGTCAATGATGATTACAACATGAAGGATGACAAAATCATGCCTTATAAGAATCTAGTGGAAGATTACAAAGAGCACTTCAGCAAAATCACCTTTGAATAGATCCCAAGAATACAAAACAAGGCAGCAGATCCAATGGCTACCATAGGATCCCTTCTGAATATGCCTGCTAATGAAACTTAGTTTGAGTTTATCATAGAACAGTTGATGCTATCAGCTTATGAGACTCCTTCAGTAGAAAATGTATGTACAATTGTAGGTCCAGAATCACCTTGGTACAATGAAATATATACATATTTACACACTCAATACATGTCATCAGATATGTCCAGAAATCAAAAGAAGACCTTTAACTATCAGGCATCTAGATACACCATTATAGCTTATACTTTGTATAGAAAGGGTTTCGATGGAACTCTTCTCTGATGTCTAGATGAGAATGAAATGCACATTTCTTTAAAGGAAGTCCATGATGGAATCTGTGGGGCTCACCAAAGCAATCCACCATTGTCAAAGAAATTGTTGAGAACAGGTTATTACTGGCCAACTATGGAAAAGGACACTTACAAGTATGTACAAAAGTGTAAACAATGCCAGATGCATGGAGATCTCATTCATGCACCGGCATAAGATCTTCAACCCATTACATCACCATGACCATTTTCACAATGGGGATTAGATCTAGTGGGTAAAATCAACCCTACTTCTTCCAATGGGCACAAGTTTATCTTGATAGCCATTGAGTACTTTACCAAATGGGTTGAGGCAATTCCTCTTACATACACCACTGGAAAGCAGATATCAAAATTCATGCTCAACTATATTATATGCATATATAGAGTTCCAATGTGCTTCGTGACAGATAATGAGCGTCCATTTAAAAACCAGGAAGTGAAAGAATTGTGTGACAATTTTCACATACAATAGAGATTTGCCACGCCATATTATCCACAAAGAAACGGGCAAGAAGAGGCTACAAATAGAACAATATTGAAAATTCTTAAGAAAGTTGTCACTGATATAGGATGGGACTAGCATCTCTAGTTAAATCCCGCTCTTTGGGCTTACAGAATAGGAGAACATGCACCTACAGGAGCAACACCATATTCCTTGGTCTATGGTATAGAAGTAATACTCCTCATTGAAATACAAATACCATCTCTAAGAGTTTCCGTACAGAACATCATATCAGAGGAAGACTACAGGGTAGCAAGGTTACAAGAACTCGAAACCCTTGATGAAAAAAGACAAACAACGTTCAACCATCTACAAGGATATCAAAATAGACTGAGGCGGAGTTATAATAAAAGAGTCTGCCCATGAAATTTTCAAGTGGGAGATCTAGTCCTTAAAGAGAATCAAAGGAACCTAGCGGAATGAGAAAAGCCAGGGAAATTCAAACCTAACTGGCTAGGTCCTTTCATCATAACAAGGGTTATAGGAAATGGAGCATATAATTTGGCTACCATGGAGGGAGATCCACTCTCTGACCCTATGAACAACATGCACCTTAAATGATATTATACCTAAGGGTTGTGTAATTTAGGTTTTATTTTCCACATTGCATATCGTATTATTTAAAACACTACATTACATATAGTTTTCAAATGCATCGCATTCTCAAAGATTCTACATTTTCATATAGCAGCATTAATAAAACAAGGCAACTGTCCATGTTTATCATTCGTTTGCATTCAAGAGAAGCAAGGGTCATCTCCTTTCTTAGATATTAGGACATAAAGTCTTCAAGGTCCTAAGGTCATTCATTTTCAACATCATCCTGTGACAATGCTTTACTTATGGTTGGGTAGTGATTTCACTATTTGAGAATTGTTAACCCAAAATCTATCAATTGCTATATCTCAAACACAATAAATCTCTAATTTACTCGAGACAGCTAGTTGATCATATGACTAGTGAAAAATCTAAAATTCTACTTTAGTGTTGTTTTAATTGTCACACCCAAGTAGGTTTCATTACTTAAAAGTCAAGGCAAGAAAACAAAAAGAAAAAATGCTATGCCAAATTCATCTCAAGGCAAAAGATCAATGATATATAACTGAAATATCATGCATACGAGTGCGATAAAAAGCTTGAATACGAGAACATGTGAGTAACTCCATCAAGGTTATGGATGCCTACTGGCAATGGAGCAATATTTGAGAAATTACAGTCTATAACCTTGTCGGAGCTCTCAAGACTTGCTGGCAGTGAGGCTCTATTCGGGATGCTTTTGAAGTTAGAATAATCCATGTAGATAGTCATATAGGATGCTAAGGATCTTTAGTGAACACAAGAGCGAGAATTAACTCATCTGCACATACATGGGATAAACAAGATCAAAGTTTCAAGAACCAGTGGAGAAGTTTTTCGCGTCTCCATTTGTAGATCCTAGTCACTAAGTGTGTTGATTTGAATATTCTGAGGGACCTTAGAGATCAATTGACCGCTTATCTATGAAATGTTTTGCACCTCTATTTCAACTGGTGTATTACAAAAGCTAAAACAAACATAGTCAACGTTGTTCGAATAGGAAATACATCTTCATCATTGCATTCACATAGGTCATTTTAAAAATTCATTGTCTCCACATACATTCTGCAAATCATCATGTCATATAGGTCTGCACATTGGGGGCATAACTGAAAAAATCCAAAAACATTGAAAAACTAAAAATACCAAAAACATCTGCAAAACAATCCTTCAAAAATAAAAAACATCTACAAAATGTCCTAAAAAAATCAATCAAAAATATCCAAATATCGATCTACATAATCCAAAAACATCAAAAAAGCTCTTGGGAAAGAACTAAAAATTGAAAATCAATCAATCAAGCAAAAAACTTGCAATAAAATGTCTTGTGAGAAACAAATACCCTAGTAGATATCCAACAAACACTTTGCACGAAGTTAACAAAGGATACGACTATCCAGTCAAACATCTGCAATCAACTGATCAAACTGTCTTATCAATCATATCATATCCATATCAAAGTGATCATTATCTTGTCTTAAACAGAAGAGGATACACTCAAAATCAGACAGGTCAATCTTAAACGGGCTCCACAACTTTCTAAGATCAGACATTATCAACCATCACATCAAGCAACTGAGAATGAAGGCACAAGGTCAATATAGCTGCTGAATTTTTTTTGGGTCAGTCTTTATCTTTTATCATTTGGAAAAAGATTATGTTCCTATGCTACTCAAGGATGTCCACAAGTGACTAGAGGAGTCAGGATGGGCATTATCTTTTTCTTTGTTTGTTTCTTGTCTACTACGTGTTTGTTTCTTCAATGAGATATCTTTACATCTTGGTTCCTTATACCCTGATGTGTAAAGCTCCATTGTTCAATAATAAGGCTTGAAGTGATGAATATATATTGTGCAAAATTTTCTAACATTATTCTATTTCATTCTAAGGTTCATTCTCTCATATTCTATCTCAATATCATCTTCATATCACCTATCTCTATCTCTAATCAACTAACCATTCTTCTATCTTTCATCTCATATTCTTATTTTTTCAAGAGATCATTCATGTCTTTAATGCACAAACAATCTCTCAAGGGGGCATGACACCCTAAGTATCATTAAGGCATACTGGGGCAAAAAATTTTAAATTTTCTTTGAAACAACATCGTTTCGACATTGTCTCAAAGAGGGGAAAATGTAGACACCTAAAAATGTCTCATTGATCATGTACTAATTATTCATCTAATTGGTCCAAGGGGTTGAGCTTAACTGGTTAAAATACTAGGTTCTCACTGTGGAGACCCAAGTTCAATTCCCAATAGGGACATCTAAAGTGGAATTCTAAGTTGTGACTCTTGGCCTTCCATAGAATGGGGAAGGTCTTGGGGTCAATCTAATCAAACATAATAATAATAATTCAAAGATATGTAATGGGGATGGGGCCCCCTACTGTGTCCCCACTGGTTCATAGCTCCAGTCAAAAGCTATTCAGGCTTCGGCCAATTACCGATCAAAAAAAAAAAAAAAAAAATTTGTCTAATTGATTAAATAATTCTTTAATTATTTAATTAAGTTAATTAATTTCATTCTTCTAATTTTGTATTTCCTCATCATCTTACTAATTATTCTATTTCTTATTCTATCATCATTTAATCATTTTAATCATTAACTAAATATTTATTAAATATTTATTATTTAATTAATTATGATTAATTCCCTAATTTAAATCATCTTTATTATTTAAATAAATTAATTCTCAATTTCTATCTCTAAACATATAATCATCAACCCTTTTCTAAATATGAATTAAATGTTTATTATTTAATTAATTATGATTTAATATTTTAATTTAAATAATCTTTATTATTTAATTAAAGTCCATTTCTAAAATAATTAAATAGTTTCTTTAAATTATTTAATTAACTAATTGATTCTTCTAGTTCTTCAAATTCTAATTTCGTTTAATTTCTTATTTCTTCTAATTTCTTCCAAATTCAATTACATGTGCATGATTTCAAAAATCAAATTGAAAATCAAAGTTAAGTTCTAAATATATTCAAATACTAAATTGAATTGAATAAATTCAATTATTTGAATAAATATCATGCAAAGATTAAATTGAAAATCTAAATCTAAATGCAAGCACATGCTAAATTAATTAATTCAATCAATTAATTAATTAAATCGTTTATCTCTCCAATCTCTATTTCCATCTTCTAGTTAGCTTTTTCTAAATTAAGTTTTCTTTGTCATCCTCTTTATTTCCTCAAATCATTATTTTTCTTCTTTCAGTCAGCTTTTTTTCAACCAGTTGACTCAATTAATCTATTCAATCTATTTTGTTTCACTCCTATAATCAACAGTTCAACTATCAATTTTCATTTGAGCTCACCTAAGTTCCACCTCTTGATCAATATGTTCCACCTTTCAATCAATACTCTCCAAAAATCTATAAATTGAGCATTCAATCTCCATTTTCAATCTTCCTCAATCTTGAACAATTACTCTCAATCACGAACTTTGAATCTTTGTGTCACTTGCAAGTTACCAGCGCAATATCTGAGTGCCATCATACCACAGAGAAGAGAAAAGCAATGGAAGCTATATGCAATCTTGGAATAGGGAGTTTGATTTGAATTATTTTAATTCCTATTTGTTTGATATTGCATTATTTCATTGTTTTGTTTGTTAGAATTCTTTGATTAGATAGGGATTCGTGATTTCCCTTTGATTCTAATTGATTGTTTTGATTAAGATGAATTTTACAGACAACAATAATCATGAGAAGGAAACGCCCTATGCACAACAGCCCCAACCCCACCAACCATATTAGCCAACCCTTAAAATCCATGAAAAATTCATTGAGAGTTGTCTATGGGTTCCCAAATCTCCATTGTCGACTTAGAATCCCCAACTAGAGAGGAGCGATATGGAGAGATTTCTTCTACCATTCACTAATCCATTAATAGAAGAAAAAACCCCAAAAGAAGAAACACAAAAAATGCATAGTAGAAAATTTGTCATCCCGCCAAGAGAATACACATGTAGCAAGGAAGCATCTGCATGCAAATGAATAATAAATCTCAACAACCAAATTGCACCTAAAGGGTGACCCAAATTTGAAAACCTTAGTTTAAAAATGTAGAGGCGGCTAAAGTAAGTGAAAGCAGGTAGGAGTGACCATTTATTAATTCATTACTTTGAAAAATATTTAAAAATGTACATTTTTATATTAAAAGTGACAAAATAGGGGTATCATCCCTATTAACAAAAGGCTCATAGGCAGCAAAGCAATTCAACAAACCACTGTTAATAACAACATATAGAGTCATATAAATAGTATCACATTATAGATAAAATCATGACAAAAGAACACCCTAAGAGAGTAAAACAAAGAGCTAGCCAAAAAGATGGCCCCAATATTCAATGAGGCACTTGTAGAGTTCATTGTGGTACCCAATATCTTCTCCATATTTTTATACTTCCTTATCAAGTGCGACAGGGAGGGAGTGGAAGTCAATCTATGCATAACCTTTGAACTAAACATGCACAAGCTAATCGTCTTCTTCTCTAATTCATGGAAGTTATCCTTGAGAACATAAAGCTCCCTTGTCATCATATCACAATTAGCACAATTCAGAATAGTATGAGAATAATGGCTAATAGGAGTTGTGTCAGCATTGAAAAAGTCCTATGTTTTTTTCTCCTAGAAGGGTTGTCATTTTTATTATTAGAGTCATCCATTACATCATCTATTTCATCATGGTCATCCTTGCGTGTCAAGTTATCCTTAGTATCTAAATCACCAATCTTCTCCATTTTTTTGTATTAGTGTTAAGGTGTCCAACAAGCCTATTGGACATTCTCAATTGTGTACCACCCACACCCACATCATCTTCCTCCTTTTGCACTAGTTGGTCACTGGCCACATTCAAAACAACCTCCTCCTTATCTTCCAGGAGTTTATCCTGACCCTCTAATTCTTTAAAGTGATTTCCTCCACATGAAATTGAGTCATGGAGGTTTTGAGGTTTTTTAGTTTTAGGGGGTTTAATCTTCCTTGAGTTGCCTCTTTTTCCCAAATTTAGAGAATGAGGATTGTTCTTAAGATCACAAAGGCTTTGGGTAGTCGAATAATGGGTAGTATTGGGAGTTTTTTTGGTGGGGAGCACAATAACCACCATGAGGGCCAAGAAAACCCTTAGAGAAATGTAGGGAAGACACTTTAAAGCTCAATAAAATATACATTGTTTAAAGATTTATCTTATTATAATTTATTTATGAGTTGCTAAAGTCAAAATCTTTTATAAATTTATAATTTTATTATAAATAATTAGTCCAAAAGATATTTTGCATATATTAAAAATAAATAAAACTATTAAATAATTCTTACATATAAATAAAATAACTCTTAATTAAATAAGAACAACTCTTCAAATAAAACCTACATAAATACGACAATATTATATTAAGCTTTGCTTTGAAATGGTATGAAAAAATTTGAATCCCTTAGTCTATTTTTTGTTTGATGATTCTTTTTTTTGGCTTGAATGAGGTTTGTGATGTATGTGTGTGCTCTTCTATGGTAGAATTTGTGGCCCCTGGAGGTGATTTGAATATGGTCTCTTGCGGTTTGGAAGCCTCTCCATGGTGCCCTCCTAGGTCTCCCATGTGACCAGATATTGTTAGAGTCCCTTCATCTATGGTTCGTGTGGGATATGCATTCCCTAAAGATGGATCCTTGGGCCCTTTCTAGAATTCCTCTCCTCACCCTGTGTGTGATCAAATTGGTGGTTCACTTCCTACATGCCCTAATTTTCCCCAAGTGTTCCCTTCTTCATGTCAGAAGGATAGTGGGAAACTTAACTTCTTGGCAGCCCTAAATCTTTGAGCCTACGATGTTAGGGGCCCTACAAGTATTGCCTCTCCCACCCCTACCCCTACAACCCTCTTTTCTCCTCACACTTCAGACAATTTTGATTCTAAAAATTAGTTTGGATAATTTTGCTAAGGAAAGAGTGGAATGTCTTCAAGAATGTGCACTTGTATGTAGGTTCATGAAATCCTAGCCAAAGTTATGTGATCTCCACTCCTAGATCTATAAAAAATGGAAAGAATATATGGAAGAGGAAATCAACATTTATTCTCATGCAAAAGGTTTTTCAACTTTGGAGTTCAAGGCCCTATGAGATAAGGAGCTAGTTCTAAAAGCACTCCCTTGGTTTATTTGTGGATATTTTTATGCATTAAGCCCTGGTACCACACCTTTGATCCTCGTACAAAGACCTTCTCCTTAAAATTTCTCTGGGTATGTCTTCTTTATCTCCCTTTGCAATTTTGGGACATTGATTATTTGAAAGCCATAGGCAATGGTTTGGGAAAATACCATAGTATTTAAAAGGAAAAAATAAATTATTAATCTTCCACCTCTACTTGTCTTTGTGTTAAAATGGACTTATCCAAAGGTATTTTGGAAGAAATCCCATTGAATGTTGGTGATAGATGCTAGAGAGAAGTTGTGAATTATGTAAAAATTGTTGTCAGATGTAGAAAAAAAAAAATCAACTAAGAATTCTACCTCTCATTATAGAAAGAAGAAAAATCAACAAGAGAAAACACAAAATAACTAGCCCACTTGGTGGATTGGTGTGGAATCACATCAAGTTATGTTATTCCTCCCAGTGTGAAACCATATTTGACCTCTCCTTAAGTTCCTCATGTTGTTAATCTTGGGAAATGTACTCCCCCTTCTCCCTCTCCATATGTTTTTTGTTCTAGGATAGTGCAAGTTATTAGCTTAGGGGACAATTATTCTATGGCTTCTTTGATCTCCTCTAAGAACCTAGAGAATATTTCATGTACTCATGAGGACCTGGTTAGTTCCACAATGTCTCCAGGTGCTACATGCAACAACATTGTTGGGTTCTAGGAGGGAAGCAATGGAAGTGAGTATGTGACCATGTGTGAATAGGAATGGACAAAAGTGAAGCAAAATAGATCTCCTCTTTCTATACCACAACGTCAAATGACTTTAAGGTCCTCAAGGAAAGAG
Source organism: Cryptomeria japonica (assembly GCF_030272615.1). NCBI lineage: Eukaryota > Viridiplantae > Streptophyta > Pinopsida > Cupressales > Cupressaceae > Cryptomeria > Cryptomeria japonica. The sequence goes on from NC_081415.1 coordinate 599,735,044, forward strand.
ATTCAATGAATTATCAATAACTTTAATTGCACACCCATTTTGGGTTGATGCTAGTTTTGTTCAAATTTTGATTTAATATAGTTAAGGGAGTGGACCCCTTGTCCATGGTTTGCCAAAAAAAAACTACATAAATAGTAAATATATATTATTTTAAATTTAAATATTTAACTTATTCAATATAACTAAGTACTAAATTTATAAACTATATAATATAATATGTTTTTAAATTTATCGATAATTTAATATTATATTATAAGATCATGTATATATGTTTAATATTTATTATTTAAATATTTTTAAGACATTTACTTAAAACTTACCTCGAGAGGCATTTTTAGTCACATAATGGGGGTTAAAGAGATGTGTAAAAAAAATAAAAGGCATCAACATTTAGGACAAGTATGTAGTTTTTTTATGTTGTCATGTAACAATCACAACTTTATTTTTTTAGTTGCATCAATTTTTGTTTGAAATCTCCATGCAATTATAAATATGGATCAGGTAACTAGAACACTTTTAGAGTGGAGGATATTCAAAGAGAAATTGTTGCAAAAATTGCCTATTTTGCGTGGAGATGGTATTTAATGATTTTTATAGAGGAGATCCTCTGAAGTAGTAGAGGATTATATAATGTAAACATGGAGATTTCATTCATGAACTAAAGGGTGTCATTAAAATATAAAAACATATGATATAATGGATGGGTTTGAGAAGACATCATTCTACTTCCTTTGAGGATGTATGCATGACCTGAGAAACTCTAATACTTTGACAATATATTCCATAGGTCTCTCCTTCTGGACTATCTCATCATAATAAGTATCAAGTATGTATTATTTAGTACAAAAATTAGTATTGAATGTACTGCATTATTATGCTTCTTTCATTATGGTTCTTAAATTAAAAAAATTATCTTTACGATGGAGAAAGTTATGGTTGAACTCCCTGCATGGTTTAGGATAATTCTAATATCTTTGTAATGAGTATCATTACGTTATATGAAATGTTAATCTTTAATCACTAACTTTTCACATTTCAATAGATTGATTTTGTTCAACTCATTCAATAGCATTGTTGTCAATACCATTTCTCACTCGTAAGAGAGTGATGTTCAAGATCTTTCAATAATTGATAAGCATGGAAACACTCCAAGGCTTGTGGGTTTCTTGTAGGTTGGAGTGAGTCTCTAGATAGGGTTGGTTCCCTTCGTATTTTTCCTAACTTAACCTATGTTATTGTTGTTGTTTTTAAACTATCATTTAGACTTAAGATATCCTCCATTTATGTTTGGGCATACATCCTTTCATTATCCATTTATTTTTCATCCTCTAAGATATAATTTCATCCATTCATTACATGTTCTATTTAAGATCACTAAGGATATTACTTTATAATATTGCCAAAGAAAATACAAAAATTAACAATCTATCATGTCGCACTTAATGATTGTGATGGACTCCTGGCTAATTTATTTGGCATGTGAATTGGCCTTTTTATTTGTTTTGTTCATTTCATTATATTTATTTTTGTCTATCCTTTTATTGATATCCTTTATTTAGGTACTCAGAGTTTCTCCTTTGAGGACTTTGGCATATTCATGTCAACAAACGTTGTTCCTTTCTCTTTTTTTGAACCTATCAAATATAGCTAGTATCCATTGTCATATTCAATGGACTATCACTTGTATTTGTCTCCTCTCTATAGTGTGTCTTCATTCATTTACTGTAACTTGTCGATACATTCTAAAATTTATCTTCATGCTCTATCTTTCCACTGTTAGTACATCTTTCTTTTATGATTATAAGGCTTCACATGAGTACTAAATATTGTCGCTACAATCTCTATCTTTTGTGACCCTTCATGGACCAGTGAAAGGATTTGATAAGTCTTCACTTTCAAAATACTTGTAGAGGTTTTATATTTGAGAATAGCTTGTAAATATTTTGATACTATCAAGCTTTTTTGACAATACATGGCCTTATATTAATTAGTATACAACTCAAAGAAGAGGACAATGAAATAACTTAATAAAAAAACAATTAAATCGTGCATCACTACATGCAAATCCTACTCAGGGTTTCATGATTAACAATTTATTTCAACACTCATGTAATCACCTTTATTTTTACTATCATCAACCTATTTTGACCTACATAAGACACATGTTACTATGATTCCCTTAAATCCACTCTCATCTCAACCTTGTAAACTTTTTCATATACTTGCCTTTGTTTTCTCTTTCTACCACCCTTGACCTACAAGCTCTTGACACTATGAACTTGTCCTTTTCATGGATAAACAACCCTATCCACTACACTTTTGTCTATAAAATATTCATCCAAGTGTAAAACACAATCACCTACCACAATAAATGTTTGTACAAAAAAATAATGAATCTATTTTATCCTTGTTTTTTTTCATTTTGGATAGAGAAAGGGTTTTTAAGAGCTTTAAGATGGTTTTTTCTCTCTTACCATAGTATAATAGTGACCTAAGCTTATTGGATTTCTCCCTTTTTTTGATAGTGACCTTCAAAAAGATGCATTGAAACAAAACGAGGAAAGATAACTTTTATAATTGACATTTGATAGAACCAAATAAACTTGGGAAAAGTGTTTTGATAGGAAGAAAAGTTCCTAAACAACCAACATGAACTCTTCTATAACCTTTTGGTCTTTTAGGACAAGATGAATACTTCCTATGAAGCTTGCAAAAGGAAAAGATCACCAAGTAGCATTGCATAACCCCATCACTTGACACTCAAACACATAATGTCAACAATCTTATTAATTATAACATTCATCTATTGATATTTTCATAATGATGGAATATTTGTGTAGACTGTATGAAAGATTTTGACATGGTTTAATGACAAGGGTTTTCTCACACATATTTCAACAATGATTCTAGCACCTCACAAGTTTGTGACTCCCTTATCAAGATTTCATGGTTATTACAAAATCTTATCATGGAGTCATGGAAGTTTTCATCTTGTAAAAATTTCAAATAACATCAAATCACACAAACTACACCATATTTATACACATAACTAATACAAAATCAAATGACTATTGCAATCTATTTATTTTCCTCCTCATTGAATGTAAAAATAAACTAGTGTGAAGTTTTAACCAAACATATACATGAAAATATGATGGATAATGATTATGCTACACATGAAAAATATAGAATCTTATCACATAAAAAACAAGACTTTTTTCAAAATGAAACAAGTATACTTGTCCCTTCCTTTGGTCTTCCATGTGTATTCTTTTGCATGGGTTGGAAAACATGATCTTAAATATTCCTTCAATTAATTTCATGGCTTTGAAGGCTTCCATGCTACTCATTAATCTCCTTTACCACCATAGTAGCCTAAAAAACTCTTGAGGGAAACAAACATAACCAAAACCTTGAGAAAGGCTAACTAGTTACAAAGGGACTCCAACATTCAATGTGAAACTTACCTCCAAACATATACAATGTGAACTAACTCTTAAGCACTGTTACAAGCTAGGGTTGTCGTTGCACCAAAAGATCAACCTGTCAATGCCCGATACAACCACTAGACTTATAGAATCCACAGGAGGCTGTTAAACCATGTCGTGAATCCCACAAGGGATGCTGGCCCACTGCCAACAATCCCCCTCCCAATGTCACTCGCCGTAACCTGTGTGATTCAAACCTGTGACCAACCTCTGATACCACTTTTTACAAGCTAGGGTTGTCATTGCACCAAAAGATCAACCTGTCAATGCCCGATACAACCACTAGACTTATAGAATCCATAGGAGGCTATTAAACCATGTCATGAATCTTGTGAGGGACTCTAGCCCACTGTGAACAAACACATGAGTTATCTATTTAAAGGGCATTTTGAAAAAATTAAAAAAAATAGAAAAAATGGAATACAAACATAATAACTAGAAAATTACAGTTGGAATCATAACAAAAAGCTTCACAGTATGTATACATGACTTGGACAACTAGCTGGAAGTACTTTGAATCATCTTTTGGACAATGAACATTGCCTCCTTTATTTCCCAATATAACACAAACCACCCCTCCTTTAGACATACTTATGTCAAAGATACAAAATCAACAACCTTCAATTTTATTTTGATTGCTAACAATATATTGGTAATAACTTGATGTATGATTGTACTATGGAAGATCAAGAGGGAAGACAAAGTGATCTCTTATTTTCTCAATAATATGTGAGCATTATGACCAAGATTTTTTTTCTCCTTTTATTATTTTGTTGACACATTGAATGTTTACTTCCAGTGGCTTCTTTATGATTCCATAATTATGTTAGAATAATTGGTGAACAACTGAGAGGGGGGGTGAATCAGTTGTTAACAAATTACAAAAATTAATCCACAATAAAACCTTAAAACAAAGCACATAACAATTAAATACCGGTAAAGCAGAAATAGATGCCGGTAGAAACAGATACCGGTAAACAATGCAACTCAACAATTAAACAGATAATCAACACAATGAAACCATACCACATAACACCAAGATTTGTACGTGGAAAACCCAGTAAAGGGAAAAACCATGGTGGGAACCCTACCCACAATCAGATGATACTTCTGCAGAAAGTATGTAATACAATGAGGGGCCTGCACATGTAGGAAGGCACACTACCTAGAGTGCACTGCTCATTACAAAAGAGTCTCGCTAACTATAGAGAGGTTAAAACCACCTCAAGATATTGGACAACAATCCAGTAGAGTGAACTGCCAGAGATAGCATCTACCATGCCTGATTATAGTCTTGGTTAAGCTCAACACCGGTGATCTTTGACCACTTCCTTAATCCCAATTCAATCCTTAATAATCGACCAGAACCTTTGCCTGAATGATATTATAATATTTGCACATTACATTCCATACCATTGATCTACAAAGAGAGCTTACATTAGTTTATACCAACCCTAAGACCTAAACCAATTAGGTCGGCCATCTAAGAGATATTACAATAAGATCATTACATAAATCCATATTACAAGGATATGTCATGTCGGCTTTAGACTAAAACAATGTTAACCAATCTATAAAACATCCCAATAACGTGTAGAGAACACGTTAACGTGGTCCCGGTCCATAACCTAGATAGGCACTGGACCTATTATGGGTCCACCATGCCAAAGCGACGTCTTCAACTGGTTGAAGCATGATCAAAGAATATCTTCAGCATCCTAAAAGTCGCACCAACACCACTTATGCATCCTGTCAATAATTCCCAATGAAAGTTCTGCCGATAGAACCTTAAACCAAGGTCGGTAACCAAAACTTGTATGTCATTAATAGCTAGTGTTGACATCAATGACAAAACATCATTACAACACATAATCAATTCCTCCAAAATTCCAACAATCTCCCCCTTTGGTATTGATGGCAACACTAGATGTGAAAAATATCTAAGTACCAAGAAATGTCAAACAAGTCTCTCCAATGGAAGATAACCAACAAACTCCCCCTTTGAATAATATCTTTGTAAAGTTCTGAAGTTTCCTTTTTCACATCAATATCTCTCCCCCTTTGACATCAATGTCAAAGATCTGACAAAAATATCAAAGCAATAATATAATTTCCTGAAACTCAAAGCTGACTACTCCCCCTAAGTAGTAGCACCACTTCATCAATACTGGAATGAACAGTATCTCTGATAATGCATGTCGGACTAATGCCAAACAACATCAATCAAGTCTCTATCGGAGGGGCAAAAACCCCCAATCTGTCTCTCAAATACTCAAATGATTCTTTAGCCAACGGTTTAGTGAATATATCTGCAATCTGCTCTTTAGTGTTCACATAAACCAATTTGACTTCCTTTTCTTCTACCTTATCCTTCAGAAAGTTATACTTTATTGATATATGCTTAGTCTTAGAGTGAAATATTGGATTCTTAGACATGTCAATAGTTGTAGAGTTATCACAGTAGATAACTACTGGTTCACTACACTTTACCCTGATATCCTTCAACATTTGCTTCATCCACAAGACATGAGTACAATTAGTTGTTGTTGCAACATATTCAGCTTCTGTAGTAGATAAATAAATGCATGACTGTTTTTTGTTGATCCATGAAACCAGTTTCCTTCCAAGATAGAAAGCTCCACCAAAAGTTCTCTTCCTATCATCAGTATCTCCTGCCCAATTTGAATCTGTATATGCGCATAAAGTAAAGTTATCATCCCTAGAATACTATAAGCCAAATTTAGTTGTGCCTTGTAGATACCAAAATGTCCTCTTTACTGCACATTCGTGATTTTCTTTAGGATTATTTTTATATCTTGAAATAATACTCACAGCATTCATAATATATGGTCTAGTCTGAGTTAGATATAACAGACCACCAATCATAGACTTATAACTTGTTGGATTTAGCGATGTATATGTATCATTGATAGATAATTTCTCACTTGTCATCATAGTTGTACTTACCAGTTTGGAATTATCCATACCAAACTTCTTCAACAATTCCCTCAGATACTTAGTTTGACAGATAAAGATACCTTTATCACTCTGAGTAATCTGCAAACCTAAGAAAAATTTAATTTCACCAATCATGGACATCTCAAATTCATTTTTCATGTTGTTAGCGAATTCCATGCACAATTTATCTTCTCCTCCAAAAATAATATCATCAACAAATACTTCAATAATCAAAATATCATCATCGATAATTTTATAATACAAGTTATTGTCAGCACTGCCTCTAGTAAAACCAAGCTTCAAAAGATATTTATCCAACCTTGCATACCAAGCTCTGGGAGCTTGTTTCAATCCATATAATGCTTTCTTTAACCTACAAACTATATCCTTATCATCTGTCAGTGAAAAACCATTAGGCTTCTCAATGTATACCTCTTCTTCAAGTTCACCATTCAAAAATGCACATTTAACATCCATTTGATAAACCTTATAGTTCTTATAAGTTGCATAGGCAAGAAATAGTCTAACAGATTCAATTCTAGCTACAGGTGCAAAAGTCTCGCCATAATCAATTCCTTCCTTTTGATAATATCCTTTACAAACTACTCTATCTTTATTTCTTATAACTTGACCATCCTCAATCAGTTTATTTCTAAAAACCCATTTAGTTCCAATAACATTCTTATTTTTAGGTTGGGGAACTAAAGTCCAAGTTTCATTCTTTTCTATCTGATCTAATTCATCTTCCATAGCCTTTAACCAATATTTATATTTACAAGCTTCAATAATAGTTGCCAGTTCAACTTGAGAAATAAGACATGACCCTTCATTTGCCAGTCTCCTTCTAGTCATAACTTTGTTGTTCCTATCTCCAATGATTTAATCTTCAGAGTGGTTTATTCTTACATACCTTGGAGTCTTTTGAACTTCAAGTTCATTGATTTGATCATCAATTGCAGTTGAGTTTTCTGACTATGTCGGTGTAACAGTTTCAGTGTCATGTACCAATTGAGGTATTACTGGTTTAGTTATGATCATTTCCACTGTCGGTTCCCTGTCATTGATATAGAGTGATTTATGTATTTCTCATCCACTTTCACATTTGCACTTTCCACAATTTTTTGCAATCTTTTGTTATAACATCTATATGCTTTGCTTTGATTAGAATAACCAAGAAATATTCCTTCATCACATCTAGGATCAAACTTTCCAATTGAATCGTCCCTTTTGATATAACATTTACTTCCAAAAATTCTAAAATATTTAACAGTAGGTTAATGTCCAAACCATAATTCATAAGGAGTCTTAACGATTTCACCTTTGATGTGAACTCTGTTAAATTTGTAGACTGTTGTACTCACTTCTTCTCTCCAATAGATATGAGGTAATTGGGCTTCCATCATCATGGTTCTTGTTGCATCCAAAATGGTTCTATTCTTTCTTTCCACTACTCCATTCTGCTGAGGAGTCTTAGGTTCAGATAACTGTCTCCTAATTCCATTTATCTCACAATAATTGTTAATACATGAGAGCTGAACTCACTACCTTGATCTGATCTTAGACATTTGATTTTTAGTCAAGTTTTAGTTTCTACTTTTGCTTTAAAGATATTGAATTTATCAAAAGCTTCAGACTTCTCCCTAAGAAAAGTCACCCACATCATTCTAGAATAATCATCGATTATTAGCATGAAGTATATATCACCTTGAAAGCTTCTAATCCTATCTGGACCACATAAGTTAGTATGAATCAAATCAAGAACATCATTAGATTTATCTTGTATTCTCTTAAAAGTAGTTCTTACTTGCTTTCCCAATTGACATTCCTTACATACTAGATTATGAGGCTTCATAATCTTAGGTATATCTCTAACTGCCTTGTTGAACTGATCTTGACAATGCAATAAAAATTAACATGACACAACCTTTTATGCCATAACCAACTCTCATCAATATGAGCAATCAAACATGTCTTATTACCAATGTTCAGGTGAAAGATGTTACCTCCCGTCTGAGTACTGGTAGCAATCTCCAAACCAGTCTTGTTAATGATTTTGTATTTTCTATCCTTGAATTGAAGTTGAAATCCCTTGTCCACCAATTCACTAACACTCAAAAGATTATGCTTTAAACCTTCTACATAATAGACATTATCAGTATTATGCTTACCATCCAGAGAAATAGTACCTCTACCTCTTATCATACATGCTTTGTCATCTCCAAATCTTACTTAACCACCATTGTATTCATGCAGGGATAGAAATTCTTTTATCTCCAGTCATATGATGTGAGCATCCACTATCAATTACCCATTCATCCTTATCTTCAAATTTTGCTACCAGGGCCTTCTCTTCATTCATGATAGCCAGTTCTAGTTCATCTTCTTTTAGGGCATAGAATACCTAGTCCTTTCCATCGCTCGATCCACTAACAAAATCTTCTATCGGTTCATCCTCAGAGTCATCAGTTACTCCTTCCTCATCCGCTATGAAGCATTGTTTGTTTCTCTTGAATTTGTATCTATTCTAATTAGGCTTAGATTATTTCTTAACTCTTTCTTCAAATCTTTCATTCCTTTCAGGACATCTAGATGCAAAATGACCAATCTTATAACATGAAAAACATTTAAAAGGTGATTTTCCTTCATACTTACTTCTTGTCAGTCTATTAGGTACTGTTCTAGCAAATAAGGCTTCAAGTTGCTCAAATTCTTCATCTTCTTTCCTCATGTCTTCCAATTAATTTACATATAGGGCTTTCCAATCATTCTTGCCGGTAGATGATGATGATGATGCATGAAAAGTGGGTTCAAATTTTGCAGCTCCAAAAGGTCCAAATTCTTCAAGCTCAAAAGCAGATAACTTCCCAATTAGAATGTCTCTGTTAACTGAGGTGTTTTCCATTGTTCTCAATTCATTAATTGTATTTGCCTTCATCTTGTAAGTCGGTGGAAGGGCTCTCAAGACTTTGGAAACTATTTCATCTTCACTTAGAGATCCTCCACAACATTGAATTCCCATAACAATCTCATTTACTCTCTCCATAAATGTAGCAATTCTTTCATTGTCATCCATCTTCAAGTTTTCACATCTCACCTAGTAGCCATCAAGTTTAGCAATTTTGACAGTAGGGTCACCTTCATTCAGAGTTTACAATTTATCCCACATAACCTTTGCAGATGATTTATCAGTTAATGCCATGATTTGTTGATCAGTAAGTACACACGAGAGGGCTTCTCTAGCTCTGCAATCATTCTCAATATTCTTATCCAAGTCTGCAAGAATAGGATTGTCAGATGTTGAATCATAAGGTCTGTAACCTTTCTTAGTGATCTCCCAAATATCCTTGCCAAGACATCTAAGATGAGTCTCCATTCGGATCTTCCATATCCCATAATTTGTTCCATCAAGCTTAGGGATTTCTCTTTTGAAGATAGTTTCTGGTGGATTAGTTGTCATAGGATCTACCTCAAGAGGTTAAGCTTCTGCAAAAGAGGACCAAAGCTCTAATACCAATTGTTAGGATAATTGGTGAACAACTAAGAGGGGAGGGTGAATCAATTGTTAACAGATTACAAGAATTAATCCACAATACAACCTTAAACCAGAGCACATAACAATTAAATACCGGTAAAGAAGAAACAGATGCCGATAGAAACAGATACTAGTAAACAATGAAACTCAACAATTAAACAGATAATTAACACAATGCAACCATACCACATAACACCAATATTTGTACGTGGAAAACTCGGTAAAGGGAAAAACCACGGTGGGAAGCCTACCCACAGTCAGATGATACTTCTACAGAAAGTATGTGATACAAAGAAGGGCTTACACATGCAGGAAGGCATACTGCCTAGAGCACACTGCTCATTACAAAAGAGTCTCAAGATAGCATCTACCATGTCTGATTACAATCCAGTAGATTGAACTACCAGAGATAGCATCTACCATGCCTGATTACAATCCTAGTTAAGCTCAACACCAGTGGTCTTTGACCACTTCCTTAATCCCTATTTGATCCTTAATGATCGACCAAAACCTCTGCCTGAATGATATTATAATATTCTTACATTACATTCCATACCATTGATCTACAAAGAGATCTTACATCAATTTATACCAACCCTAAGACCTAAACCAATTAGATCAGCCATCTAAAAGATATTACAATAAGATCATTACATAAATCCATATTACAATGATATGTCATGTTGGCTTTAGACAAAAACAACATTAACCAATCTATAAAACATCCTGATGATGTGTAGAGAACACGTTAACATGATCCCGGTCCATAACCTAGATAGGCACCAGACCTATTCTAGGTCCACCACGCCAAAGTGATGTCTCCAACTGGTTGAAGCATGATCAGAGAACATCTTCACCATCCTGAAAGCCACACCAACACCACTTATGCATCCTATCAAGAATTCCCAATTGAAAGTTCTGCTGGTAGAACCTTAAACCAATGCCGGTAACAGCTAGTGCTAGTAGCCAACCATAACAGCTAGTGTTGACATCAATGACAAAACATCATTGCAACACATAATCAATTCCTCCAAAATGCCAACAAATTCAATGTAAGTCAAATTATGTGTTGGTAATCATGTTAGAGGACATGAAAGCTTCTTATACAATAACCATAATTTCCATCAATGGTTAGCTTGCTTTAGCAAGAGTTTTATTTCTTCCTAATTTCCTAGAAGATAGATCTATTTAAATATTCATGTGAGTCATTTGGAGAAATATGAGAGTTAACTCAAATGTCTTGATTCCTAACACTCATTTATGGTTCATGAAGACTTCCAAAAAGGTTGCATTAGTAGTAACTAACTTTAATAATATTATGTGGTGACATTAAAATAACTCCAACTTCAATATTTTTGTCACTAACCAAAACATTACATCTAGAGGAATCTAAAAATCATAATGGGGGTTAAAGAGATATATGCATACCAGACATAGAAACCATGTGAAGGTACAAGAATCCCTCATAGTCATAAATTTGATAAGCTAAACTTTAAAATTCTGCTATTTGCTATGAATTTAAGTAGAGCCAATTTCTCTACCAGCCAATTTCAACCTTACAAATAAATTTTCATGCTTGCATTGGGTGTAAGTGATGTGCGAAGGTTATCTTTCAATGCATATGAGGATGGGAATCCTACATGGAAAGAGGTTTTCATTTTTAAACAAGTTGATTTCTAGTCTCTAAATTTAGCTAATAAGAAAATATCTAGAGAAAATGTGATAGTTGATTTTGGTGAACTAGACTGGCTTACAGAGCTATGACCTAGTGCCAAAATTATGTTGAATAATTAAGATCTTACCAAGATTACAAAGCTCATTAGTGACATGTCTACCACATTTCCTTAGTCATTGGCATTTGGAATTCTTGCAATAGGTAGTGTCACAATGTTTTATCATGTTACAATGACAAGGTAATCCAAAATATATATTTGGTTTATAGAGAGATGAATATCACACTAAATATTGGTAGTAAACATACATTGTTATGACCACATACAACCATTTGAATCCTATTTTTATATGCATTTTTTTGGTAGTGATGCTTTAAAATATAATATATGTACTTTGGTTGCATATTTCCATATTCCAATATTTAAAGTAGTTATAGAAAGTACTCTATTTTCTAAATTTTTCATTACAACCATGTTTTGGTCATTTATTGCTCTATACTTATAAATAATTTAACATTTGGTCAGTAATGGAGAACAAAACTAAGATTATAGGGAGTGGTAAATTCAAAGAAAAATAGTGGTGGTTTGGTTAGAACTAGGCTTCAACGAGGATTAGGTTAGTGATTAGGCCAACTAGGGTAAAATAGGGTAACTATTGGGCTTCAATTAGGGTTGTAAGTATGGTTAGTTTTAGGGTTGGCACTCAATTAGGGTCCAATTAGGCTTATCTTATACTTATATTTAGGCCAGGTTCAAGGTTAAAATAGGTTTATGATTAGTGTGAGTGTTCATTTAGGATTAAGATTGGAGTTTGGGTTAGGGTTGAGGTTATGATTCATTTATCGTTAGGGCGGGGTTAGGCTTTAATTATGTTGAGGTTTACATTAAGTTTATGGTTAGAGTTGAGGTTACAATATGGTTTATTTTTTAATTTGGGTTAGGGTTAGGGATAAGGTTCAGTTAGGGCTAGGTTAGGCTTTTACTTCTATTAGGATTACAACTAAATTAGGGTTAAGGATCAATTTAGGTTCAGATTAAGGTTTAATTAGGGTTAGGTTTTGGGATGGGTTAGGATTAGGGTTAGGGTTAATTTAGGGATCAATTATGATTAGGATTAGGGTTAAATTTAATTAAGATTAACATGGAAAAATGGTTGAGACCCATTACAAAATATCCATAGAGGTGAACGAAACAAGTCTCACTAGGGGTAAGACAAAAATAAAATTAAAACCAAAAGTATGATTAAAAAGAACCAATGGTAGACACCAAAGATTAAAAAAAGACTTGTAGATGATAGCTACATGTAAACAAGGGGTTTTAGGCCACCAAGGGCATGTCATTCATAGTTGAGGAAATCCAAATTCTCTTCAAAAGAAACATCCTTAGGCTTGTCACACTTTACATCAACTTTGGTTAAGAAATCTTCACACTGAGAATTTGTTTTCCTTTGCCCTCTTACTCTTTGTTATGTGTTTTGTTGGTAGAGTAAAAAGGATAGGGTCAATAGTTGCCTCCACTTGGTTTTTTTTTTTCCTTTTTTCCAACTCAACCCAATGAACACTTGAAGAGTAGTAGTAATATTTTGATTAGATCTTTGTTGTAGTCAATTATTTCCTACTATTTTTTATCATTCTTAATTAAATTTGAGAGACTCCACTTCCTTCTCCAATCCCTCCCACTTATTGAATTTCTATGCAAGGCTCTTAACATACTCCTAAACATCTTTATCTATCTCTTGATTCTCCTATTCAAAGTATTTAGTCAAGGATAGGGTCTCCACTTTGTGAATTTTTCTCTTGGAAACATGCCATTGTTTAAGATTTCATTTGAGGATATCATTTTGGATATTAACTACCTTAAACTAAATACTGATTTTTTCTTCTAGGAGACCACAAGAACTACAACTAGGATCATTCTCTAAGGGACTCAAGGAAATAAGATTATAAGCTCTAGTTTGGGCCATAGTATTAAAGGGGTTAAACTCTTTGGAAAAATGAAATTGGTTGGAAGGGGAAAAGGTATCATGAGACTCCTCTACATAGGGATGGTTTTGGGGGGGATGAATCGATGAGAGGGTGGGGTTAGAACCTTTATCTTTGGGCTTGAAAAAATAGGATTGTGTATTAAATTCATGAAAAAGGGAGTTGGATCGTGTAGCCTCCTCATTAGAAGAGGAAATATAGAGACTAGTTAAGGATTTCTTTAAGGATACCTTAGGATTTTTGGGCCCAACATAGAAAGGGAAAGGTTTCATAAGGTAAATAGGGGCACAACTAGCCTAAGGAGTGTTAAAGAACTCAACAAGGTGGGTCTTGCCAAATTTTTACTTTTTGAGAGTGGGACCCCCATCCAACCTAGCAAGGGAGAGGTTCTAGATGTAAGTCTATCAATACATAATCAAGGTAAGGTGTGTATTATTACAATATAGGTTGTAAATTAACCACTAATATAATGGAAGATCTTTTCCATTTACCAACACTTTTTACACAAGATCAACGAGAGGAATGAAACTAGAATGCAAAATTTATCCCAACATCATGTCTATAGTGGTTTAATATGGGAAAAATATATAAATTAAATCTCTTGTAGCATCCATCCAAAATAATACACCTCGTCATTCTAAAGGGGCCATCTCTATTGTATTCATTTTGTAGTATGCTAATCTTTTCTCCCCTTTTCAAGAACCTATTTATTGTTTCTCGATAACCTCATTTCATATTTTTTATGATGATAATTCCCTCTAATTGATTGCACATTCCCATCACAATCATTTCCATAGAGACTTGGATATAAATTCCTATTGCGTACATTGTTACCACTTTCCAAGAGGTGGTGAACTCAATAGGGACAAGGATTTCATAGCCATTCATAGATTCCAAATAGGTAGCAAGGTTACCTCTTTGTAGGAAGTCTCAAATTTCTTTATCATTCTGAACAATCTCATAATCATTTGACTTTGTTTGCATAAGGTCACCACCCATTATGGAAAGGAGGTGGTTGTTGGGAGAAGATTTATAATAACAGACTAAATTAACATAGAGGAATATATACTAGAGAACCTACTTATTCTTGCATATAAAATTAAAGAAGAAAGAATTAATTTACTTCATTTCCATATCATTATGATAATTTGTGTGGAGAGTAATTATTTGCATGTCAAAGAGATTGCACAAAACCTCATCTAACATGCATGGGATTATTATCATGAGACACATTTTAACTTGATTTCCAACTTGATCTGAAAGTGTGGAGATTTTATTCCAAATCATGATTTTATCAATTTGGAAATCATTATTAGCTAGACGATCAACCACCCTATTACCTTCTTTAAAAAGTGTTAGATTTTGAAATAATTAATTTAGTCTCTAATGCCTTCATAATATTAGCATGATTTATCTCTAGAGCTTGTAGAATATCTTAAATATTGTTAGAATATCCCTTAGTGATTACCTTTTTGATACCCTTGTTGACAGCTAGGAGGATACCATGGTGAGAAACAACAACTTCTACAAAATTGGAGGATTAAAATCTCAAATTCACAGTGTAGGCATGTATCGTAACTAACCCTTATTATATATTATGCTAGCAACCCAACTCATCTAACCTAGGTTTCCCTTATCTAATTTAGGGGGAGCATATTATAGTCTTTAAGGAGAACAAATTGGAGAGTTTAGTTGTGGCCAATTTGTCCAATGCTCCCCATATTTTAGCTATATTTTCTTTCAAGACTGACAGGTTGTGTTTGGCATTCTGAAGATCAACCACCTTAATATTTTCATTTATTTTATGAGAGATAGTATCAACAAAAACCTCCCAAGGTTTGTGTTAACCTCTAAAAATTTCCTCATCTAGTATATAAAAATGACTACTATCATTAAACATTTATTAGGGGGTGGAAGAAGGGATGTATCTAGCTATTAGTAATTCTTCTAACAATTTCCTACCAAGTTCATGAAATATAAATTATTAATGATCCTTTGTTGGGTGTTTCAATAATAATTATAGTGAATGAGTAGGTGATCTATGTTTTCTTCATGTCATCTACATAAGGAGCACATGTTCACCATTTAGAATCATCATTTTATAAGGTTGTCAATAGTTAGTATTTTTTATGACAGACAATCCATCACAAAAGTTGTTTTTAGGAATGGTTTTGTACTTCCATATATTCAACGAGTTAAATGTGATAGGTTGAATAAGATCCATCAAGTTGAACCCAAATTTAATCAAGTAATCTCCTAAGTTGGAATCGACCCAAATAAACTTATATGGAAGAGAAATTTTGTAGAATATATTATTTGAAATGATACAAAGAAGTTCAGAAGCAATCATATTAAGAGGGAGGTCATACCAACTAGGAAGAATCATTCATGAAATCAAGTGGTTGTCCAAGATCTAGTAGTTCTTAACATGGATTCTTAATCTTCTTTTTAAACCAATTTAAATAGCTAAGCATATATAATGGTACTCTAGAGGAATTGTAGTAATCTAGAAGACTTCCTAAAACCTAACATGATCCATTTTCCAACTTGTCATTCTAAACCCAGAGCTAGAGTATCTTTAGTCTTAACAAGGTTGTTCCAAATATTCAATCCTAAAGGCAAGTGTTGTGATTATACTAATGAAATAATTTCTCTATCATTAAGGTATTTATCCTTCATTATAGTAACACAATTAGTGTTGTGCTTCATAAGTTTTAAACTGACTTTGGTTGGGAGGGCCTTGCTCATCAACATAATCTTTCTCATGCCCAATCCTCCATTCTTCTTGGAAGAGAAAACAATATCCCAAGCGATAAGAGAATTTTTGTTTTGTACTCGACTAGGGGAAACATCTCTAAATTTGTTCTATCTCCACCCATACACTTAGGGATTTTGAAGAGGGTGAGAAAGTAAATAGAAGTGCTTTATAAAGAGGATTGTATAAATTGAAGTTTTCCAATATTACTCAAAAGAACGCATTTCCAAGAAACAAACTCTCTCCATATTATTTCAATCAAATTAATCTAAATTGAGTTATAGATTTTTCCTTGAGTTAGGAGCATTCCCAAGTAAGAAGAATGGTGCTTTTGAATAGTACAATTAAGTAATCTAGCAACTCTAATCTAAACTCTAACAGAGATGTTGAAAAAGAATAATTCAATCTTATCTAAATTATTTTTTGTCCAACAACTTGGGCATAATCATTTAGTATTATTTTTTATTTTGTATCTTTAGCTATATAATCTTCCTCCAAAAGTATTGTATCATCCACAAATTGTTGGTGAGAGATGAGTAGGTAGGATGTTGGTCTGAAACCTTTTATTCTTCCTCTACTAATGCTCTCCTCTATTTTCCTTGCCAAGACCTTAACAAGGATTATAAATAATTAGGGAGAGAGAGAATATCCTTGTCTTATTCTCTTTGGAATTTTGAAGTGTTCATATTATGATCCTGATATGTAATACATTTCTAAGTATAATAGGGATAAGCATACCATGAGTTCTTTCCTTATTATACTTAAGAATATATAATATATATACTTATGACTATGTAGCATATTAGGATCATAAAAACCCATGTAGACTACCATTTATTAGGATGGATTAAGAAGGTGTTGAGAATAATTCCGCTAGCAACTTGAGTAATTTATTTTTGAAGCCAAACTTAAATAGGACTTTAGAAAGGAATTACCAATAGGTTGTCATATGTAAGTTTTAGAAATGTCAATATTTAATACCATACCTTCCTTGTCACTTTTGTCCATCAAGTGGAGAGTTTCATGAGCCATAATGATAGTGTTAGTGATTTGTCTACCCAGGATAAAATCCCTTTGATTTTGATGAATGATTCTCTTTAAGAAAGATTGAATATATAATACCTACAACTTAGAGAGGATCTTATAGATAGTATTGCACAAACTTATGGGTCTAAATTTAACTTCTTGTTAGCATGAGTCCACTTAGGAATAAGGAAAATTAAGGTGAATGTGTTAATTTCCTTAAAAAATTTCTCAAAGTTAAAAAATTCTTTAATAACTCACATAATATCTTTGCCCACAATATCCCAATAGGTTTGGAAAAAGGTGGGGGGGGGAATATTTAATCCCAAGGACTTGAAGGGGTCAAAATAGAAAACCACCTTTTTAACTTCCCCAATAGAAAAATATATTTCCATCTTCTTTCCATCTCATAAAATCTTGAGAATAAATAGAGTTAAGGATGATCTAGAGTAATGATTAAAGAATAGAGTCACTCTCCTTAATCAATTATGTAACAATGGGAAAATTAGGGTTACGGTTAAATTAAGATAATCAAACCATTAAATGACCTAATTAACCATTACATTAGGAAGAAGATGAATCTAATAGATCTAGCCTTGCAAGACCAAGATTCAAATCAGATTCCAGGCTCCTTGGATAGGGGATTTCTCCTCAAGTTGAATTGAATTGGAATGTTAAAGACTAGGGCAAAATAGGTGATTATTGAAGCAATCAGGCATAAACAATGAGCTACAGATGTTGTATGAAGACACCAACTTGGATTTGGGCAAAAGAATATGTTTTGGATCTATTCCTATAAGTTTGGCCTGATTTTTCAAGACCAAGTAGTATCAATTTGCCATGGTCCTCCGAATTTCTCACCATAGAAAGTTGAACCTCTTTGTCTTTGTGAAATTTATCAACCCTCCCAAACATATCTCTATACCTATTTCTTGCACACAAAAAGAAGGGAAATTGTTAGGAATAGGGGTTTGCCTAAGTCAAACCCCAGTTTAGGAATTAACCTTGAATGAAATAATACAAATACTGAAATAAATGCTAAATAGATATACCTCAAATCTGTAATTGTCGATGATGATGTTTTTCTATTTGGATGAAATCATAAATGTTGTATGAAATGGCGTGAAAAACACAAAACCCTAATCACATACACATGTTTTATAAGATTGATGTAATTTTGCTCCACAATGGTTGAATGATGAACATGTAGCCTTAAAGATCTTTGAAAATGCTTGATGAATGCTTCATGGATGCACAAATGTTAGGATTGGAGACTTTAGATTCCTTAGGTTAGATGAAAATAGGTTGATAGGATGTCCTTATATAGGGGTTTCAAGGTAAATTACCAATTAGGCTGACCTCCAATGGTCATGTATAGCCACAGGGATGAATTCTCACCAGGGAAATACAACACCTACCCTATTTCAAATTTGGGCCCCTTTAAGGGGGACCATGGTGTTTTAGGGTGCCATGGTCCAGACCAAGACATACCACATGATGTTCCCTATAAAAGGGGACCAAAATAAGGTGTCAGGGAGGTAGGTACCACTCTATGGGACCCACAACATGCTGCACATAACATCAAAGTTGGGTAATTAGCACAAGTTAGACCTAGAGATGGGATGAGGATATATCATGCTAAAGTGAAAGAACAAACATGAGGTGTAAATTAGACCAGTGACAATTTATGACACTACATTTAGCCCCCACTTTAATGGGAGTATGAGCCTATGCAAATACTCATGGTAAAGTAGATGAAAGATGAGAGAGAGGAGCAATTAGGAGTGAGATAACAAGGAGTATAAGGCATCACTAATTTTGAGGACCATGCCCCCAATCTTAGGACCTTAACTCACACAAGAACATGCAAGGGCACATAAAACATGACAAATACAAAAGAACAAACAAAGGAAAAATTCAAAAGACACACAACACAAAAGCTAAAAACCAAAACAAAACCTCAACTCAACTAGTTGAAGAGACCTTGATAATTAAAATGTCTCAACCACTAATATCATTCTTGAAATGTCACCACAAAGACACAAGTGATCACATAAAAGTGCAAGAGTATGCATCAATTCATGAACTACAAATAGCAAAGCTATGAGCTCATGATGAGAAGAAAGTAGAGAGGCATGGATAACACATTCTAGTTGTGTTTTACTAGGTGATCCATATTGGGAAGGAGAGTCAAAATAGTCTAGTTGTATTTTGCCATTTCCACTCATCCTGTTGTGTATGCAACTATTTAGTTCCAGGTATTAAGCATCTTGTACAAGAGTTTATTTTCTTTGGTTTCAAGCATACAACAACCTGTATAAGACATGAAATGAAAATGCAAATATGTGTCTAGTTTTAGGAACATCTCGTGTAAGAGTTTGTTTGGTTTGGTTTTGAGTATGTATAACCTCATGCAAGTCAAATATATGTCTGGTTTCGAGGAAATATCATGTAAGAGTTTGTTTTCTCTAATTTTGAGAATGTGTAACCTTGTATAGGACATATATAAATGTTATGTTTGTTTTCAAGTATGAAGCATATCATGTAAGAATTTGTTTTCTCTAGTTTTGAGAATAAACACCCTATTTAAGACATGCAAAAATATAGTACAATATAGTCCAAAGAGGATGATATGTATTCCCTCTTCTTAAGATGTCAACATAGCCCTATGTTGATGTCTTAAGAAAGCTAGAAACAAGGATACCTGCCTTCAATACCAAGGATATATCCTTTAGGCAACAGTGTTCATAAATAGAAGCTAAAGAGGTAATACTCTTACAAGAAAGGATAAGATAGTTGAAAAAGAGATATCTTGCAACAAGTGTAAAGGGGATCCTTGTAGGAAAAGAGATCTTTGCTCAAAAGACATCTACCTCCAAGAGGAGATTTTGAACAAACATAGCATCTTCTATTGAAAGAAGGGAAGGAGAGAAATAATTCCTACCTTCCCCTTATTGCTAAGTGAAAGGGATTATTGATGAAGGATGACACACTTTTGACCCAATGTGAGAGGTTTGTTTAGAATAGATATACATTGTCGAGTGAAGAAGAGATTGCATTCAAGGATACACACCTCTTGCATAAGAGAGAATCCTTGAGAAAATAAACAACTTCACACAAGGAATAACATCACATTGTAAGCAAACACCACTCAACAAAGGAAAAGTAGATCCTTGGAAAAGATAGGAAAGATAAATGCCCCCCAGGTGTAGAGACAATGAGAAGAATTACACAACCTCTAAGGAGAGAGTATACATAAGAGAAATGCACAATTCCAAGCAAATAAAGGCCCTCAACAAGAAACACACATGTACTCACATGAAGGAATATTCAATGCAAGAAAAGACATTATGCAAAATGCAACTCTAAAAAAGAGGTCATCTTGAAAGAGAAAGATAGAATTAGATATGTAGAGTCCTTTCCCCCCAAGCAAGAAAACAAGAAAGAAATATATGTGTTGCTATCCCAAGATGTTTGTTATTGAATTAGCATCACCACTCATGACAAAGAGCCTCCAATGAAGTTAAATACTAGAATCATACGGTGAGGAGCATCATGGAGGGTGAATGGAGTGCTAAGGCACTACCTCTTCACCAAGGAAGAGTGCAAGCTTAGTTGTAAGAGCTATGCGAGCTCTATCATATTGGTCTTGAACAAATGTTTTAAATGTTTTACATTTTCCAAGAGAATGAGAGTAACTACGATGAAAAAGATAATTTTTATCACCCTCCTTATAATTATAGTTGTAATTAAGTCCAATGAAAGGAAAATTCACATTCTTATCATACTTCAATCTCCAAAAGATTATAGTAGATAATTTCTCTTGGTCATCAATAGGAGTAGGTCTTGCCTCTTGAGATGTAGGACAAGGATTGTTTTTTATTAGTTTGACTATGCCATTATCAATGAATCCTTGCATTCCATTTGAAAATCCATACAATTATTGGTATCATGGTCATTAGTTTGATGATGTGAGAAAAAAGGAGTGTTTGAAGAAGAAGCAACTTTAGATGGATGATAGAGTTTATGTCGTGCAAAGTACTCCTTAATCTTTTGTACCCTAAGGATATCATCCATAGGTGAATGATGAGAATGTCCTAGACCTTTGGTACTAGCTTGTGTAGGAGGGTTTATAGGAATTTTGATTCCTAGTTCAAATTTTTCAAGTCATTGTCCTCTATAACCTTGTTTTGATATTATGTTATAGCCACTCCTATAAGAGATTTTTAATTGAGAATGAGTATTATAATGGATATTGTCGCATGTAAAAATTCATCTTTAAAATATCAATTAGAAGCAAAGGGAAATCATGAATCCCTATCTAATCAAAGAATTCAAACAAATAGACAATAAAATAACACAATCAAATCAAAATAGGAATTATAAAGTAATTCAATCAAAACTCCCTATTCTGTGACTGCGTATAACTTCCATTGCTCTTCTCTTCTCTATGGTATGATAGCTCTCAGATATTGCACTGGCAACCTGCAATTAACACAAAGATTCAAATTTTGTGATTTAGAGTAACTGTCCAAGATTGAGGGGGATTGAAAATGGAGATTGAATGCTCAATTTATAGATTATTGCAAAGGAATGATTGAAAGGTGGAACAGATTGATCAAGAGGTGGAACTCAGGTGAGCTCACATGAAAATTGATAGTTGAACTGCTGGTTTAGAGGTGAAACATAATAGATTGAATAGATTAATTGAGTTAACTGATTGAGAAAAAGCTAACTGAGGGAAGAAAAAGAATGATTGGAGGAAATAAAGAGAACGACAAAGAAAGCTTTATTTAGAAAAAGCTAACTAGAAGATGGAAATAGAGATTGGAGAGATAATGATTTAATTGATTAATTGATTGAATTAATTAATTTAGCATGTGCTTGCATTTTAACTTAGATTTTCAATTTAATCTTTACATGAGATTTAATTCAAATATTGAATTTATTTTAAATTCAATTTAGTATTTAAATATATTTAGAACTTGACTTTGATTTTCAATTTGATTTTTGCAAAAATGCACATGTATTTGAATTTGATAAAATTAGAAGAATTGGAAGAATAAATGAAACTAAATGAAATTAGAATTTGAAATTAAATGAAATTAGAAGAAATTAGAGAATTAATGAAATTAGATGAAATTAGAATTTGGGGATTTAGAAGAATTAATTAGTTAATTAAATAATTTAAAGAAACTATTTAATTATTTAGAAATGGAATTTAATTAAATAATAAAGATTATTTAAATTAAAGGATTAAATCACAATTAATTAAATAACAAATATTTAATTAATATTTAGGAAATGGTTGAATGATTACATGATTAGAGATACAAATTGAAAATTAATTATTTAAATAATAAAGATTATTTAAATTGGGGAATTAATTAGAATTAATTAAATAATAAATATTTAATTAACATTAGAAAATGGTGAAATGATTAAATGATGAAAGAATAGGAAATAGAATAATTAGTAAGATGATGAGGAAATATGAAATTAGAAGAAATAGTTAATTAACTTAATTAAATAATTAAAGAATTATTTAATCAATTAGAGGAATAATTAGTACATGATCAATGAGACATTTTTAGGTGTCTACAGATTTCTTTAAAATTTGTAGTGTAAGTACATCTAGAGGGAACAAAGGGAGAAGTAGATGAAGAAGGAATATCATTTGTAGAAAATTTCTCCTTTCTATCATTATGCATATCCTCTTTGATAGGTTGCGGGGAGGGAAGATCTTTTTTTTTTATCGGTTAATGGTTCCTTAACGCTTTTGATTGGAGCTTTGAACTAGTGGGGTCACATTGAGTGACCCCATCCCCATGGTTACAGTTTTTTTTTTGAGGCATTAACACTCCCTAGATTTGGCTCTTGCTAAGTATTTGGTGCTATCCACATTCCTTATCTCTCCAAGTGGATCCATGCTCGTCTTTCCTTTATCTCTCTACTTTCTCCTTATCCCTCCACTACATCGAGCATGTCTCCTTATCTCTCCATTTTATGACCCCTTATCACTTCATTGTTCTCACCTTCTCACTCCATATTCATTCTGACTCATCTGACATTCCAAGGCCACATCATTACCTTATTGACTAGTTCGAAGCATTAACACCTCAATTTACTGAGTAGGCATGTCATTGATAGTCCACCTTTGTTCATGGTAGCCTACAATAGTCCTCCTCTATCAGGCCTGCAAGATCAAACCATACCCTAGGTCCTTCATGGTCAACCTTATCCACCGAGCAACATCATGGCATTAACACCATCCAAATTTGAATTTGGGTATCAACATGGGAATCACACCACTAAATTGCTTGCAACGAATGTGAGTAAAACACATGACCACCCTATCCCAAGGCTCATGGCATACCGTCACATTGAGGGGTGAACCTATTGGAATCAATGAAAACTGAGAGGGGGGGGATGAATCAGTAATCTGAAATATTTAACTTTCTTGAACTAATTCTTAAACCACTTGATGCAAATGAACAAAAGTAAAGTGCAGAAACTCAAAACAAACCATCACACAACCATAACACCAAAATTTTTACATGGAAAATCGGAAAGGGAAAAACCATGGTGGGATTGAAACCCACAATATTAAAATATTGTGATCAGGAGTATAATAATATTAAAAGGGGAATGCACATGCATTCAAGCACACTGCCTAGAGCTCACTGCTCAAATACAAGAGAGGGCTACAACCCCCGGAGGACTCATTGTCCTACAAATGTTTACAAATAACAACTTGAATGTATGAACTGATGAATAGCATCTACAAATGCCAAAGTGCAATTCTGGTTAATCACAAAGTATCTTTCTTCCACTATTCTGGCACACTACTCTGTTTTGCTCTTCTCTATTATACACCAAAGCATAAATACAAAGATAGTGCACATGAAACTATGCACAAATGCTCATACAATCTTCTCATACCAACATCAATCCCCAAAATGATCATATAGATTGGTCTTATATATTCGCATCACTTGTTTTAGATCACCAACATGTCGGCTCCAAAAATATTTGCAAAACATGAAACGTGTAACAAGAGGTCAGCTCCGATTACAAATACACATGTGGACCAAAACAATTTCATTATATGCTTCACATATGTGGGCTCGACAACCTCAAACTTGGAACCAATCAATAAAATCATTCCAAAGATTTTGCATAATAAGCTACACCACAAACTACCCAAATAACCCTATTATTCCTAAAATGTCGGATACCGGATCTTCAATCTTGCACGAGAATCAATATCGAAGGCTAGGATTGCGGACTAAGCTATTCCAATCATCCAATGAACTACCTCTTCCACCGCAAAGAAAAATGTGCACCCAAAATTGAGTTCTACTCAATGTACTCAAACACTATGTTCCACCTTCCACACTTAAGCAAAGCTTCCAATAGGATGATTTTTCATAATCTGGATGAAGCTTCTGATCTAAGTTGCCATCAATGACAATGCCAAAATAATCCTCAAGCACTTATTACTCCCGGTACAGTGTCTCTTGCCAATAGAACCCCCTGGGAGGGAAGATCCTTATCATCTAAGGCCTCATCTTTACTTAATGTTATGTGCTCGAAGATATATCACGAATGAAATTAATAACATCATCTTCTCTACAAACATTTTGGTGGTTCAAATAAGTTCTAGGAGAATAAGAAGGATCTAGAGAGATTGAATCACCAATATTTTGACCTTGCCCCCCTTGCGCTAGGGTATGTGTATGAGAGAAAGATGGTGTCATTTTTCTCTTTAATTCTTTCTCTCCATTAGAGAGATCATTGATAGGAATATTGGATCTTTCTTCATTCACATGAGATATCCTAGGAGAGGTACAAGTGTTAGGTTTTTCATGAGCATCTCTAGAACAATGATCTACAAAATCTTTTATGTTATCTACATATGTAATGCATTTTCCTAAAAAATATCACCATAAAATAACATGTATCATGGATAAAATATTTGAGATTTAATTGATTAATAAGAAACATTTTGTAAATTTCTAAAGATGCAATATGCCAAAGTACTATGAATGAAAAGAAGCAAGGTAAAATGAAAGAAACCATTATCAAACACATTGATTTTGATAGATATAAGTGAAAACAAATGTAATCATATGTGAAATGGAAAATAAATCAGATCTATCAAGTGTCATATGAATGTCTAAGATCAAATCTGAAAACATTTAAGTTACAAATTATGCAACCCATAAATCAAATTAACCAAAAAAATTAGGGTTTTTTATGAATTTAACCTCTAAATTTATGTAATTTGATTATAAATATAATTTACGAGTGCAAACTTGAAAATTAAAATGTATGCTAATCAAATCTAATAACACAAATAAAAAATAATGGTGTAAGGAGTCAGGTTCACCAAAATGTAATGATGGGAAAATGAGGGTTAGGGTTAAAAATTAAGATAATAAACCATTAAATGACCTAATTAACCATTACATTAGGAAGGAGATTAATATAATAGATCTATCCTTGCAAGATCAAGATTCTGATCAGATTTCAAGCTCCTTGGATAGGGGCTTTCTCCTCCTTAAGTTGAATTGAATTGGATTGTTAAATATTAGGCCAAAATAGGTGATTATTGAAGTAATCAGGCAGAAACAATGAGCTACAGATATCGTACAAAGACACCAACCTAGATTTCAGCAAAATAATATTTTTAAGATCTGTTCTAAGAAGTTCTGCCTGATTTTTCAAGACCAGGTAGTATCAATTTGCCATAGTCCTCTGAATTTCTCATCATTGAGAGTTGAACTTGTTCATATGTATGAATTCTTTCGACCCTCCCAAACATAGTTTTGTACCTGTTTCCTGCACACAAAAAGAAAGGTGAAATTGTTGGGAATAGGGATTTACCTAAGTCAAACCCTGGTTTAGGAATTAACCTTGAATGAAATAATGCAAATACTGGAATAAATGCTAAATAGATATGCCTCAAATCTATAATTGTAGATGATGATTCTTTTCTCTTTGGATGTAATCACGAATATTGCATGAAATGGCATGACAAATACAAAAACCTAATCATATACACATATTTGCATAATATTAATGTAATTTTGCTTCACAATGGTTGAATGATGAATATGCAACCTTCAAGATCTCTAAAAATGCTTCATGAATGCAATAATGTTAGGAATGGAGACTTGGATTGCTTGGGTTAGATGGAAATAGGTTGATAAGATGCCTTTATATAAGGGTTTCTAGGTAAATTACCAATTAGGCCGACCTCCAACGGTTATGTATAGCCATGGGGATGAATTCCTACCAGGGAAAATATAACACCAACCCTATTTCAAATTTGGGCCCCTTTGAGGGGGATCGTGGCATTTTAGTGCACCATGGTCCAAACTCGGACATTCTGTGCCATGGTCCCAGTGCAAAGGGAATCAAAATAAAGCGCTAGGGAGGTGGGCACCACTCTGGGGGACCCACAATAGGTTGCACATGACATCAAAGTTGGGTAATTAGCACAAATTGGACTTAGAGCTTGGGGATGAGGATAGATCACGCTAAAGTGGAAGCACAAACATGAGGTGTAAATTGGACCGGTGACAATTTACAATTCTACAAGTCGTGAGGCTAAATTAAGTAATTCCTTGTAGAAACAAACTCCTTCCTCTTTAGAGATTACACATCTGTTATCCAAAACTAAAATCTTGCTCCTTTTTCTATGTTTGGTTTTCTTGTCTCCTTTAATCCATTAGTTCCTTGATATCTATTTCTAGAGAAATTTTCCTCTTAAAACCAATGATGTTGTGGAGAAAAAGGAGGATGAACATTTCCCTAGAACAAAGCTCCTTTGAGGCCTCAATTGAGTTCATTTCTAATCAAACTAGCTTTAATTATTTCTTGGATTCCTTCTTCTAATTAAAAAAATTACCAAAGGAATTTCTATTCCATTCCTTAAGATTACTCAAATGATATGTTTTAATTTATGGATTAATTTAATCATAACATAACCAACAACATCTTTCTTCCACCAATTTTCATCAAAGCTTTTAAGTTTGAATAGTCAGTCCACATCATTTCAAATCTTAATGTAATTTGTTTTTGGTCTAAAGACATCCAATTCAGCATTAGAGGAGTATAATTAGACCCAATTATGAGTAGGGTGGAAAGGTTGCATTTTTCAATAATGTCCTAATTAGCCAAAATAAAAAATCTATCCAATTTGACTTGGATGAGGTTATTTGTAGCTCTTTTTATTGGACCAATTGAATTGTAGACCTTTCAACTCAATATCCACCAAACCCCCTCTATGAAGGAATTTATCCTAACCCAACATACTATCATAAAATTTCATAGCTCCTCCCATATTTTTAGAGGAAAAAAGTGGGGAATTCAAGTCTCCTACCAACAACCAACTAGCACAAACAATGATTTTAGAGTAATTTTCAATATATTTGTCGTAATATTCCAATAGCAATGATAACTTAGTTATACTTAGATGCATCTATGTGGACATCTCTAGGTATTTATATATGTATTTTTAAAAGATCTAAATATGCTAGTCTTATTTATAAAGAGATGTTTGTTATAATTAGTTAAGAGCTATTTAAGAAATATTTTATTTTATTCATACTGTGAACAAAATTGTTTTATTATATTTTATTTACTTAAGAAGTGTTGAATTGAAAAATATGATAACATTTTTAAACCTTTATATAATTTTATTATAAATTAGATAATTATTCTAAGATACATTTTACATATTATAAATAAATAAAACTACAAATAATTCTTATATAGATGAAATATTTTTTAATTAAATAAAAATAGTTCTTTAAATAAAACTTTCACAAATAGTAAATATATATTTAATTAAACGACCAATTTATTTAATATAATTGAATACTAAAAATATAAATTAATTTTTTTTAGAGGAGGTAAAAATTTATTAATAAAAAAAAAAAAAGTACAAATCAAGAATTACAAAAGGTCCAAGAAAAAGCCAAAACACCATCTCCAAGTAGCATTTGCATGAAGATTGCATTGATGAACTATTATGTTGCCATTGATGTCAATTATAACCGGTAATGATGTTGTTATGATGTTGTTTCGCAACCGATAGGTGAGCTAGTGAAGGAAATCGGTATTGCTTGAGAAGCAGTGAGATCAACCGGTAAACCTACCTGTTGATGTGTCAAACCCTAACCGATGGATCTTGGTGAATCAGTTGTATTGGTTTATGATCAAATGATGAACGATAATGATTATGACACGTATGCATGTCGTATGTGAAGAGTTTCAAATGGTTATTGGCACGTAGAGATGATGGTTTTATCTTAGGAATAAGCGAGCACATTGCATGAAGTGGAAATCGCGCGATGAGTTACAGGGATCGATGAAGCGGTGATCAAAGAGTGGTCGAGGTTGTCTTGAATGATGTGCAATGATTTCTATGTAATCCAATAGTCATACTTGAATGGATTTATTTGTAATCTCTATGAAATCTTATGTTTGTGGTGTGTTACCAACCTATTGTTTTGCTTATAAGATCGATGAGTTGTTTTGTTGTAGTGTTGGAAATTTTGATTGAGTGTAAGAGTGATTGGTTGTCGAACAAGAAGGTGTATCTGCAGTATGTGTGAAGGCAGATAGGAGCATGAAAAGGATCTAATCAAGTATAGTAGTGTTATTTACCAAATCAGCAAACCCCTATTGTTCTCTAACAATTACAACGGTAAAATCCTTTAACGAGGTAAGCTTTAACAGGCTTAGTGCTTTCTAAATCCTTTAACCAGGTGATCCATTAGCTTGGATTTCAAATCCTCTACCAGCGTTACTCCTAACAGGGTATTGCTTCTAATAGGGCACTATAGTCAATCCCTTAACTGGGTGGTCCCTAATAGGATATGTTCTTAACAAGAATTTTTGTAAAGCTTTAACAAGCTTGGCTCCTAACAGGGCGACCTTCAGAAGAGTTCAAAATACTTGTGGGTATTCATCCCCATTGTGGTTTTTCCCATTTGGGTTTCCAAAAATCATTTTCTCAAGTGGAGAATATTTTTGTGGTTATGTTTGCTATGGTTAATTTGCTTAACTGTTAAATCCACTTAGATATGATATGGTGACCGACAGTAATCTGAAATGTGCTTTTACTTTTGTCATTAAAGTATTTGGATGTTTTGGTTAAATGGTTTGAGAGTTTCAAAGTTGTTTTACTGTTATTTTGATATGCCATTCAAACTAGTATATTGTCAGTGATATTGAAGTTTGTAGTTCAGTGATTTAACCAGTTAGTTCTGAGTTTGACTTGAGAGGTTATTTTTGAGTTTGGTGAAAGTATAGTTAGTTTTCTATCTACTGATTCACCCCCCACCCTCTCATTATTTGTCTGGGGCCTTATTGATTCATCATACCATCAATTAGTATCAAAGCATTTCAGGTCCTCTAGTGTCTAAACCTAACAGCTTGAGGTAAATGTCTAGAAGAACATGATGAAGAAATAAGGTCTGAAGTTTAATAGGGAAAACTACAGAATATGGAGTGATAGGATGACAATCTATATCAAGAGTCTAGGAAGTCAATACTGGGAACATGTTGTTACTCAATATGTTGCACCAAGTGGGACTATGTTTGATGAACAAAAGAAAGAGCAACAAGAAAATAATCAAGCATTGGAGGCCATTATCAATTCTTTGTCTGATTTAGAGTATGATGACGTCCATGGTTTGGAAACTACTTATGAGGTGTGGAGGAAACTTGAGGAAATCTATAGCGGTGATAAGCATGTAAAGATTGCCAAAGAAGAGAGTCTAAGAGGAAAGTTTGATGACATGCAGATGGCTGAAGGTGAGAATATTCAATAGTATGGTTAAAGGATCAAGGAGATAGTTGGTGAGATCAAGAGTGTTGGTGGTAAAGTGGAAGATGCCACAGTGGTTAGTAAGGTATTGAGAACCCTTCTATCGGTCTATGCTATCAGAGAGTTAGACATTCAAGAGCTAAAGTCTATTGATAAAACTAAGGTAACTCTTGACTCCATCATTGGTAAGCTTACTATATTTGAATTACATAGTTATGATGGTAGTGCTCAAAAATCTGAACCTACATTTAGAGCTTTAGTTTCTAACCCACCTATGAGGAAAAGAAGAGATGTTAGTCATAGTTATGAGTCTAGATCCAGTAGAGAAGTTGATGATGAAGACAGTTTGATCGAGCTTGAAGAATTCTTGGCCAAACGATTACCCAAAGGTACTAGTAAGTACAGAGGTAAATTACCTTTGAAGTGTTTTGCATGTAACAAGATTGGACACATTACAACTAACTATCCTAATGGTGACAATAAGCATAAGTATGAGAAGTACAAGAAGTACAAAGGAAAAGGCAAAAGAGATTGTCTCATTGCAGTTGATGGTGATATCACTGATGAGGAATCTGAGGGAGATACTAATGAAGACATTGTCTTTGTTGCCATTAAAGAGGAGACATCTTATCAGAAGGTATTAGTTTCTTGTATGGATATTTTTGATGATTCAATCATAGATAGTGGTTGTTCACACCACATGATCGGTGACTGAATTAAATCTCTTACTTTGAAAGAATTTGATGGAGGAGTTGTGAGATTTTGAAATGACTCACCCTGCATGGTAAAAGGAAAGGGAGCCATTTCTCTTAATGGAAAGAGAAGTGCAGATGATGTTTACTGGGTTAAAGGATTAAAGCACAATCTTTTAAGTGTAGCTCAACTCAATGATAGAGGTTATCCATTCGAATTTAAGAATGAAATGTGCAAAATCTATGGGAACAAAGGTAAACTGATTGCAATCGGAAAGCAGACAAAAGGTAACCTGTTTCACTTGAATCCTAAAGTCAACAACTGTTTAATTGCTAGAGTAGATGATAGTTGGCTTTGGCATCAAATATTTTCTTATATAAATCTTGATAACATTGTCAAAGTTAGTAAGTCCAAGTCGGTAAGAGTTTTTCCTTAGTTGGACAAACCGGTGAATGCTTTGTGTAAGGAATGTCAGTTAGGAAAGATGACATCCTAAACTTTTAAGAGCAAATCTTTCTCAACAGAACTTTTGTTAGATTTGGTTCATACAATTCTTTGTGGACCAATAAGGACTAAAAGTATTCAAGGTGATAAATATTTTAACATTCTTGAAGGACAAAATAGAAGCCTTTAGTAAGTTCAAGACATTCAAGGCCTTAGCTGAAAAGGAAAGTGGTAAGAAGATAAAGTGTCTGAGGACTGATCAAGGTGGTGAATTTACTTCAGAGTAATTTGTTCACATTATTTTCAGTTGAAGTCCACGAGCTGAATTTTGGTCAGGGTGCCTTTTTATTTTTTACTTTCCAGCTGCACTCAACGTATGGGTCAAATGTCATCTCGGCATTGCCCCTGACGACCCGCATTTTATGTTCAAGGTTTGGAGGAACGCAGAGTTGCCAAGTGGATCAGTTTTTGATGACTCAGTTTTCAATTGGACCCCACCCTGTATCTTGAGAAAGATGGAGACACATGGCATCTCTACGCTGCCGATATTATTTCTATTTGGATGCATTTCTGTGGGGGTCCCCTAAGATACCACGTGTTATTTAGGGTGCATTGTCTGCCAGGCTGCGGTTACCACAAACTATTTTCTATTCAGACAGGTGTAAAGATCGTGCCGGTTAAATGGGAGTAACGACCTCAGAGGTCATTTTGCTAGGTGGGTTTAGGATGCCACGGCAATGATTTTTGGTCTAAAAGGTAGTTGCGCATGGCTAGCAGATTTTTGGGGAGTTATCGGCAGAGCTGTGGGCTCTATTTATGCTTTGTTTTTTCTTGTTTTAGGAGTTCAGAACTTTCAAAAGAACAATCAAGTTTTCTTAGATAGAATTTTAGTCTTTGAAATGTTGTGATCTAAGGAAAGGATAATCAAGTTGTGCCTGAGGCCTTTGTGATGCCTCTTTTTAGTATATTTTTTATATTTTTCTATGTTTTTCCTGTAATTCTGATGAACTTAGAGATACGTATCTAAGATTCTGTAGATTAAACTATGTTTTACACTTTTTATCTGGTGGATGCGTGATTGATATTTCTTTATGTTACAAAAGGTCCTTAAATGTGTCTTAATTGTGGTTCTATTCAAACATATAGATTATTGAATGGGTTTTACAACCGCATGTTCTTTGGGTTTTATATATCGTTAATATTTTTACAAAAATACTCTAGTGCATCGCCTAAGTAGTGTAAATAATTTTTCTTTAAGTTTCTTCTTTCCCTTTCCCCCAAACCATAAGGAAGAGTCAGCTTCTCAAACCTCAGAGGTCATTCAATGAGTTACGCGTAATAGGTTCCACATCACTGAATTTCCCATAAGGTTGTTTGCTTTCAAAGTAAAATTCAGAGTCAACAGTTCTTTTTCTGGCACGCCCGATGGGACCATACAAATGGAAGATAAGCCCTGAGCTAGTTTATGAGTCACAAGCCCATTACCAGGAGTCAAACAGCCCTAAATCCCAGCTTACTCATACCACCCCTGGTGAACGTTCATTTGGCTACATCTTCTTCTTCACAAAGCTTACTTGTCTTCCTTGCAGTCACCCTTACAGCAATGGCTTACATTCCTCCTATAAATTTTGTGACCTGGAATAACAAGAGCCCTCTCATTCCCCCAACTCGACCTATGGTCTGGGGACCAACTCCCTCAGCCGCGTTGAAAGTCGTACCTAAGTTTACCGAAGAATGTCATAAGACTCCCGAGAAACATTTACAAGATATAGCCAGTGTCTGCACTGTTCATGGTATTACTGAGAAACATGTAGCCTTGAGATTGCTTGTAGCCTCTTTCAAAGGAAGATCTTTAGATTGGTTCAGATCCTTAGGCCCTAATACTATAGGGGATTGGGATCAGTTGGGTGACTGTTTCTTCCAGAGATTCTCCGACAAGGCCGATAGATCATCATTGATGTACCAATTGATCACAATAAAGAGGGCCCCTTAGGAAGCGTTGACGAAATTCAACTTAAGATTTCAAAGGACTTGGCAAAGAATACCTTTATCTACTAGCCCTCCTGCAGATATGGTGTTCATCTTTTATTTGAAGTCTTTCAATTCTGACATATCGATGATGATCCAATCTCTAGGAGGCAATATCCTCCCACAAGCATTCGACATAGCAGTCCAAGCGGAAAATAACTTGATCGACGTTGGGAAGATTGCACCTCATCACCTCATGCCAATTTTTTCTGAGATATCTCACAAAACTTTTGAAGAGGCCGCCCCTAGCACATCTACCCCGCAATCTATGTATATTAATCTTGGCTCCCAGCAAGCACATATCCCCCCACAGTTGTCTCTGGCCACAGAGGTTAGCAACATGAAGAGTTTGTTGAGATCCTTCTTGAACAAAATCATCAATCTAAAAAGACCCCAAATTTCACCCGCTAGACCCCCTTTTCAGCAAAGCTTCCAAGGGAACAGACCCCCATACCAACATAATCAGCATGCAAATCCCCATGCTGATAAATCTGCTCAGCCGAACAGCCAGATAGTCCTGGTCCCCAATCCTTTGTAGACTGTTTACCCCAACCCTGGCAAGGAGTTGGTAGTGGATCAGAATAATCTAGCAGATGACACTAACTCTTGGTGTTTTCAATGCAACAATGCTCACACTCCAAGAAATTGTCCGAGAGGAAATTTATAGAAATAAATTGCAGAGCAACAGAGCCTAGGCGTAACACGGGATGAATCTTTTTATGCGTCCCCTAGTATGGATAATGCATCTTCCATCGCCCAAATGCAGGGCATGTCAATGCAGCAATAAACAAAGATAGCCCCAGATCACGCTTTATTCTCTTGGATGGAGGATGAAGATGTTGCGCTCACCAATGGCGCAACTACTTCAAAGGAGGGAGTTCCCTTCGTTTAATCAGATTACAATCTCCAATCTAAAAGGCATTTCACCAGAGATATTATGAACGCTCCAGAGAGAACATTCGCAGATAAAGCTCCTGAACAACCTACAGTTGCCCCCACATACCCAAGAAAGGAGTTCATCCCTTACAAGCCAAGAGAGCCAAAACTATCGGTACCAACACAACTGGACGTGGTGGAGCAGCTGAAGAAAGCTTTGGCCAACATCTCTTTGTGGGATCTCGTTAACATCCTAGAGCAAAAGAGTCAATTTAAAGAGGCCATTTCTGACATTGGGAGAAGTGCCAGTGGAAATGTTGCTAAAACTCTGCAGATCAATGAAGGGAGGTTCCAACCCTCTACGGACAAATCATGCTCACCAATCATGTTAACCAATGAGGTTGTGCCTCCCAAGTTTCAAATGGAAGGTAAGCCCAAGTCGATCCCATTCTATCTAACCCTCATAGTCGGGGATAAACTCTTGCATAATTCCATGATAGATTTTGGAGCCAGCACTACTGTCATGCCTAAGCAAATCACTGAGGTTTTGAATATCAAGTACAAGCCTTTAAGAAGAGGTGTCATGCAGTTAGATGGAAATAAAGTCCAGATGGTAGGCCTTATCAAAAATCTTCTACTGACACTGTTCACGTGTCCTAGTGTTACCGTGTCCCAAGAAGTGGTGGTCATTGTCATCCCACCTATTTTTGGGCTCTGCCTTTCTCGAGATTTTAATCAAAAAATAGGAGGCTATCTGTCCTTAGATTGGTCCCACCTAATCCTCTGCACTCAGCGTGGTGCCAAATTTAAAATCCTTTCAGAGCCCCTTCACGCTGAACATGTGGCAAACCAGGCCATTATTAATTATGAACCCACTCACAATTCCATCTCAAATGAAGAAAGGAAAATTGTAGAGCTCCTAGAGGATGAAGAGGTAACCGGGGAGATCCCACCGAACCAAGAATTTTTCCTAAATGAATTCATAGATTATGATCCATCTCTAACTACCATGCCACTGGCCTAGGTACCTACTGCATTTTTGATGAAAACTGGGTCATCCCAAAGCTTACCAAAGAACCTTTTTCTAAGGACGAGTTGTCATATGCACTCTGAACCCTGCACTTTGATGGTCCAAGATGCAAGGTAGGTTCCGGAGCCAGGATTTGCCTCACTTCCCCTCAAGTGAGCGGATCTTGAAGTCTTTCTATCTATGATTCACATGTTCAAACAATGAAGTAGAGTACGAAGGACTGATCCAGGGTTTGATCTTGGCGGAGAGAATGGGTATTAAGCAATTAAGAGTCTTGGGTGACTCTAAAATATTAGTACACCAAGTTCGAGGATCCTCTAGTGCCAAACATGACCGCATGAGTTCCTACCATCATAGAACATGGGATTTGATTAAAAGTTTTAATGCTTTCAATATCCAGAGTATTCCTCGAAAGATAAATGTTGGTGCTAATCAGATGGCTACGATTGGGTCAAATTTCAACCCTACCACGGATTCGCTTTCTAATTCTCATGCAGTTTGTGTAGTTGTCTGACCGGCTATCCCTGATAACAACACCCACTAGAAAGTCTCAGAAAGTGACGAGCGGGTTGCACTGTTTATTCAAAACTCAGGAGAGTTTGCAGATCAGCTGCAACCTAAGGTGAAGTTGGCTTATGGAGACCAAATCATCCAACTGAGATCCAACAAGCTTCCTAATGGTCTAATCACCCTGGAGAATCTGTTCGACCATGATGATGCGAAAAATGATAAGTGAAAGCTTATAGCTGATAAAGGAGATTATAGTAAAATGTCAGTACGAGATGCGAGGGTTCTCAAAGTAGGAAAATATGTTTCTTCGAAAGACCGAAGAAGATTAACCCAGTATTGTGATAAATACATGGGTGTCCTGGCATGGTCTTACGAGGATTTGAAAGGTTATGACCCCGGTGTCATTCAGCATACTATCGAACTCACTGATGGAGCTAAACCAGTCTGATAAAAGCAAAGGTCGGTCAACCCAAAGATTGAGTCCCTCATGGATCAAGAGCTGAGGAAGTTGATTGAATCAAAGATTATCTACCCCATTAAGCATAGTATGTGGGTGTTCAATTTGGTGCCCATACAAAAAAAGAATGGAGACATACGGCTCTATGTGGATTTCAGAGATTTAAACCAAGTGTCTCTCAAATATCACTATCCCTTGTCGTCAATGGAGAAGTTGTTGAGGACGGTGGCGGGATCAGAAATGTTCTTGATGCTTGATGGTTTCTTAGGATATAATCAAGTTCTGGTAAAGTCAGAAGACCAACACAAGACAACTTTTACCACCAAGTGGGGGACGTTCGCATACCAAAATATGCCTTTTGGGTTATCAAATGTTTGCGCAACTTTCCAAAGAGCCATGGATTTGGCTTTTAGAGAGCTCATCAACAAAATCATCCTCATATACTTGGATGACCTAATGATTTTTTCTAAACACCGAGAAGATCATTTCAATCACCTCGAACTGGTTTACCAAAAGTGCCTCGAGTTTAGGATTTCGTCAAACTCAAAGAAATGTATCTTCAGTGTCCCTCAAGGTAAGCTACTAGGATATATAGTGTCCAAGGAAGGTGTCTCCATTGACCCAGACCGAGTCAAAGCAATAAAAGATCTCCCCCTTCCGGTAAATAAAAAGGGAGTTCAATCTTTCCTAGGGAAGGTCAACTTTGTTAGTTGTTTTATTTCTGACTTTGTTGGAGTAATAAGGCTCATCACCCTGATGCTCAAGAAAGATACACTTTTCAAGTGGATACCCGAGGCTAAAGAAGCTTTTGAAAAAATCAAAGATGTCATTTGTTCAGCCCCCATGTTATCTAACCCAGACATGTCGAAAGATTTCATAATGTACCTTTTTTTTCGATTAGTATAGCATTGCTATGGTCTTGACCTAAAAGGATACACAATAGGGGAGTGAGCATCCTATAGCCTTCCATTCAAAGACTCTCAAAGAATATGAGGCTAAATATAACTTTGTCGAATAACAAGCCTTGGTCATGGTGAGGGGATTGAAGAAATTTAGGCACTTCATTTCCTACAACAAGACCGCCGTGTATGTATCCCACCCTGCAGTCCAAGAATACATCATGGAAGGTGACATCACCGAAAAGAGGGCTAATTGGATCGCTAAGATCCTGGAGTATGATGTTAATGTCAGGCTAGGCCTTTGCGAATATATAGTTTTGGAGTGTGAACCCCATGAAGGCGAGCTAGCCACAGAGGAAGTTATGATGGTTGCTTCCGAGCCCGGAAATACATGTTGGATGGAGACCCAAAAGCATTTCATGAGAACGAGAATTTTCCCCAAAGCTCTCCCTCCGAAAAAGGAAAGGTTTTATAGACTTCAAAATAGCAGCTTCCACTCGATAGATGTCATACTTTTCAAAAGGAATTTTGATAGGGTTCTGCTCCGCTGCGTAGATCAATGCCAAGCTGATAAAATCCTACACGAATTTCACTATGGCTCATCAGGAGATCATTTCTCAGCACAAACAACTATCATCAAAATCACTCATGCTGGATATTTTTGGCCTTCCATGTTCAAAGATGTGCACACTTTGGTGAGAGAATGCAAGGAGTGCCAGTATTACATTGGCAAAAGTAAAAGGGCAGCAATGTCACTCAAACCTGTAGTGGCAAAAGAGCCTTTTGCCCAATGGGGACTCGACTTTATAGGAATGATCAACCCCCCAAGCTCGGTCGGACATAACTAAATCCTAACTACTACTGATTACTTCACCAGATGGTCTGAAGTCGTCCCCTTAAATAGTTCATCAAAGAGCGAGGTGTTGACATTCTTGGAAGGTCTGGTGTGTCGATATGGTTCGTCAAAGACCATTACATCAAACAATGCGCGTGCATTCACCAATTCACGAATCACCCAATTTGCCCTTAGCAAAGGTATCTATCTCAAAACCTCCTCTAACTACTACCCTCAAGGGAATGGGCTCACTGAGTCCACTAATAAGAACCTTATTAGGCTCATCAAGAGGATAGGCTCAGAATACAAGAGGGAATGGCACCACCACTTGAGGAGCGCATTGTGGGTGCATTGAATAATGCCCAAGTAGGTCCTAAAGAATTACCCATACAAGTTGGTCTACGGGAAGGATGCTCGGTTTCCCATCTCTTTAGAGGTCCTAGCCCTATAGCTACTCAAGTCCATTGAAGTGGCAAAGAATGGCCGCATGGCTGTGAGGTTGGCAGAAATTATGGAGCTCGAAGAAGCTAGAGAGATAGCTTTCACATCTTTCCAAGACTGATAGCAAACCATCAAGAGGTGGTTTGCCAGCAAAAAGAGTTCCAATCCGGTTTTTAGACCAGGGGATCTCGTGCTGAAATATAATGAAAGAGCGGCCAAGCCTCGTCAACATGCTAAGTTCAATGACTTGTGGGAGGGGCCTTTCTGTATCATGAATTGCAAGGGTTTCAATTCATTTGACCTTGAGGATATGCAAGGTGACTCTCTCTGAATCCTGGTCAACGGTTTCCACCTCAAACTGTTCCATTAAGGTTTTCCCCCTCTAAATGTATACATTGTAAATAGTTCTTTTGCATGCCTTATTTATTTTAATTATTCTCAGTCATAACCCAAGCGAGGTAATTGAAATCATAAGATATGTCATGACTAAGAAAAAGGAAAAAACTATCATATTATGCCATGTTGTTTTTTCTTTTACAATTCTGGGGTGGACCTTTGGCCCTGTTTTGCAAAAAGTAATAAGACAAAGCGCTACATGGCAAGCTACCACTTCCTTATTGATCCTCCTCATCTTTGTCATCCTCCATCTAGAAGTTCAGGTCTCCACTATCATCTGGAGTGTCATCTCCCTCAAACCACTCATGGCCATGATCGCCATCAGGCACCCCAACCATGTAGATAACAACCAGGTTCAGTTGTATGTGCAGCGTCAAAACCCGAGGGAAGATGTAGTCCCTGAAATCTGAATACCATTCAGTACCGTCCGGGACAGGGACTATCATGTGAACTCGTAAGAAGAATTCTGCAACAAGCTCGGCACAAAATTGATGGGAGGACACCGCCATCATCCTCAAACCGCCAACAAGTGGGTGCCAAGTTACTTCGTTGCCAGAAAGTAATAAAGCACCTTAGATCAAACGATAAGGGGAGGCCCCTGAAGGGGACATGGTATGCCACCACATCTTCCAACCCACCCAGATAATCCTGAGAAAAGAGTGCCTTGGTGAGCTATGAGGCCAATAGTCTAGCCAACCTGAAATCTAGTAACGAGGCCATGAAGCGTGAGCAGATATCTGTGTTTACACGGTACTGATCTGCATTATCAATAAAATCCTCGTCGAGCACCCATTTGATAGTAGCAATTATCAAGGGATTCTTTCATCATGTCATCATCTATAGCCTCTAGTCAGATATGTTCCCAAGGAAAGCAACCTACGCTTTGCTGCTAACAAACCTAACGGGAGTATCCATCTTCTAAAGAAAACTCTGACGTTGAGGCTAGCATTATGCAAAGGAATGCCTGAAAAGACATATTTATAATGAAATTGCAACTCAAGGTGACGAGTGGTTGAGATGCCAATGCTCCCAAACTCCAATGCTCCTGTCATTCTCTATTAATTTGCACAAGGGAATGAACTTTGATTCAGATTTGGCGATGTCCTTCTCGGTACCTTGAAGTAGGATTTTATGCAAGCAAACGCCATGCGTATGTGTAGGTACATCGCGTTTAAACCAAAACCTCTGCAGGACTGTCTCAACTTGTGCAAGCCTCACTGTCTGTCGATCTTCTTGATAAAAGAGGAGATCCATCCAAACAATCTTTTCATCTCAAGTGGCTTCAAGCAATGGTGGGCTAAATAACTGCTCTCTCGAAAAGCAAGGATGGCAGCACTCATCCTCATCAGGATTTAATTGCAGCTACAAAATGAGCTAACATGCGTGTAAACGGGCGCTTGCCATTAATCGTCCGCTTTTGCAAAAATCTAGGCACATAGTGCATTAAAGGAATGTGGTTGCCCTTTTTTCATCTTATTACTCTTTTGTAGCGTAAGTGTTCAGTTTTCTCTCGAGTTTGAAAGGAAAACAGAGAGAAGGCCTCAAGCTAAAAATGGAAGCCAAAGCCACATCTTCAGGCTCTACTAAAGGAGGACTATGGGTGGATATTTTTTGAGAGCTCTCGTACTCATAAAATTCCATTTGTCCCAAGGCAGAATACCCGAGAACCAAGATCAAGATGAAGACGGTCACCCGCAATACATTCGTCATGTTAGATTTTTTTGAAAATGTCTTCGAACCTAAAATCTGCAAGTAGCCCAAGAACCTCAAAGAGGCTGCATGCAATAGAATGCTCCACCATAGAGCAGAGCCGCAATCAATGGAAACTCGGTTCTGGGGTAGTGGTGTGCCTCAATTTTTGGTTCCCATGGTTCCATACTGTCTAGAGCTCATAGCGATCTGCGCCAATGGTTTCGACCCCACCTCGTGTCCAATCAATGACTCATCTTTCAGGGTGGTGATCTCCCTAGAACCTATTAGGAATATTATGTGTTGTCCCATTTTCAAAGGGATAGAGGTATTCTCTGTGACTACAATGGAGGAATTTTGGGGCACCGGAAGAGATGCATTGTCTTTTTTCTAGAGTACACTCAACCGGAGTCTGTCTTCTAGGCTCCCGAGTTTCCCCATGTCCTATAGCGACCTAAAGAAAGAGGATCTCAAAGATATTTCCTCCTATTGGCAATATTGCATTATAACAGACAATGAAAGATTGTTGGCATTTCAATAAGGATATTGAGAAGGTTGTTGATGATTATGGATATAACTGATTAAAGATATTTTACTATCTTGATATTATTATTTTGTCATTGATGTCAAGAAATTAATTTTCTAATTCAGTATGATGTTGCCATATCTTGAGAAGTATGATATGAAGATTATAAAGAAGTCGGTAAAAGACACAAGAAAGAATATGATGAATAAAGGGATGAATAAGGTATTCAATGGGCAACTACTACCAAGTCAGACAATGATGAGATCATGATGTTTTAGATTGTTTTAACATCATACATATGTTGTAAAATGTAAAGGTTAATACTATACTATGTTATCAGGCAAAGAACCTAGTCGGTAAACCCTAAGGTTATCGCTATCGGTTAATGAAGGCGGAATGTCTACCGAGTGAAGTTTAGTATTCACTGAGTTGTTACCGAGTTGTAACCGAGCTATAACAGAATGCATTAAATGTTTACATGTGATATTTAATGAAAGAAGCTGATGAGCTGGAGTGGATCAATGATTGGTAAGCCATGGAAGAAGTTTGTTAATGAATCTAAGGCAATGAAAAGTTGGCATGAAGATCTACAACTCAGATTGAACCGCAATACCCTGGCACAAGTTTCAAGACTATTATGCAAGTTTCAAGGTGGGGTAAAACATTTTCAGATTGAAAGATGCATTGAACCTGGACAAGATTGAAGATCTGATGGCTATGATTGATCATGGGAAATGTGATCAAGGAGATTAAGCGGTTACCTAATTGTTTATAAATAGGAAACTATTGATAAACAATGTATGCGAGCAAGTGTATGCACAGGGATGCTACATAGTGATTACCGAGCACAGAAGCTTGAAGACCTGTTAGAATAACAAAGTATAGAAGCCCAGTAGATAGACAAGATTAGTTCTGTCTAAATTGTATTCAACAAATAAGAATCTGCTTTAGCATTTTAGATGTGAAGTTGTAGATAGATTTTTATTACTGTTATTTTGTGAAAGTGATAGAAAATCTCTTAATCGAGTGGACTTAACAGTCTTATATGTAAATCCTCTAGCAAGGTGACATTCTGATTGAGTGTTTGAAATCCTTTGACAAGGTCACTTCTAACAAAGTGAAGATCCTAATAGATCTAAGGGAAATCCCTTAACCGGGTCACATCTAGCAATGTGTTTGTAATCTTTAACAGGATTTGCTTTTAACTGAGCATACTCTAGAAGAGTATATTTCTTAGTGGGTCTGAAATCCCACAGTGGTTTTTCCCTATTTGAGTTTCCACGTTAAATCTGGTGTTATGAGGTTTATATTGTTCATATGCTTTTGAGTTTGCATGTTTGACAGTTTTGGTTATATGACTGATATATATGTTACCAAGGTTGAATATGATGTTTTTATGGATGATTAAGTTTGTATGATTCACCCCCCCCCCTCTCATCTTGTTGGCTATTGGATCTGTACTTATATTAAGTATCAAAACTATCACCTCCACCCTTGCCTGGTTATGTGGTCGTGATAATGACCAAGACATTATGGCCACGATGATGGGTTTTATTTTCAAATGTAGAAAATAGAGGGAGTCCTTCCATTTTGACTTCTCGGTTTTTATAGCTAGAGCCATGGTGAAGAAATTATCAGAATTTTTGTAGTTGCGGCGGTTCAGGTTTTCCTCGGTCTTGGTCCATCTGCTCTTGCACCAAAATGAGGCCTTCTTCAGCCAACACATGCAATTGGAAACCTGTGATGATCGGGAAACAAGATGTCAGTGTCGGCCTGGACACCCCTATTGCTAGCTTCCTTTGACGCATACCATTTTTCTGACTTTTTCCTGACTCTCGTGCTTAAGGATTTTGGTTCAATCCCAAATGAACCACTGGCTCGTTTCTCTCAGATCCAAATGAACTGGATGCAAAATGAGCCTCCCTTGGACTAGCTTATAGGGTGTGATTTTTCTTTTGTCTAATTGCATGGTTTCTCCGAGGAACCATTTCGATTGCCCGTCTATGTGATTGACAGAACCCTTGCCCTTGATATCGCATGACAGTTGGTGAGGATTGAAAGGGCCATTGGGG
This sequence comes from Cryptomeria japonica, assembly GCF_030272615.1. NCBI lineage: Eukaryota > Viridiplantae > Streptophyta > Pinopsida > Cupressales > Cupressaceae > Cryptomeria > Cryptomeria japonica. Next base: position 599,778,195 of record NC_081415.1, read on the forward strand.
TAGGAAAGCACAATACCTCTATTACCAAACACCAAAAGGCAATTGGTCCAATCACTCTGGTCTGAAGGAATATCATAGAAGAGGTCCTGACATCCAAGCTAGTGCAGCTAAGGCTGGTGGTGATTGATGATTCCTGGAGCTATGACCTTGATGGTTGCCTCAGTAAGAGGAAAAATGTAGTAAAGCATGAGCCATGGAGCTCGTGGGAGGGGCGTACAAACCCTTAGGCTGATGACCCAAATTTATATGTGAATCTTGATAGAAGAAACTTCAAAAGCTGTGTCTTCAAACTTTATCAAAAAGAGCTATCGCCTGGAGAAAATACAAAAGGAGAATGCAAATCTTTGAGAATCCCTGACCCGACAAAGAAAAGAAGACAAAGCTCAGAGCGTAAAGATCAATTGCCTCAAGGTTTGTTGACACAAGCTAATATGGAGAAAGAAAAGTTGCAGTCCACCCTTAATAATTTGAGTTTTCAGTTGAAGGGTCAAGAGGCTACAAGAAGCGTAGCTTTAAAATAATTGCAGGAGAATGACCTAGAGATCTAGTAGCTAAGAGTAGCTTCTAGAGACCCCACCCAAGTGCAAGCACACTCACATGAAGAAAACCTTCTAAAAGAGGGATACACCCAGCAACTGAGTGATGCACAAGTTACATTTTTCAGAGGAGAAAGCGAGATTTGAAGTAGAGTTGTGTGATCGAGATGATAGTCTAGAGCAAGCCGAAATGAAATTTCTAGACATGGAGGGTTTGTTGCAACAAGAACGGAACCATACATTGTAGCTCCAACAAGCGGTGCAGGATGGAAGTATCAGGATCCTCACTCTAGAAATCCAGGTGATCATTAAGAAAAATAGGTGCAAGGAGCTGCAACAAGAAGTAGCTTCAAAGAGCGAGGAGGTCTCACGGTTGCTAAGTATTCCTCCTCCCATGCAGGTTTCTCAAGACTTCTCAACAATTCTAATAGAATTGTATGTTTCTCATTGAGAGAGAATTAAGAAATATATCCCCTCGTTGCAGCCCATGATAAGATTCATTAGAAAAGTGCAATCCCTCTACCCCGAGTCGGGAGCCCTTGTCAACATCTCTATGGTCATCTTGGGTCCCAAGATCCCCATGGCTCGGGACCTAATCCAAATGGTGTATGCAACACAAGATGAAGAATTTAGAGAAAAAGGGATTGCAGGCCATCGGCAACTGATCAAGAGGATGAATGTTTTCATCAACCATCATAGAGTATTAAAACGGGTCAAGCATTTGCAACAAGATAGGAATTTTATCCAGCACCTAAATGATCCCATCTCGGTAGAAGAGATTGAATGTCTCCTGCACCCCCTAGCTCAGCTCTATGCACTATTGAAACTGGTCAATGATGAACTGGTAGGCTTTCCCTTCAATGAAATTATCTACTTGGATCAGTATTATCAGAATCTGGAAGCACAAGTATTACCCTCCGAGGAAGATTGGTCCTCATTGCAGCAGGTCTTTGACCTACTCTGCCCTGTTCTGGCATGAACTCTGGTCTCCGAACCAACAATTTTGGGTTCTTGCATTCTGCAGGTGGAATTCCCCCTTTAGTCACCAAGAAATATTCACATTATTTTTTAGTTGAAGTCCATGAGACGAATTTTGGTCGGGGTGCCTTTTTCTTTTTTACTTTCCAATTGCGCTCAATGTATGAGCCAAATGTCATATCGATGTTGCCCCTGACAACTTGCATTTTATGTTCAAGGTTTGGAGGAATGTGGAGTTGCCAAGTGGATCGGTTTTTTATGACTCAGTTTTTGGTTGGACCCCACCCCATATCTTGAGAAAGATGGAGACACATGGCATCTTTGCACTATCGATATTATTTATGTTTGGATGCCTTTATGTGGGGGTCCCTTGAAATACCACTGTTATTTAGGGTGCGTTGTCTACCAGGCTGCGGTTACCACAAACTATTTTAGGTTCAGATAGGTGTAAATATCATGGTGGCTGAATGGGAGTAACGACCTCAGAAGCTATTTTGTTGGGTGGGTTCTTGAAGGATGCCACGACAGTGTTTTTTGGTCTAAAAGGCGGTTGCGCATGGCTGGCGGATTTTTGGGGAGCTGTCGCAAAGCTATGGGCTCTATTTATGCTTTGTTTTTTCCTGTTTTATGAGTTCATAACTTTGAAAAAGAACAATCAAGTTTTCTTAGATAGAATTTTAGCCTTTGAATTGTTGTGATCTGAGGAAAGGATAATCAAATTGTGCCTGAGGCCTTTGTGATGCCTCTTTTCAGTATACTTTTGATAGTTTTCAATGCTTTTCCTATAATTCTGATGACTTTAGAGATATGTATCTAAGATTTCACCAATTAAACTATGTTTTACACTTGTTATTTGGTGGATGCATGATTGATATTTCTTTATGTTACAAAAGGGCCTTGATTGTGTCTTAATTGTGGTTCTGTTTGGACATATAGATTGTTGAATGGGCTTTAAAACTGCATGCTCTCTGGGTTTTATATGTCATTAATATTTTTTACAAAAATGCTATGGCGCATCGCCTAAGTAGTGTAAATCATTTTGCTTTAAGTTTCTTCTTTTCCTTTCCCCCAAACCATAAGGAAGAGTTGGCTTCTCAAACCCCGGAGGTCATTCAGTGAGTTACGCGCAATAGGTTCTCCATCACTGAATTTCACATAAGGCTGTCTGCTTTCAAAGTAAAATTTAGAGTCAATAGAATTCACTAGATATTGTGAAGACAATGGAATTACGAGGCATCTTTATGTACCGAGGACACCACAATAGAATGGTATTGCAGAGAGGAACAACCGGTTAGTTGTTGAAGTTGCTAGAATGATGCTAATACAAGGAGGTGTAGCGAAACCTTTCTAGAGAGAAGTTGTAAGCATAGCTATCTACACTATGAACCAAATATTAGTAAAGAGAGGTAAGGATAAAACTCCTTATGAATACTAGTATGGTAGATTACCTAATGTCAGTTATTTTAAGATTTTTGGCAGTAAATGTTTTATCAAGAGAGGTGACTATGTTAGTAAGTTTGAGGCTAAAAATGATGAAGGCATATTTCTTGGTTACTCCACCAAGAGTAAGGCCTACAAATGTCACAATAACCAAACACAGAGAATCATTGAAAGTGTTGATGTACAAGTGGATGAGTGTCCTGAAGTTTCAGGAGAAACTAGTAAGGAAAAGAAGAAAGAGGAACCTTACTTTCTGATTTTGGAACCAGAACTGGTGAAGCCAGAAGCTGATTAAGTAGATGTTGCAGTACCAGTTCAACCGGAACAAGTAGATTCATAAGAAGATGATAATAGTGAGGAAGAACAACCTGAAGATAATGATCATGTCATTCCAAGGTATGTGAGACTCAATCATAATCCTCACCAGATTATTGGAGATAAAGATGTTGTAGTGTTAACCAGATGAAGAATTAGAGAGAATTCTTGCATGATCTCCACTATTGAGACTAGAACTGCTAAGGAAGCTTTTGGAGATGATCACTGGATTAAAGCTATGGAAGAGGATCTTGACTAGATTGAGAAGAACAATACATGGACCCTAGTACCTAGACCAGTGAATAAAAATGTGATAGGTACTAAATGGGTATTCAAGAATAAAATGAAAGAAGATGGAGTATTAGTCAGAAACAAAGCTAGATTGGTATGCAAAGGTTATGCACATGAAGAAGGAGAAGACTATGGTGAGACATTTACACCAGTTCCTAGATTGGAAGGTGTTAGGAATCTACTTGTATTTGCAGCATGTAAGGGATTCAAAGTATATCAGATGGATGTGAAGTCAGCATTTCTAAATGGAATACTGGAAGAAGAAGTATACATTGAGCAGCCAGACGATTATGCTTTGACTGATGCAAAGGATATGGTGTGTAAACTACACAAGGTGCTATATGGTTTGAAGAAAGCACTGAAAGCATGGTATGAAAGGCTACATTCACACCTAATGAAGATAGGTTTTCAAATAACCAATGAAGACTGCAATATATATCTCAAATCTGAAGGAGATAAGATATTGGTTAGTGAAGTGTTTGTAGATGATATCATATTTGGAAGCAATGATGACATGAGTGATGACTTTGCAAATGAGATGAAAATTGAATTTGAAATGTCTCTAGTAGGAGATATAAAATTATTCATAGGTTTGCAAATTTAGCAAATGAACAGTGGTATTTTTATCATACAGTCTAAGTATGTGAAAGAGGTATTGAAGACATTTGGAATGAGTGACTGTAAACCAATTGGGACACCAATGGTTACAAGTTGTAAATTGTCTAAGGAGGAGGATGTCACATCTGTTGATGAAAAGAAGTACAGATTAATGATAGAGAAACTGCATTATGGTGTTCACAGCAAACCAGATATTGCTCATGCAGTTAGTTTAGTTGCCAGATTTTAGAAGAATCCAAAGGAGACACACTTGATAGAAACCAAAAGGATATTCAGATATTTGAAAGGTACTATTGACTATGGATTATGGTATCCATATGTGGGTAACTTTGATTTGAAGGTTTATACGGATGTAGACTGGGCAGGTAATGTTGATGATAGGAAGAGCACAAGCGGTGGTGCATTCTTTCTTGGAGGAAGACTTGTATCTTGGAGCAACAAGAAGCAGAGTTGTATATCACAGTCCACTGTTGAAGCTTAATATGTTGTAGCATATATGAATTATACCCAGGCAATCTGGATGAAACACATTCTGGAAGGATTCAAGCAAAAGATTACAATAAATATTTCAAAGAACCCAGTGTTGCATGCTAGAACCAAACATATTGAGATGAAATATCATTTCTTGAGAGCGAAAGTGCAAAGTAAAGATGTATTATTGGAGAATGTATCTACTAAGAAGCAGGTAGCAGATATCTTTGCTAAACCTTTTCCTAAGACTACTTTTGAGTATCTTAGAGGTCAGCTAGGGGTTGTGCCCCTACATGAGGTCAATTGAGAAAGATGTGGAATACATCAGCCCCATAGCTAATTGAAGAATCTTGCAGCAAGATTGGTGTAGAGTGGAGTTATTCCATAGGGGGGACACCAAGTTGCAGATTGTTGATGCAAAACAGTGAAGTATGACACTGCATGTTTTACTTTCACTTTGACATTATTGTTAGAGGGGGAGAGGAACTATATCATTATGGGGAGATGAATTGTATGATTGATAGAGAGAAGATCTATAGCTAGCTACCAGCTAAAGACATGGTGACTCAGCTGAAGGAGAGTGCATGGTAAAATGTAAACCAGGATTCCTATACATAATCATAACAATTAATGGTATTGATATTTGTATTGCCATCAATGCCAAAGGGGGAGATTGTTGGCATTTGCATGAAGATTGCATTGATGAACTATTATGTTATCATTGATGTCAATTATAATCAGTAATGATGTTGTTATCATATTATTTTGCAACTAGCAGGTGAGCTAGTGAAGGAAACTGGTATTGCTTGAGAAGCAGTGAGACCAACTGGTAACCCTACTTGTTGATGTGTCAAACCCTAACCGATGAATCTTGGTGAATCGATTGTATTGATTTATGATCAAATGATGAACAGTAATGATTATGCCACATATGCATGTTGTATATGAAGAGTTTCAAATGGTTTTTGGCACATAGAGATAAAGGTTTTATCTTGGGAATGAGTGAGTACATTGCATGAAGTGGAAACTGCACGATGAGTTACAAGGATCGATGAAGCAGTGATCAAGGAGCGATCAAGGTTGTCTTGAATGATGTACAATGATTTCTATGTATTCTAGCGATCATAATTGAACTGATTTATTTGTAATCTCTATGAGATATTAGGTTTGTGATGTGTTACCGACCTGTTGTTTTGCTTATAAGGTCGATGAGTTATTTTGTTGTAGTGTTGGCAATTTTAGTTGAGTGTAAGAGTGATTGGTTGTTGAACCAAAAGGTGTATCTGTAGTATGTGTGAAGGTAGATAGGAGCATGAAAAGGATCTAATCAAGCAGAGTAGTGTTATTTACTAGATCAGCAAACCCCTGTTGTTCTCTAACAATTACAACAATCAAATCTCTTAACAAGGTAAGCTTTAACAGGCTTAGTGCTTTCTAAATCCTCTAACCAGGTGATCCATTAGCTTGGATTTCAAATCCTCTACCGAGGTTACTCTTAACAGAGTATTGCTTCTAATAGGGCACTATAGTCAATCCCTTAACCGGGTGGTCCCTAACAGTATCTGTTCTTTACGTAACTTTTTGTAAAGCTTTAACAAGCTTGGCTCCTAACAGGGCGAACTTCAGAAGAGTTTAGAATACTTGTGGGTATTCATCCCCACCATGGTTTTTCCCATTTAGGTTTCCACATCAAAATCATGTGTAAGTGGAGAATGTTTTTGTGGTTATGTTTGCTATGGTTAATTTGCTTAATTGTTAAATCCACTTAGATATGATATGTTGATTGACAGTAATCTGAAATGTGCTTTTACTTTTGTCATTAAAGTATTTGGATGTTTTGGTTAAATGGTTTGAGAGTTTCAGAGTTGTTTTTATTGTTATTTATATATTCCAGTCAAACTAGTATACTATCAATGATATTGAAGTTTGTAGTTCAGTGATTGAACCAGTTACTTCTGAGTTTGAGTTAAGAGGTTATTTTTGAGTTTGATGAAAGTATAGTTAGTTTTCTATCTACTGATTCACCCCCCACCTCTTAGTAGTTGTCTGGATCCTTATTGATTCATCATACCATCTCCAAGTAAAATTCCAACCCTAACAAATCAAGAAATCACCCAAAAGGTCCAACAAAGAGCCAAAACACCATCTCCAAGTAAAATTCCAACCCTAACAAAGCAATAAACCACCCAACCACAAGAGAACCCCAACTAGGGCCTCCAATTATCTTGCCATGTCTTTTATAATTAACTTATTTAAATTTTGGGAACGCTTTGGGATCAAATGTTCCTAGTCACCAACATTCCACTCCCTTGTTTGCTTAGAAGCCCATTTAGCCAAGTAGTTGTCACTATGTTTCACTCCCTAGGGATGTGAACAAAAGCAACTAAATATAGAGAACTACTCGATTGAAGAATCCATCTAACCACCAAAGCCAATTGCCAATTCACTACATCCAATTTCTACTCATTCAACATATTAATCAAAACTTGAGAATCTGATTCATATATGACCTTTTTTTTCAGCCAAGAGCATAATAATGCTTTTTAAAGAATAGAGAACAACAAGGGTTTCCATGAAGTTCTTAGTGTGTTGCCCCTTATAAATAGAAAAGAAGAACAAGACAACACAAAACTATTTGTACTAACTCCTTTGATCCTAACATGCCTAAGATATATCTGTATTAATCTTGAGAACAACATAAGATAGGGGATACCTATAGTACCCCTACCCTAATCAGACCTTTTTTTTTACCTTGTTGACCATGGTTGACTTTTCTATAGCTTACGTGGATAGTTGATTCATTATGATTGCGATGTTTTATTTCGATATTATGCTTTGGAGTGTGATTTGGTGAATGTGATTATGCATTATTGCTTAATGAGGAGTATATGTTGATTAGGCACTATTTCTTCGAATGAGTAGATGTTAACTCATCTTATGCATTGTATTTTATAAATGATGAAATGTTAAGTTTATTTATGTGTAGTATACTTACTTCACGTGTGAGTTTCTCTATGTATATGTCGTCATGTATGTGTGGAAAGTGTATGGGGTGCGAGGAGATGATTTCCCATCACTCACTTCGGTGAGACATGGAAAGTCACGATTCTCCTTCACTGGTGTGTTTACCATGTTTGTCTATGTATGTATGTATGTATGGTTTGGTGATGCAGGAATTGCATGTACAAGGTATCGACTCCACCTGGCTCCACAAGTCTGCGCATACCTAATTAACTCGATGGAAGTGGAGGAGATGGTTTTAAGGCCCTAATGTCACCCCTAGCCTTGCTCGATTGTGAGCATTGTCAATTATTGTCAACCCTATCAGATCTCCAAGTAGGCCATCGTTTCGACTTTGGTATGTGGGTCATGTCTTTATTTTGTTTAAGTTGAGTGTTGTGTGTTATGTGTTTTGTGTATTTAATTATTCTCTTATTGTGTTAGTTAATGAGTAATTAATTATTAATATAGTATGGTTATTAATAATTAATGTGTATTATAGGGTATGTACACCTTATCGACTTCGGCCTATTACTTATCAAAAAATAATAATAATAATTAATGTGTATTGTGTTTATTAAATTAAATTAAGAGCACTTTTGTGGTTAATTAGATAATTGATTATTCTTAATTGTTTAGTTAAAGTGATTATTGAATTATTATTGAAAAGTATATTATGTCTTGAGTTTTTGTTTAAAAAAAGAAGAAAGAAAGAAAGTTAATTTTTACTTTTAGTAATTCGATTATTTTAAAAATTAAATTTGAGTTTCAATTTTGATAAAAAAACAAAAAAGAATTTGTGCCCTAAATTAGATTTTTGGGTGAAATTCCTTTTTAATTGGTAAATTTGTCAAAAAAGGGGGATTCTTTTCTCATTGTGGAGAAATTCTTCCTCTCTACTGGTGATTGGGGTTTTGGTGAAAGCATTTTGGGAGGATTGGAAGCTCTTCTCAAATTTCTCTCCCAGGAAAGCTATGGAAGGTTGGGATTTTAAAACCTCTATTTGTTTATTTGTGTTTGTTTGTCAGTTGTTTATTTTTCTGGTTTCCTCTCTGTTTGGGAAGAAAGAATGGATGGAGAATTTTGTTTATCATTTCATATGTTGTCTTTCCTAGTTTTTGTGTTGTGTTTTGTGAATTTGAAAACGGGGGTTTGCTGTTAAATTCAACTTGTGTGTGAGTTGTTTAATATAAAAAAAATGGTTTGAAAGATCAAATAGAAAACAAAATTTCAAATTTCAACAATCTCTAGGAAGACAAATTAATTATATGGAATTGTTGTGGTATTTTTATCCTGCCAT